>NC_056733.1:1290975509-1291341759 GCF_019279795.1 Protopterus annectens | reverse complement strand
GAAAAAAGTAATGCGCATGATGTGGGAAGACAGCACTGGAGGATATCTGTGTGTGTGTGTGTGTGTGTGTGTGTGTGTGTGTGTGTGTGTGTGTGTGTGTGTGTGTGTGTATGTGTGTGTTGGGGGGACAGAAGGCAGTGCATAGGGCATCATTTCACCAAAGTCCATTTGTGTGCATATAATTGTTGTAATATATCATCAATGAAACTAAATGCCAGTCACTATGAATGTCCCTTTGTGAGATGGGACAACACTGTGTGGTACACAGGCCTGTCGTAATGTAAAAGCATGTAGCTACAGTTCTTTCTGTGTTCACTACTAAATCTCTGCAGCATGAACTAAAGCGCTGCTTAGGATGGGTGGTAGTAGTAGGGTGATACTTAGACTGGTGTTCAGGTGGCCCCCAGCTTATTTGCTTATTAATACCAGCCATGTCTGCTGTTCAAATATTGTGACATCTAATACCACATATGTGATGATAGGAAGAAAAAGTAAGCAAGAGACATTCTAACTTTTCACGGGCTACACCTTTTCTTAGACTTAGTAATGTACTGATAGGAAACTCAGAATGCATTGAAGCTGATTATTAATTATGTCAAATATTAACTAAATAGTTAATGCTTTCATCACACTGATCATATATAACCATTGATCCATAGACAGCTGTTTTTCAGAACATGCAGCATTAATTCTTAAAGTGAAAAGTAAGGAGCCAGAGTGAAATGAATAACATCATTTTCCCATTGGGATGAAAATATATTTTCTAATAGTTCCCTTTTAAAACTGACAGTTCATTATAAAGGAAAGCCTGGAAAGTACAGAACGATGATTTGCATATTTTATTTTTCCACGTGGGCTTAGGAAACAACAGGCAGGAAGTACCGTCATCTGTTCAAACAATAGGATGTCTGCTGCTGCTGAATTGTGATCATTTTCCTTTTGAGGGCACCATTACCACTAGCTGAATTGTGATCATTTTCCTTTTGAGGGTACCATTACCACTAGTAGTTTTACAAAAACACAGAAATGGATTTTGGCCTGTAGTACGTACTGTACATGTACCGTAAGTTCTCCAAGCTCTTTAAAATAACAGCAGCAGATTGCAAGGACATAAAGGTGCTTTATAACACAGTTATAGTGACTGCAAACATATCAAAACAATGTCCGCTTGTCTTTCTTTTGTATAATACAGTATTAGCAACAACTAAAAGGGATAAACTGAGGTAGAGAACAGTCTTGGTAGTTTAGCTCAAAGGTTAAGGCTATAAGCTGCTAATACATTTTGCAGTGTATTTCTGGGTGTGACTCCTTCAAGTTTCAGTTGCAGACTGTGTGCGTCTGACCAAACTACTTAGACATTGTCCTGCATCACTCCTGCAAGGGGAAACTTGTATCTGGTGGGCTCCCCTGGTTAACAAATAAATACAATTAAAAAAGAAACACAATCAGAGCAAAAATATTTGAAATAAAGTGGTTGTATGTCAACAGATGAATGTTGCTGCAATTTGAAAGCACATGAAATTATAGTCCTAATGAACTAACAGGTTTATCAGAAACTGAAGTTATTCTCAACACAAACTAGCCAGCTTAACTCTGATACTACATTCTACTTATTTGTAGGCTAAGTAATACACACTCTTAGATTCAAGATGTATTGGTATGACTTATTCCTTGATATCAGTTACAACTGAAAATGCTTAGTATAAATTCTGAAGTCCATTCAAGCTGGGATCAATATTCACAAAGTGAAAATCAGTATACATAGATTACGGTTTAAATGGGAACAATCAGCATTCAGTTTAAGGCTTTGGAAGGTTGCATATTCCATACTGTTTATATCCTGCAAGCACTTAACAAGTGTAATTTTCGAGCACCCACCAGCAAAAGGTGAGGTAACTTACCAGGTGAGGTATGCATGTAGGAACAATACGTATAGGGACTGATCTTAGATTTAGTTATTTCATACCTTGATGGTGAATAAATAATACAGAGACACAGATGTGTGGTCTGGCCTCAGTGAGATATATAAAAATTTAGACTTCTTTGGAATAACTTTGTACCACATGATGAGACCCATAGCTAGCAATTATGGCACCCTGTGCCATTCCCTGATTTGATACTTAGCTTATATTCTGGGGGGGGGGGGGGCTTTTCTTTTCTTATCTTTTTAAACTGCAGAACTACATTTGTAGCACATGGCTTTCTATAGTTTATACCACATATGGAGTGCTAAAGTTTTCAGTTCTGACTGTAAATACAATATTGGTATTTAGTTACAAAGGCTGGTAATGTACTAATGAATGAGTGATATCTCCAGAACACACTCCATAACATAAGCTGACCCCTTCACCTCATTTATTTATTTATTTAATTTATTTTACATTTGTTGACCGGGATAGTCCAACTGGATACATGTCTATTTTCAGAGGAGGCCCGCAGAGAAAAGCTCCAGACACAACATACAGGAAAAATCATAATATCAATACATGTTGCAAACAGTTTACAGACTCTGTTCAGTCAAGCAAGTTATACATTTGATCATTATCAAACTTATATAAGTATCTAAACTAAGAATTATGTCACAGCTTGTATGTAGTATAAAGTACTGTTTGGCAGACAATTATAGCAAGGAGCTAGTCAGGATTAAAACAAGGACATAACCAGTGTGTCTTAAAATGTTGTCTGACACTTTTTTTGAATTGAGTTAGTGAGGATACAGAGTAAGGTTGGCAGGAAGGGAGTTCCAAGTTTTGCTGACAGAGTTGGCAAAAAGGGAGTCCCCAGCTGAGTTACTGGTTTTGAATGTTTGAAACAGCAGTCTGTTAGATGAGCGAAGTGAGGTTACTGTAGGGGCTAATGATGTTTTTAAGTGCAGGCATATTTTCAGATTGGCTGAGTACTTTATATGCCACTATAAGCTGGTTGTATTGAAGTAGGCTAGGTAATTCAAGCCACCCTAGAAGATTTAGGTTATGACAGTGGTGTGTCCTAAATGCAAATCTAGCAATGTGGTTATAACAGCTAGAGAGCTTGCTAAGGTCAGATTTGTTCAGATTGGTGAATAAAGGGGAGGCATAGAGAAGGGTAGAGAGTAGATGGGAAGGGGCAGTAGCAGTTCTAGCAAGTGGAGTAAGAAAAGGTTTAATCTAATAAAGGGAGCCAAGTTTTTTATTAATGGTTTTATAGTTTGGTTGACTTGCATATCAAATTTAAGGTTATTATCTACTATAACACCTAAGAGTTTAGTTTGGGCTTCTGGGGAGGTAATAGTGCCATTATTAGATTTAATGATAAAGAATAGTGATGAGGACCTACGAGTGGGGGAAAAGGAGCAGCGATGTTTTGTCAGGGTTTAAGATCAGATGATGATTAGAGAACCACTTATCAACAGTGTTAAATGTATCCTAGCAAAGCCACTGCACATGACATGCAAATCACTGTAGCCTGCTTATTTGTATTAAAACTACTGACCCACATACAACACCGTCCTTTTTAAAATTAAAAATATATCTAGCTATGATGTAACATGCTCTACATTATATTGATAATTTTAAATTAACATTAACACTACGCAAAACATGTTATAGACTATTTAAATCAAAACATTTTATATATTTAACTAATTAAACTTTTCAGTCATTATGTTATGTTTAACTTTGATCAGAGTGGTTATGCTTTATATCACCTTTCTTTTCTGCAGAACCTTTCTACTTTAAACAAGCACAAGAAATCATTTTCATAACACCTCTCACTTTCACTGACTTTTCTCTTTATCCTGTTTGACCTCCACAGTAACACTTCTTTTATGATGTCACACAATAAACTTTATACTTCTTATGAAAATGCACAGTGGTAGAAGCATTGATCACTTTGGTAACTGCTGACACCTAGCTCTAAAAGGTTTAGTGCCTCTGGCCTTCCTGTCACTGTGCACTTCCCTCAGATTATGCATACCATATTTTCACAATATTTCAGAGCAGCGACATTAATCTACAAAACTGTGCACTTTGGATGGCAAGTATGAATGACAAAACTATGTGCCTTAATATTTTATATAAGACGGCAGCATTTGTTAGCCTGAATGTCATACAGCTTTTATAATATTAATGCAAATGTAAAAATACAGCTAATATTCGTAGCTGTTTTTTTTTGTTTTGATTTATTCAGAGGCATAACTTGATATACCAAATTAAAAAAGATTTAGAACATTAAAGCCACGACTACATTTATAAAGAGCAATGACAAAATAAAATGCATGCAATTTAGATAAACCATTTTCAAATGAAGCAATGTCTTAAAATTGAGATGAAATTTAAAGGAAAAGAACTGTAATTAATGATTAGTGATTAATTGCATACTAGTGGAATGATCTCCTCTGCTGCACTGTCCTACCACAATTACAGTTTGACTAATGCAAATACTGAACACAATAGTAAATACTGGTCTAAACATTGAGACATTAGACAATGATTTTGGACAAAAAGGCAGGTTTGACAGTTTAATTAAAAAATACAGAGAGTTTCTGTAGGCATAGGAAAATTAAAGGGTTTTTAAGTGAAGTCACAAAGAGATCTGAAAGTGCAAAGGCATAACCACACAAAATAATATGCATTCACTTAAGTCAGAAAGCAGAAGTGAATAACGTGGTATTCTTTGAATCACTCTATCACACTGTATAAGATGCATAGTGAAAAAAGTGCACACTATCTTTTAGCAGCATCCACACAATACTTCCTATGGCAGGAGTGGAACCCAATGCTGCAAGGAGTACATGCTGTGAATCTGTGTGTGTGTGTGTGTGTGTGGGTGTAAGATGAGCATCACAGAAAAAGTATAATAAGTAACATCAAAAAAGAAAAAAATCCAAAACAAAGTTAGAATATGCGGAGACATGAGCATTGCAAACCAAATAATACAATGAGAATTATAATATAACGCCTACAGAACATAATATTTTCAGCAAGCTTGACTTAAAATCGGGGTACTATCATTTATAAACACCCCTGAAAATTGAAGTTCAGGTACATTTTAAATAGAAATGGTGGGAAAAGAGGCAGAAATACAGTGCAGCAGAAATATTTCAATATATTACACAATACATGTTGCTAGTTACACTCTGTGTGATGGTTATAAGGAACTGTATCAATGGGTTTGCAAAAGAAGTTCTGACAAGTATTGGAAAGTCCATGTTTTTTGCCTGTATGAAGAGTGCCTCAAAGGAGAAACAGACATGACATTCTGAGAGGATGTAAGATCAAATTTTATTACAAGAGAAATACTTGTCAGCATGTTATTAAAGCTTGAAGTCTGAATTTAAAAATAAATTCTCTTCCTTTTTCAAACCCTCACATAAGGCAGATTAAACTGTTATGAAGAGTGACTTCTCAAAGAGTAGAATGAAAGAACATGTTGATCAAAGAAGACAGGCTATCCAGTGTAATTTTCAGAAAGGACAAGTTGTCCTTTAGAAATAGATAAGATGGAGTAAACATATTACTGTATTCGGCTCCAAATTGTTATATTAATTGTGTGAACAGCTCCATTACAACTCTCACTGACAACATAATGTTTTTTCCTAAAAACCTTGCACTCATTACTTTGATGATGATTATAACACATAATACTTGGCTTGAAAATAGAATTAATAAAGACAATGTAAAAAGAGACAATTTGGTCTGTATGTTATGTGTACCTAGGTCTTCAACAGAGTTTAAAAAGAAGCCTGTTTTGAAAGAATGCATCTGTTATAACATAGTTAATCTTGTTTACAGGGTACTGAGTGTAAATAAAAATGATAAATGCACACCTAACATTATTTTTCAGTTTTTTTTTCAGGATGGTAAGTACACAAAAAATGAACAATATTACAGATGTGAAATAAGTTTATAAAAATGACCAAAGTAATTTAGCAGCTTAAGAAATGACTTGATTTTTCCCAAAATATCATTATGAGGGGTGAAATAGTGTGCTAGTGCTAAAACAGGGTCTGTTTGTGAAAAAAAAATGATGTAGTGACCTATTAATTTTGATATCCAAAACCTTCAGAAAAGGTGCGGTCATAGTGTCCCAGTAAAGCTGTAAAGTAAAAATAGTGATTCAAAAATGCAGAAATAGAACCAATTTTAAATTAATAGCTTATCTGAAGATTGAATTCCCAGAGTTGGATGATTTATTAAGATTTATTTGCTACAGCATGTGCAAGTTTCAAAGAGAATCATATTGTGAGATTGGTTGTGATTTTTCAGTTAACAAGATACAAGACATTCACTGAGAACCAGAGAGCAGTATGAATTCATGCTAAATAGTCAAAAATGATGCCTGGGATTCATTGGCATATTCCCTGCACAACTGTCTAACACTGGTGATCCCAGTAACACAATGGAGACATCTAACGGTTCACTGGCATATTAAAGCCGCATAGAACATCTCATTAGTGGCACATTATCACATTTATAAAACAAACACTACTACTGTTAGAGTTAGGGTTAACTGCACTGCTTTTCCCCATAAAGTCATGCAACACAATTGTACAGGTACCTGCTAAAACACACACACACACACACACACACACACACACACACACACACACACACACACACACACACACACATTGACACTCAGACACACGGAAATACACCCAGAAATCCAGACAGCTGCAATCATGCCCGTGCACACAGACACACACACACACACACAGACACACACACACACACACACACACACACACACACACACACACGGCTTCACAGTACTTACCTCTTGCAGCACTTAGAGTTGTACTCCTGCTATAAGAAGTAACGTATGCATGCTATTAAAAGATGCACTTTTTTCACTACACACCCCACATAGTGTAATAGAGTGATTCAAAGAATATCATGTCATTTTAATGCTGGTGAAAATGTCTGTGGTACAGCAGATGACTAATTTGCATAAACTATGCCCTCAGGAGACTGCTGTTGGCTAAAGTATGATGATTTTGCACTGTTGCAGCAAAACAGTGGTCCCTAAATTGCTCAGGAATCATGCGCTGTGCAATATTGCTGAGAACAGGATTGCTCTATGCATTATGCATTTCTAAATCCTGGCCAATGTATGCACCTTGTTTAATTATTATTATTCATTGTTATTAGTGCTATCATTATTAGTAGTAGTATCATTTATTATTATTATTATTTATTATTATTATTATTATTATTATTATTATTATTATTATTATTATTATTATTATTATTATTTTAAGCCAAAGCTACTGATTCCATTTGATCCTACATGCTAAAAATAGAACTTTTTTTGTTTGACAAGGTTTGAAAGAAATTTTGTATTCATAAGTATTTTAAGCAGTATAATTATTGATGGCTTTTCACAGTTATAGTCACAGCACAATGGCTGCAGTAAATATCTGAAAGATAAATATTTCATTTTGTTTTAGATTAGAGCCAAATGTGTCTTTCTTAATATTACAAAAAGCCAAAGCAAGGATATGTCTCCTATTGTACTCATACTTGTTTTAGTTCAGTGTGCAGTTCGTACGTCTAAGAGCCACGTCATCAGTTTTGAAGAGATGTAACATTGACATAATGGCAGTAAGAAAACCTTGTAATATTTTGGGGGTGGCATAAGCCAGGGAACCTTCTTGGCTAGGCTTACTTAGGCCCTTGGGCCGATAGCCTAGTACCTACCTATGAACCTGTGATAGTGACATATTGGTATAGTCACTGACCAGTAAACCTCCAGAATCTCCTCGCTAAACAAGGAAGGATAAAGCAAAGAAACCCAAAATCTTGACCAATGTAGAACAGCAAAAGTTATATCCTTGTTCAAGGGGAGCACCAGGAATATCTTGGGAAACTAGATCCCTGTTAGCTAAATAAAAGTG
This sequence comes from Protopterus annectens, assembly GCF_019279795.1. NCBI lineage: Eukaryota > Metazoa > Chordata > Ceratodontiformes > Protopteridae > Protopterus > Protopterus annectens. Next base: position 1,291,333,883 of record NC_056733.1, on the reverse strand, counting down.
GAAGGAAACAACAGAGAGAAAGCATTGAGGGAAGACTGGCTGCACTGAACAACAATCTCCAGGAAAAAAACGTCATGAGTTTGCATTTAATTTAGTTTGAGTTAATGCAGGTTTACAGGAAAACTTGACAGAGGATTGCCAGCAGACAAGATCTACCTGGACCTCTGCTTGATCCCATAAGAAGAAGATGTTAAATAGTGTGTAGGTTGTGAGTTAGGACTAAGTCCAAGGAATCTGAGTGAAAATAGAACAAAACCTAAATATGGCCTGTGACTTAACTAGGACAAGCTGGAGGTACAGATTTGTCTCCCAGTGGCTGTCGCATCTTTAGAATAGGCTACTAATTCATGTGAAACAGAGCACCTCTATGACACTGTTCAAGAGGAATCTGGACAAGTGGATCCGGCACCATAAATTGTTGCTAAGGATAGCACCCACAACCCAGTGAGGCAATAACAGTAACCACTGCACCACTGCAGCCTCTCTCTCTCTATATATGTATATACATGTGTGTGTGTGTGTGTGTGTGTGTGTGAGTGTGTGTGTTTTGTGTGTATGTGTGTGCGTGTGTGTGTGTGTGTGTGTGTGTGTGTGTGTGTGTGTGTGTGTGTGTGTGTATATATATATATATATATATATATATATATTTATATATATATATATATATATATATATATATATATATATATATATATATATATATATATATATATATATATATATATATATATACATACACACACACACATACATATAAATATATATTTATATATATATATATATATATATATATATATATATATATATATATATATATATATATATATATATATGTATGTATATATATATATATATATATATATATATATATATATATATATATATATATATATACAAGTATATTTATAGAGATTGCGACCTCTATAACATAATCACTACAGAATAGGATAAACAAACCAACTGCATGTATGTCAACAATGTAGAATGTAGTATAGGCTATAGCTAATACATTGATTATACTGCACTAAGGAATGAAAGAAGCATTTGGTCAAAACAGTACAAAAGAGCTTAAGTCTTGACAGTACAAGAATAATTGGGAAAAAGCAAACTTTAATAAAGGACAATATATAAATAATATATATATAATACATGCAATCAGCAATCACGGCACTCTTGTGAAAGGTAATGGAGGCTGTGATATAAAACTCAGGGTAATGAAACAGTATTAGAGTATCATAGGGTGGAGAATGTGAACAGGAATTATAGACAGGCTAGTGGGTGGGATGAGTGCAGCAAATTAGTTGAGAGCTGTGGACTATAAAGGTTGGGAATGAGAGGCATAAAGCAGCTATATTAAGGTATGGATTTACTCATATAGGAGAGAAACTGCTAGGCATATGCATTTCATCCTTCCCTACTATGGGTATTGCATCTTTCCCTGTCTGTGTCATCAATTGCCTGAACCACTACTCAAACTCAGGCCACGTGGGACATAGTTAAGACTCTACCCCTTCACCATCAGTGCTGGTGAATTTAGTGAAACTTTTGCTACTTCTAATGTATACATGAAGCGTGTTCCAAAAACTGTCAATGTAGCTTGAGAAAAGAGCATCTCTTTGATGATTGCTTTTTAAGATGCTTACTGAACTTAATACCCCTACCAGAGCAGAGTTTATTTAAGAGAAAGAAGCACATCTGGGAAAATTGAGGAAATTAATGACAACATATGTGGGTAAGCACTGAGAGGAAATGTGAAGTAGTTATTGTGACAAAAATTTTCCATTTTGGAGATAATGCTAGAAAAGAGGACAGGAGGGTATACAATATGGTTTTGCGCAGTTTTATTTCATTTAAATTATAAACTGTGAGTTAGCTGGATAACTCTGTGCCTCCATACCTACCCCTCAAGTATCAGGGTGGCGTTTTTTTCAACATTGGGGTAAGTCCTACTGGGCTGAAGCTGTGCTTTATACATATGCGCAATATATATATATTTATATATATATATATATATATATATATATCTATATATATATATTCGAAATGTCGTGCTGAAACAACATACAGCCTCCTTTTTTTTTCTTTTTATAAGCGTACTTGCAGTGTGGCATCCTCAGAATTGGTGAAGAGCATGCAGCATAGTTTTCTGTGAGTGGGCAGTTGCATATGTAGCCGTTCCTAGTTCTCATTGATAAATGTAGGATTTATATGCTTGCAAAATCGTACTATTGACTCCTATGCTATGTATAAATGGCTTATCTGAACTAAAGTGATTCTTCCTTTTCCTGTACTGTTGTGTGCATTTGTTATGACCTAATTAGAACTATATTCCTAAAATGTCTGCTTCTATCCGGTTTACTTAACAAACTGCTTAAGTGTCCCTGAATTATTTGGTTATATTATATATTACTTAGCAGAACATGACTGTAAACACTGTAATGCATTCCTAGCCTGTTTGTGTAAAGATACTAAGTACTGTTGCCTCACTCTTCCTAAACCTGTTTCTGCCAGTGCCTATTAGTATAGGAACCAGCCTGTATTTACTGAGAGAACGCTGTGTTAATGCCTGTTCCTACCAAGTGAATGAAATGTTTTTGTTAGTGTTTTGCTCTGACTGAAATGCCTGTACTTTTACCCTAATTATCAATAGATGTTTTCTCATTCACTATATTTAGTTTTTTTCTCTCTCTCTCTTTAACATATCCAGCTTCCCATTCTCCTATCCTGCTCTAAGATTAAGGGTCTACTGCATGGAGAATAAGGACCCCCCACAAATATTACCAGCCACTCATCCTTAAAACTACTGAAACTTGCCATCTTAAAGTCAAAAACCCTGCTACCAAGGGAAGCAAGAATGTATGTGTTCCCCAAACCTAGCAGTAAAGTTGTAGTTTTACTAACATGACTTCTGTGTGTGTTATATTAAACATATATACTATTAAATACATAATATACCAGTAATTTTAAAGTATTAAAACTATTGACTTGGCCAGGATACCCAGCAGCCATACCCCTCTCTACTCCTTAATAAACATACTTTCCTGTCCCTGTGCTGCCTCATGTAGCTGTTACCACAGCCTTCCCTAAGTCTATTATAGCTATCTCCTATCCCTAGCTCAGCTGTAACACTATTTCCCTGTCCAGGTTGCTCCCTCTACTAGGCTTGTTTCTCACACTCCTATCTCTTCTCTCCCTCTTAGAATCTCGCAATACATATCTCTGCTGTTTAAGACATTCCCTAGTCGATCCACCAATTTGCTTAACTGCACCCAGCTATTTCCCCAACTATCAGTAACACAGAATTTCCAGCTCTATACTTACCCTTTCCCTCTTGGTAGCAACCCAGCTATCAGCAGCTCACAGATTGTTCTCTCAGACCCTTCTTCCTTTAGTTGTATCCCGCTCCATTCGCCCTGCGGGCTCACTCCACTCCTCTACCCTGCCCCCAATTATCACCCGCCCCACCACTCCTACATTTATTCTTCCCATCCCCCTCCCATCCTCCCTAAATAACCAATAGATACCTTTCCTCCTTACTCCACCCACTTATAGCCAGCCTACTTACTTACATTCACTCTATCCACTTCCCTAATCAATTACATTCCCCACCCCTTCTTACAATTCTAAGAAAATCTGTTCCTCTTCCTAAACCCTCACTCCTGCATAGCCTTTTACTCTGCTCCACAACTACATATAATCTTTCTCCCCTTGCACAAACATGCCTTAAATAATCCTCCACACCCACCTGGCCCCCTGCCTCCTCCTTCTTTTACTAATTCCCTTATGCTATACCACTTCATTGTCCTCCAATGCCTGCCCAATTCTACCTACAAAAATGCCCCCCATACACTCCAACCTTTACCCTTACTCTTACTCTTACCCTTACTCTTACTCTCACTTCCACTCTATCTGCCCTTCCCTCTTCCAGCCTAAGCCTCTACACCTATTCCACACTAAAATCTTCTCCACCTTTGCTACAAAACAGACACATAAACTAATCTTAGATCTTCCTAAATTCTTAGTTTTAAATACAAATGGCTTAAGATTAACTTCTTCAACAACCTAGTCTTAGCCGGTGATATCCACTCCAACCCCGGTCCCAATACCATTATTAATGCCTCTCCCCCCTGTACCTCCCACTCACTACAACTCAATAGAAATCTTCACAATTAACGCCCAGAGTCTCAACAACAAAGTCCTCCAATTTCAAGCTTGGCTAAGCCATAACAAACCAGACATCCTAGCCATCTCTGAAACTTGGCTTAAACCCCATATGTCTGATTCAGAGATCCTGCCCCTAGGATTTCACATCCTTAGAAATGACCGATTAAATAAAAAAGGTGGTGGCACTGCCTTAGTCTACTCTGACCTGCTCACCTTAATTCCCCTCCAAGTTATAATTCCTCAATTCAATAACACTGAACTTACAGCTGGACTACTAAAACTGAACAAACATAAAAACATCTGCTTTATTGCTCTATATATATCTCCTGGTAACAAAATCCCTATCCTCGAAGATATCCTCCACTGGGCATCTACTAACATTAAATACGAAACCTACATTCTAGGTGATGTAAATATTGACTGGAACAAGGTTAATAGTCCCTCTCCATCCATATCCATTAACCTCTATAACTTCACTCAAAAAATCTATCCTATCACTCGACCTAACAAAACTAACCCCCCCGGATCTACTATTGACTGGATCCTAGTCTCTGATCCAAATAAAATAACCAACTCTGGCACAATTCCTGATTCCATTAGTGACCACTTCCCAGCTTTCATTCAACGTGCAACTAACTCTTCTCCTTACCAGCACCAATATATTCTTACTCACAACCTTAGTAACTTTAACCCCACAACCTTCTCTAATATGCTTAATCAAATGGACTGGCAAATTCTAAAAACCCTCCCACTTGACACTGCTACAGATTACTTCAACTCTGTCTTCCTAGACACCCTAAATTATGTAGCCCCACTAAGAAACAAAAGAATAAAAACTAATACAGCTCCTTGGCTATCCAAGCATACTAAACAAATTATGCACCAAAGAGACAAATTGTGGAAGCTTTACCAAAAAAATTACCTGCCAAATACCTTCCTTCAATATAAACAACTTCGTAACCATGTGAAACAGCTAATCACCAAGGATAAAAAATCCTACTATATTAGGCTCCAGTCTAATAACAACAAAAACCCTAAACAATTCTGGAAATCTATTAATTCACTTCTCAATCCTGGCTTCAAGATTAATCCCTGTCCTGACCCTAAAATCCTACTATATTAGGCTCCAGTCTAATAACAACAAAAACCCTAAACAATTCTGGAAATCTATTAATTCACTTCTCAATCCTGGCTTCAAGATTAATCCCTGTCCTGACCCTAGTAAATCAGACCTTGAAATTAGCTCAGATTTTAATTCATTTTTCATAGAAACAATATCAGACCTAACCAAGACATTCACCAACAACAACCTTCCAGTCTCTCACTCTTCCCCATCTAATTCCCCTAATAATCACTCCCTTATGTTCAACCTCAAACCTGTCTCTACTAACTTTATAAAAAACTTCTATGCAAACTTAAACCTTGCTCTAATGCTCCTGACAATATTCCCTCCTCTTTCCTAAAATGTGCTGCTGATGGTATAGCTCTCCAAATCAGCATCATATTAACAGATCTTTAAAGGAATCATACGTCCCCAAACTCTGACGCTCAGCTTATATTCTTCCTCTCCACACAGGAGGCAAAAACACCAATATTTCAAATTTCCGCCCTATTGCACTACTCTCACCAATCTCTAAAATCCTTGAAAAGTGCATTCACCTCCAACTTATGCCTTTTCTAACCCAAAACAATCTTCTTACACCTACCCAACATGGCTTCTGCCCAGGCCTCAGCACCATAACTGCCCTACTGTCTTTCCTAGAAACTGTCAATCAAGCCCGAGATTCTGGACACCTGGTCTCTACTGTATTGCTAGATTTGTCCAAAGCTTTCAATACTGTTTCCCACAAACATCTCCTCTCTCATCTCTCAAATCTTCATCTTTCACCAAACACTTTATCCTGGTTCACCAGCTACCTATCAGACAGATCAGTCAGTCAAATGGAAAAACTCCACCTCCCCCTTCTTAGCTACTCCTACTGGTGTACCTCAGGGATCTATCCTAGGGCCAGTGCTTTTTAACATCTTTATTAATAACTTTCACTCTGCAATTCCTGATGCCAAAATCATTCAATATGCAGATGATTCTACCCTGGTCTGCTCTGCCTCTAACATTTCTGAATTGCTCACTAAAACTCAAACTGCTTTTTCAATCACCGAAAACTGGATGCACCAAAACCACCTCTCTCTTGGTGCCAATAAATCTAAAATGTTACTGTTTCCCCCAACAATTACTCATTCCTATAACAAAGATACTTTCAGAGTTCTGAGTCAAACCAACTCACCTATAAAAGTGGTTCCATCCGCCAAACTACTCGGCATTACTATAGATGAATACCTTAAGTTCAGCATCCACATTCTGCAAAATATTAAGAGAACCCACCAAAAACTTGGTATGCTATACAGGAATAATCACTTTCTCTCACACTCTACTAGGCTCAGTCTGGCCACTACCTATCTTCTGCCCTCCTTACTATACGGAGCTCCTCTCCTTACCAGCCTGTCCTCCTCTATCACCTCCAAACTAGAAAACCGCTGTAATAAAATCTCTAAATTTGCCACCAAATCCAAACATTCCACCCATCATTGCCGCAATCTGCAATCTCTGAATTGGCTAGAACTCCCAAACTACCTAAATAACCTCCAACTCACCACTGCTCATAGACTCATATTTCACCCTTCTAAATGTCCAGCTCTAGCTAATACCCTTCCCCCTTATACCCCTAATAGAACTCTCAGATCTGAACATCAAAACTTGATAGCTATCCATAAGCCCAAATGTCCTGCTGGCCAACTCCTCCTCTCTTTCTCACTAGGTAAAAAATGGAATTCTCTCCCCTCCACTCTAAGAACTATACCAAACTCAGAAAACTTCAAAACCCAGCTTTTCAAACACCTGTCCACTAAATGGAAATGTACCTGCCTTCACTCTACCTAAATTCTCCCAACTACTTGCCCTAAAAATGTTCCTAAGCTCTCTAAATCTCCCATAGCTTGTTTTTCTATGATTGCATCCAAGCTCTCTTCAATTCCTAGAGCTACCTAATCACAACTGTGTAAATATTGTAAATAATTTCATACTTTAAATGTGTGCTTGTAAATGTTTTATATTTCTACTTTAAAGGTGTGTATGTAAAGTCTTTTCCCCACATACTATGCAATGAGTGCTCTCATAAATGAACCTGTATAACCCTTAAGATCATCTACAGTGATGTTTGTCTGACTATTGTGCAACACTGTATGTACCTTTGTTGCAATTTGTTCTAGATAATGTATCTTTACATTTATGTATTACTATATCTGTACTGTATACTGTATTTGGAGCTTTTCCCCCGGGCCTCCACTGAAAATGGGTCCCTTGGGCCCAGTGGACTTCCCCGGAAATCAAAACTGGAAATAAATAAATAATAAATACCTTTTTGTTTGTTTGTTTGTTTGTTTAACATTTCTTAACTGCATAAGTGAACTGGTCCAAGGGTCTTTTACAGTCACAGAGTAGGTCAAGCAATCAAATACAAGGTACATTCCAATACAATAACATAGTCTTTTTTAAGAACAAGCAATGCAGCATAAAGGAGATAAAACCGCAAACCCTTGCTATCTATTATAATATACACAGAATGAATAGAATACACAGATAAAAAAAGGATGCAAGTGTACAAAGCAAAACAATACATAGAAAACAAAGCAGCAAACGTGGCTTTGTAAATGATTTGTAATGTGCATACAGTGATGGAACATGACAGCTGTTACTTTCTGATAAGGGTTATCAGAAAAAGGCTAAACGAAAGAAAAATAGCTTCCCTTACTTGTTCTCCCTTCCGTCATCCTTTATTTTCTATCTCTCTTTTTCTTTCCTTTTTTTTTTTTTTACAGAAATTATCATAGAATTGATTAAGGAACATTGATATGGAGGTATGTTTAATGCTATTATTTGGGGCGGTATCTTTAACACAGAAAAGACAACTTAATGCATGACTGCACCGTTTTACAGTACTGTCTATGTAAAGGTTTAGGGATAGTGAGTCATCAGGAATTGTTTTAAGTTATGTTATACTTTTTACCTTCTAAATAAGAATAGAAATGCTTAAATGAATAACAGTTTCCATTACAGGGTGTAGGATTCAGTCCTTATCTCTGCTCACAGTCTGTGAGGTATCTGCCTGCTGTCTTCATGTCTGCGCAGATTTACTTTAGGTTTCCTCTCACTTTCCAAAACATACTGGTAGATTGGATACACCAAACTGACTATTACATGTATATTTGCCCTTGTGGCCTGAAACATGGCTGAAAAGGGTCCTAGAGAGAGAGATTAGATAGCTTACCTGATACCAAATAAATTAATTATATTACATTACATTTTAGAGGCATTTAAGAGGAACCGAGAGTCTGAATTTAGGAAATCATTCTTAGAGCTCTGCCTGTGTAGATGATAGGGGCACTCTGCTGCATAGAAAGTTTGTGTTATCTGTATACTGAACAACAATTACCTCTGAACACTGCATCAGCATGGAATGGCATAGAGATTGAAGAGCAGTGGTCCCAGAACTGAAACTAGATAGACAGCTTTGCCTATGATATACAAAGCAAAGCAATTAGCCTTCCCATTAACTTAATATTTGTAAATATAAAATTAGATGTGAAGCCAGTTTAAAGAGATAACCAACCTAAAGCACAGCATGTCTAGTTGTGAGACTTGACCAAATTGAGGAACACAGCTGGTATAACCTACCTTTATGGAAGCCTTCTCAGAAATAGTCCAATGCTGTCATTTGTTTGATAATAACAGAGGACTCCCCTTGCAAAAATCATGTTGTACTTTACCAACTGTATTCTGCTGAATGTAGTTCAGTGATAGAGCTGGGCAGGAGCAATTTTTGTCAGTGTTGTGTTTAGTTAGTATAGCAGTAGGTCTATAGTTCTTTTTCAATCTAATATCTTTTTTCATACACTCCAAAGAGAAGATTGCTCTCCCATGAATGAGGGATGCATCCTTCCCTCTTGGTCCTGCTAATGAGAAGACTGAGAGTTTGATACGTTTAATCAGCATGAGATCAAGAGCTTTAGATGCTTCTCCATTAACTTTGTACAGAATTCCCCTGGCTTCCCTAACAAAAAAAATTGATTCAGTAGTATGTGAGGCCTTACTACACTTGAATTGTTTGAAGACTTTGAGAAAGGGGCAGCTGTTCCAAAATAATTTGTGAAGGTTTCAAGAAGGGAGAAGGACAGAGAACCCCCCCCGGGGTGGCATATTGGTTCGGTACCAACAAGGGCATGTCTACCTTGTAGGGTGAGAATGAAATATACAGGCCATGAAACCATGGTCCAGCTTAATCAAATTAATGCAAAAATCATGTTGTACTTTACCAACTGTATTCTGCTGAATTTAGTTCAGTACAAATAGGTTCAGTGCTAACTTTACCCACCCACCCCCTAAAGAGTCCATATCTAAATAGGAAGAATGCAGAATCCCTGTAATTACAACTACACAGGTAAAAGCTGCACTCTCTAAAGCCAAAAACACAGCATCCATGGGACCGGACAACATCCCAGGCCCATTTTACACCGACTTCAGAACGAACTGGCTCCCCACCTAAGCACCATGTTCAGTCATAACCTCACATCAGGCTTTGTGCCCATTTAATGGTGTACAGCAATAGTTATCCCACTCCTCAAAGGGGGAGCCACCACTGGTCCGGGGAACAATTGCCCTATTAGCCTGACGAGCCTGGTCTGCAAGGCCATGGAACATATCATCATGGAACTCATAAACAAAAACATTGGTAACATCCAAACTCTGGATCCCACCTAGTTCGGGTTTGTGAGAGGCAGATCATGCCTCCTGAACCTGATCGACTTCTTTGAGGCAGTCACTAAACCCGTAGATGAAGGTAAGGTGGTTCACACAACCTATCTTGACCTTGCCAAGGCTTTCGACACCATCCTCCATTCTGGAATTATAGCTAAACTCACTAAACTAGGTATAAATCACTACATCACAAGATGGGTTGCCAACTGGCTCACTGACAGAACCCACACTGTAAAAGTTGCACACTCCAAATCTGACCTCAAATCAGTCACAAGTGGAGTACCACAGGGTTCAGTCCTGGGACCTCTCCTCTTTGGTATCTACTTCTCTGAAGTACAGGCTAACACAGAAGGCCTCTGGCTAGTGAAGTTCTCAGATGACTGCAAACTAAGAGCCATAGTCGAGTCCCAAAATGATGTGGAAATCCTACAGAAGGGCCTTGCTGAGACAGATGCCTGGTGTCAGAGCCATGGCCTCAAGCTCAATGCCAAAAAGTGCATGGTCATTCCCTTTGGTAAAAACTCTGTACCCATGAACTACTACATAGACAGCAGTCTACTTAACACCGAATGTGTGATAAGAGACCTTGGGACCCAGGTGGACTGTAGTCTGTCCTTTGATAGTCACATTGCCACAGTAGTCAGGAAGTCCTTCTACCTGGTACACCTCATCATAAAAGGGTTCTCATCCAGGAAAAAAAGAGGTCATTGTTCCCCTCTACTCGACACTCATTAGACCCATTATAGAGCACAACACCCCTTTTGGAATGTACCTCACAAGACATCTGCAGCAGCTGGAAAGGCCACCGAATGACCTCACAAAGACAATTACTGGCCTCAAACAGATGCCCTACACTGTCCATCTCAAAAACTCCAGCTTTACACCGTACCATATCGCCTACTCCGAGGTGATCTCTGCCTAACATATAAAGCTATGTCATACCCAGAGCTGTTGGACATGCTACACCTAAAGAAATCCCAATCCCTCTGAGCTACACGCTCTAGGGACCTAAACCTTGTCACCACAATAAATAGGACATGCTGTAGAGATAGATTCCTGTCCCAGAGACTTCCCATACTCTAGAACAGGCTACCCATCTATGTCAAGTAAAGTTCTTCATTAGCACTCTCCAAGAAAAATCTTGATGAGTGGATGGGAAATAGGAAATACACCCCGGGGGATCACTTCTGTGCCTCTGCTCGACAGTGGCACAGGAAAATAACTTTCTTGGGTGGCGTAAGCCAGGGAACATTGTTGGCTAGGCTTACGTAGGCCCTTGGGCCGATAGCCTAGTACCTACATATGAACCTATAATGAAAAAATTCTTAAGTATTGTATATTAATGTGAAGTGAGAAACAATGTTTTAAGACAAAGTTCAGTTACATGATGTTTGATCATAAATTCTGTTTAACTCACCTGTTACAGTCATTATGCAATAAATGTCTTACTGACATCTACAGCTCCCTCACCTCAAAACCATTTCCTGCATTAACTGCTGACATGTTCATTTTCAAATTTTCCCTTATATTTCCTGTCTTTTAGTAGATACAATAAGAGACAAAAAGTATGAATAATTAGGCGATTGCAAGAGGAAAGATGTTTGACAGAATAAATATGCTGGAAGTGCACAATTATTTCCATAAGTGTATAAACACGGCTGTACCAGATAGAATCAAAGCCAAAGCTGCAAGTAAAATTAAGCTGCCATGGTTGACTTCCTGCACCAACAAACTCTACAATAAAAGCAAAAAGTTACTGTCTAAGAAAATAAGGACATGGACCCAACAATGGAAAAGCAACCTCCTCAGCCTTAACAGGCAAATACGACAACTTGTCAAATTGTCCAAGAGCTCCTTTGAGAGAAACCTAGCAAGTACTGCCAAGGATAACTATAAGGCCTTTTACAGATATATACATAACTAAAGGGTAGGACCCAAGCATGTGCATAACTGGTGGCCAATGGTATTCCACACACTGACCCCACAGAGATAGAGAACCTGCTAGCGGATAGGTATGGTGAATATTTCACTCCCTTATACCCTCCTAACTTACAACAAGCCCTCCCCAACATTTTCCCCCACCTTACATATCTGAAGAGCAGGTCTTCAAAGCCTTCCCAAGGCAAAGAACATGGCCTCTATGGGACCAGACTGTCTTCTAAACAGGCTAAAACATGAACGTGCATCACCACTAAGTACCTTCTTCAATCACAGCCTAAGCTCAGGGATTGTTCCTGCAGAATGGAGAACAACTACAGTTACTCTCCTCCACAAATGTGGTCTAGCAACAGACCCAGGCACTTACAAACCTATAAGCCTAAACATCCCCATCTGTAAGGCAATGGAACATATCATTATGGACCTCAGGAACATATCATTATGGACCTCATAAATAAAGACATGTGACCTCCAAATGCTAGGCCCTATCCAATTCAGCTTTGTGAAAGGCCGATTCTGCCTGTTAAATCTGGTGGATTTCTTTGAAACTGTGACCAAGGCCATTGATGAAGACAAATCTGTGCACACAGCATACCTCAGCTTGGCAAAGGTTTTCAGCACAATCCCACATTCAGGCATTACTGATAAACTTAGCAAACTGAATATGAAACCCTTAATTACAGGATGGGTTGCAAACTGGCACACAAACCGTACACATAATATCAAAGTGGGTGACTCCACATCAACCAGCAGACCTGTTACCAGCAGGTGCCACAGGGGTCAGTGCTGGGCCCCCTACTGTTTGATATATACTTCTCAGAAGTTCAGGGCAAAACAAAAGGGTTGTGGCTGACCAAGTTTGCAGATGACTGCAAACTAGGTGCAATCACTGAATCCCCAAATTATGTCAGTATAATCCAGGATGGTCTCACACAGACCAACGACTGATGTATTAGTCATGGTCTCAGACTGAATACAGAGAAATGCATGATCATTCCCTTTGACACAAACAATGTCCCTTCACACTGTCAAATCAATAACAATACCCTAAGTACCCATGTGGTGATAAGGAACTTAGGATCACAGGCTGACTGTGACCTTAACTTCAACCACCATGTGTCTACCATTGTAAGGAAAGCTTTCCACGTAGCTCATTTGATTAGTAAAGGCATTGCCTAGAGAGCAAAAAAAGTTATAACCCCATATACTTGGCACTTATATGGCCCATAATTGAGTATAATGCCCCATTTGATATGTACTATACTAAACATCTACAGTAATTACAGAGACCTCAGAGATTTCTAACAAAGAAGATCAAGAGCCTCCAGCATGTGCCTTACACAGACCGACTAAAATCCCTGTGACAATACTCTGTATTGTATAGATTTATTAGGGGATAGTTATGCTTGGCCTACAGAGCAACCCAAGAACCTAATGAACTTACTGCATATCCGTAAATCAAATGGGTCTAGGGCTACCCATCCCAGGGACTTGAATATGGCCTACAACTTAAATAGGACATACTGGAGGGACAGGCTTATCCCCCAGTGACTATGTGTTTGGGGCAGGCTATCAATTCATGTGAAATAGCGCACCTCTATGACACTGGTCAAGAAGAACCTGGATGAGTGGATGGAGTACCATAAATTCTTACTGGGGATAATGCCCACGACCCTCCTGGACGTGGGTAGTCATCACTAAATGCAATTTTGGGTACTGACTAGTACCTCTACGGTATTACATTGGGTTGAAATGACTAGACTTAAAATGACCTCTGGGTTGAGAGCCTAGTAATCTCCTAGGATCCTATGATCCTATGAACATAAAGGTTGACTGAGTGTACCTTACTCAAGGCTGAGTTGACTGTGACAGTAGTCTTGCTTTGCTCTGCCCTTGTTTGCTAGTGTTGCTGGTATATCCTTGAGTTTTCCTTCTATAATGCATATCAGCAATTGCACAATTAACATCTCACTTTAAATAAAACTATGGAATTTATTATGTGGGTATAAATTCAGATAAGTGACTTTCTGGGTATTGTGCAGTATCTTTAGTTTAACAATTATATCAGGACTGTGTGTTAGCAAGCCTGAAGCAAGATGATGATATGATCTGAGGTCATCAAACCTTTCTTAGGATAAATTTGGTCAGCAGTAGTGATACCCGGATTTGTGATTAGTTAGAAAACTTATTTCTGTAGTGCTTTTCTCCTAGATAATATAGACAAGTCAGTACAGTTTGCTGCATAAATGAAGGAAGGAAAAACTTAACTGTATATTCAACAAACTAGATATGTTATCACTAGATAAGGGAGTGCTATGGAGTGTGGTGGCAGCTGTAAGGCTGGACAAAGATACAATTTTTCATAAGAGAGGACAAAGAAGAAAATATAGGATTGGAGGTGGACAAACATTGCAGGAGATTAGAATAAGACCTAGAATTTGTGAAGGTGACTGTGGATACTTTGACACGTAAATAAGATGACATGGAAAATTGGTCATAAAGGGCAAAATTAGAATAGTAGACCTAAAGAAAAGGACAGAAGGGGCTGATCCAATAACATTATTGGAGGCTTAGATAAGGGTGCTATTACAAAGTGCATCTGTTTAATGGATGGGTAGCTTGGGCCCACATGGTAAGGAAAGCTGCATGAGTCCAGACAAACTATGACATTTTATTTTTTAAGTGCCATTCTGGAAATATAAAGGAGTAGCTGATCAGAGTCGTGAGCCTGAAGAAGGGCCTGTTCTGTGCTGGAGGTCATTTAAAAGTGATGTAACAATTGCAGCTGCAGTGTTCGAGCAATGAGCCTGGATGCAGCTAGTGATCTAGAATAAGAAGGAGGAAGAGTTACTAATGAAATGAATGTAGCCAGCAGGAGAGGGAAGCAGACAGGAGGTCCAAGAGACCACAAAGGTGGAGGTAGTAGCCAGGAGGCAAGTCACCTGACAAAGTGCAGTGAAGAGCCAGACAATGATGTATTTTAAAACTCTGGATGTGAAAGTTATTAGGACAGTCAAACCAAAAGAATCAGAGGTGGCAAAACAATGTCTGAAAGAGCAAGCCTTTCTTTCAGAGAGACAGAGATATCAAAAGGGAGACTGTCCTTCCACCTGGACAGTAAGATTAAGTAACACATCCCTCCTCTACACTTTGCCCATTTATGCCTGAAGGAGATTGATTATTTGCATGTATTTCTGACCTACTGTGTATAGCAATCCTAGCTCTGACCAATAACTTGCTGTTGCACACTGTTCAAACACTCCTCCACATTTAATTCAGGGATTTTTTTCTATTTTTTTTCTAAGTCCACTCTTGAACATATTATTCGATAATATAATCCTTTGAGAAAATAAACTTTTTAACTATCTGCTGGTCTGCAGGTTCTGGAGCAACAAATGGGGAGATAACTTTCATTTAAAATTATTCTTTCATTTGCTTTCCATTGATATGTGGAAGTTTTTTTTCTCTCTCTCTCTCTCTCTCTGTCGCTGTTGTGATCTTTTCTCTTTGGAATTCTATCTATTCCAGTGACTTTCCCACCACTTACTGTACTCAGTAAAAAGATATCACCAGGCACCACTTTTTCAATCTAGGAATTCAGAAGGGAACAGAGCAGTTACACTGATGTAAGACTGGCCTGTCCATTCAGGGAATTAATAAGTATTCAGGGAAATTCTGTTTTATAATGCATTATGATACATTTAACTGTAGACAAAGTGAGACACTGTTTATTTTATGGCGGGGAGGGGATATAAATTTAGGCTGTATATTTTTATTTAATGTGTCACACCTAATATGGGCAAGACATATGCAGTTGCCACTGTTGTTACTTGATTTTACCTAATAAACACTTGATATGAATGAGATATTTAGCTTTGTAGAGTTGTTAAAATTGTGCGAGAGGAAGATACCCCAGGAGTAATTAGAATATTATGTTAAGCTTGCTGTTTCCTAACTAGCATGTGACTGCTATGCTGTGTACATTTAGACTGAGCATGATTGTTTTGTGGAAAAGAAGCAAGAATAATGCAGTGTGTTTCTTACTGCAAGGTATTTAGTTAAGGTTAAGGCATCTGTTTTCTGCATATACTTGATAGATGCACCACAGGTTACGAAACATAAACAGCTTCTAAAGGTGCTTTCTAGTTTGCCTTTGTTGCGTTTCTTATATTAACTTGAAAACTGGTTTGTTGACCTCCCACAGAAACAATATTTTTTATTTCAAGACTTGATATTCTTAATAATAATCTGACTATCTCTTCCCCGCTTCTGTGCTTCAAACAATCTCAACTATGCCTCTTGGTTTCTGCTCCCCTCTCATGGCTCATCTTATGAAATCTTCCTTACCGGCTCCTAAATCACAGAGGGCAGTGCATGGGACAGGTTAGGTCCCAGATGAAAGAATTCAAGCTTCTCTTGCAGACTGACATCGGTACTAAAAGGAAAAAGATTAAAACTCTGTCTAGGAAATTAATCTAAGTAAGAAATCCTTCTTCTATATCAAGCCCATTTAAAGCTGTTGGAATACTGACTGTCTGCATATGTTTTTGCCATACTGTCCCATATGACTCCTCCCCTAGCCATAACCTACTCCTCCACTAACTTCCTTGTAACTTATCACAGAAATTGCCCACCTCCTCACCTCCTTCACTAGCTACAACCCACCTAGCTGATCTGTGTTTCTCCAGTTGTTACATCACTCCCTTACATTTCTAAATATTTCAGATAACTGGCAGAACATTTAAAAAACATATACAAATGTTCCTGCTTTTTATACAAGGGCTAAACACCATGTTGCCCTATCAGTTGTGTTTCCATCTCTTTCTATGAACTATAAGTTACAATGATTCAGGTATTGGAGAGATAGCTCTCACTTTGTAAAGATTTCAGTCTTACCACCCTTTGCATAAACCCTAATCACACTTCTCCAACCCTACTTTATTTTCTGCTTTGTCTTCTCAGTATCTTCCCTATCCTTTAACTTATACTCATCCCCCCTTCCATACTCTCTTCCTCCCTTCTCCGTCAGACTAATGTCCCCCATTCCCCTCTTCCAAAGAAAGTTCATTGGCTCACTCCTCTCCAAAATACATGGACCTTCCCTAATCTATCAAAATCTTAAATCAGCAAGACCCATTACTTGAAGCAATTTAAATAAGAAACCCTTTAAACGTTTGCTTCCTCATTTTGCCACTGCCATTTGCCTTATCTTAATAGTCCATGCTTCTGATGCCTTCTGCCTCAACGAAAACTACAAGAAAATCTTACCAGATAATGCCTCCAAGTCTTCTACAGCACATTACAAAATATACCGCCCACATGGATTTTCATAAAGTGGTGAGCATGTTAAAAGAAAAACACTGATAAGGGTTATTTGTTCCATAATGGAAAAGGGTGAGGGTTTGGATTCAAAAGCAGAGGCAGTGGTTGTTGTGTAACCAAATGAAAGGGAAATGTTAGAGGAAAACAGGTTAATTATTTTTAGATATCCCTGTGCAACACAAATCCTAAGATATTTGCTAGGCTAACTGTAGCATAAATTGAGAATGTATTTCTTTAATTTATTGAGAAAAATCTGGTTGGTTTTGTGAAAGGAAGGTCATCAGAAGACCATTGGTTTTTGATGTCAGATTTGGTAAGATGGGCAGAAAAACATGGTAGCAGGAGTGTTGGAAAAGTGTAGATGGACATAAAAAAGAGCCTCAGTTCAGTCGATTTGGCAGTATATGTTCCATACATTACAGCAGGTAATTAGAGATGGTAGAATTTTGCAAAGTATAAAAACCCTGTACAAAAACCCTTTAGTATGGTATTGGTTAATGGGGGTTATTAGGAGAGATAAGGTTAGACAAGGGTACGGGATAGATATATCCAGTATTCCTTCTTAGTTTCTGCTGTCCATGGAGAAGTAGTCCAGAGACTGTGGCCTTTTTTTGTAGCAGGAGAATGAACACAGAGATGTCAGCTCTGTTAATCACATTACGATGAGTTCTTGTTGCTGTTAGGGGTTGCCTAAGATTTGAGATATATTTTATAGATCGGCTGAGGAATCAGATCTGTGATATTATATGTACAAATCACTTGTGAGAAGGAAAGGAGGGTGGTGAGTTTCAAATATATTTCAGAAAGAGGAATAAATGGAGTTAAATTTTATTCTAAAATTGTGAAAACTGTGAACAAAAAAATTTGAGGAGTAGACTGGCAAGTTGAGTTTGTGCTGGATACATGAATGGGGTAATTGATTACTCTGAGCAGGCAAAGAGAGATAGTATACATGATGACTTTTCCTGCTTTTATATATGGACGGACACTTCCTTTTATGCCTGCAGGATAAACAAATGTTTATGTTGCAGAAAATGTGAATGGTTCAAATGGCAAGTTTACGGACAGGAAAAAAAAAAGATTATGATTCTGGAGTGCAGAAAGAGGCTGGCGATGTTGGACTTGTGAAAGTATATGGTAGCTGTTTTAGTGCTAAGGGTTGGGGGCAGTGAAAGGTGGCCCTCTGATGTAGGTTAAGTATGAAGAAAAGTGAAGTTAACCAGGAACAGACTAGGTGAGAATGATGGATATGGAGATATATAGAAGTATTGTTGTGCCAGTGAGAATGCAGGGATAGCTGAGTATGGGTTTAATAGACTTGTTGTAAGACAGTGGCTATAGATAGCATTGTAAGGCTAAGGGGAGGTAGGGTGAGTTAGCTTGTTGATGTGGTGGGGGATGAGTGGGTAGTTTCTGGAGTTTGAGGTAGAGGAAGGTACAACTTGACAAAAAGTGGACTGGTTGCCCTGTTGTGCACTCATCAGTGTGATACACAAGGAACAGAGAGGCTATGAGGGATTCAGGGGAGAAGGAAGGCAAGTGATAAATGTTCTTGGATACACATGTCTAAAAATAGAGTACAAATGATATACCAATATTTGGGAAGAAGGAACAGAAAATAGGTGTTTGGAAAGCTAAAGTTTGACTAGGTTAAAGAGACCCCTATATGAAAGATGGGCCTAATGCAGGAAGGGACATAGGGTATATTTAGAAAATGGAAGAGGGCTTGAAATGTCTATGATTTATATCTCACCTTACCATACTGATGATATAGATCACCACAAAGAATCAAGGCAGGGAGTTGGTGGGAAGCAGCACTATGCTAGAGATGTTGTAAGGACAAACAGATAATTTACATATGTAGTGATATTGTTGTAAAGCAGACGACTTTGGAAGGAGATGTTTATTTATTTATTTATTTTTTACTAGCATTTGTTTACTTGGATGGCCTGACTGGTTAGAAAACATAACCCATTTTCAGCAAAGGCCCCAGGTTAAAAGTTACAGTGCACTTGTAACATGCATTAATTGTAAAATTAATTATGAATATATTTACAGTAGAGGTCATAAAGTACAAAGGATCAATATTACATGCATATTTGCACTAGAAAATCATAGAGTACAGCAATTACATAGAAATTCAATTAAATAATTTGCAGGCATAACTACATATTATTAATGTTGGAAGATTAGATGAATAATAATTTGATATTTTTATGCAGGAATTAGATGAGATACTTGAGGTAGAGAGTAAAGAGGCACTGAGGGAGGTACATGTATGAGAAGTTAATGACAGAGGCAGACTAAAGGGATATAGGACATCAGCAGAGCTAGAAAGGGCTGATGTTGCTATTAGGTGAGATAAGTAGAATATAGCTCAACTAGAAGTGATACAAAAGACAAGAGTCCAACAGATGTTGTCTAAGATGCATTTTAATAGACTTATGATTTTTAAATTATTTAAGGGCCAAAGATAAGGAGTTGTATTGTCTGGTGATATACGAGGACTATAATATGTCACCCTTGGAGTTATTTGATTTAGTTATTTGAAGGAGTAATTCGCAACTAGAGTGTAGTGAATTTCTTGGTTGAAGTGGTTGGAGAATGTTGCTTAGGACTGAATATTGGGCAGGCCTATAGAAGAGTTTGTGGGTGGTTGGTAGATGTGAATGAGATAGACATTTCAATTATGATTTTGGAATGCAGCTTTACTTTTTAGCACACTTCTTTCAAAGAGTGTACACATGCTTCAAAACCTTCTACATTTTGTGTGTGTGTGTGTGTGTGTGTGTGTGTGTGTGTGTGTGTGTGTGTGTGTGTGTGTGTGTGTGTGTGTGTGTGTGTGTGTGGAATACCACAACACTGCCATTTAGATTGCTTCAACACTAAGAATATGACAAGGGAGGTTTATGTAAAGGTGCCGGAAGAAATGCAAGCCTTCTACCTTTTTTGGGTGGTCACAATGAAAGGAGATTTCATGTTATATAAAAGGGTAGACTTTCAACTAATGGCTTGCCTTGTGGATAACTGCACAAGGCTGATAGGCAGAAAAGTTGGGAAATGTGAAGAAAGACAATTTACTCACACTGGGGAAGTAAAACTGCAAAAAAAAATGTGGTTGTTAGTGAGATGAGCAGATAATTTGCTGAAAGTTTGATTTGGGATGGGAAGAGTCAGGACAACATAGGGAGGGGTAGAGAGAAGGGACGGATGGCTGCTGTCTAAGAGTAGTAAATGAGCCAGAATATATGATAAGAGGTTTGGGTGAGAAGGTCCTGAGTGCATCTGACAAGAAATGATCCTGAAATAGGGATATATGTGTAACTGAAACTGAGCTATGCTTGATCAAATCTACCCCTTTGTTCCAGAAAGGTACCATGTGTGAATGAAGGCTTGAATGAGATAGGTGAGTAGGATAAGTATGGGAACTAAAGTATGGTTATTGTCTCTGACAGACCTTGTTGTAGAGATGATTAAATGAAGATGTGATTGTGATGCCCCTCCTCTGGGCCAGTAATCAAGGAGCCTCAGTCCTCACCACTGACACTGGTGACAGATGTTCACTTGGAGCAAAAATAGACACACACAGTATTTTCAGATGCAGCTTTCTGCCACCAAACACAATTTCCCTTAAGAACACACAAAGAACACACTACTGTCCTTGGGCTGGGTTTCCCTCTTTCTCACCAGACCCCAAATAAGACTCCACACTGACCACATCTGTTAAGTTGAGTCCTCAGCTGAGTGTTCCAAGCCAAGTCTTACACCACCCTCACTGTGAAACTAGTGTTGTGTCCCGCTCCAAGTTGCTGACACACACACTCTTTGAGATTTGATTTTCACACACACACACACACACACACACACACACACACACACACACACACACACACACACACATGCACCTGGGAAAGGCTGGCACAGATTTACCTGCTATGCCCCCTCTGCCCAGACTATAAAGTAGATACTGCCATAAGAACACTCCAAAGCCATCTACTCTAAGGCTTTTACAAGGATACCCAATTATACTGAGTAGAATTAATACTAATACAAAGGGTAGTGTTTGACCAATGCAGCAAGGCTTTCAGGAGTGGCCGTGGTGTCACCAAATAAATATTAGTACTCTCAAAGTTCAAAATATTTTCTAAAAAGACCAGCCACAATGAAAAGTTTAAATATATTTAATAATAAATAATAAAAGAACACGGAAATACTAAATATCTATTTACAATAAACACCAGCGTTTCAATCACAGGAAATATTAAAAATAACACAGTTGGAAAGGTTCACACAGATACAGAAAAACAATACTTACCTAATCTCACTATATTTTCCTGACTGATCTAAAGAATTACTGTCCATTAGTTTGCTTACTAGAGTAAGGCAAGATGATGTAGGTGAGTATTTCTTCTTTTGTCAGGTTTCACAAACAGACTGCCCTGAGACTTCTATGTCATCTAGTATTAAAACATAATTTCAGTTTTGGATTACAGAATAACATTGCATACATCTGGTCATCTAACTCTGGCTCATACACTACCCCTTTTACTATAAACTGAACCAGAATCTAGCACATATGTGTCATGATACAGACATATAGAGCTTTCCTAAGATGTGTTCTAGCATCTGGAAGCTATAAAACCATTTAAAAAACTTCCACCCTTCCAGGCTAGCAATTAGTTCACCCTGAAGGACAATACAGTAGGATTCCTAGTCCTGATTTTCACAGACATTTTGTCCTGGGTCTCCACTGAAAAAAGAGCTCCATCCCAGCTGGACTAACCCGGTCAATAAATAACAAATAAATAAATAGGCAACACTTGTAAGCCTTCAGAAGTATGTAAGTTTGTTCAAGCACTTAAAGAGGCTTTACACTGCCTGGATGGCACTGACACCAGCAAGAAATTGGAAAAACTATGAGATGCTATCTATAACACTGCAATATGTATCTTTGCAAAGGAGACAGTCAAGTGTACTGATTGGTTTGAAGCCCACACTGAAGTACTGACACCCCTGACTGAGAAGACGAGACAGGCACTGGCTACTTACAGTTCCTTGCCCAATTAGGAGAACATGTGGGCACTCTGGTGTGCTCAGAGTCAAGTGCAGCAGGTAATTTGGCAGTGTGCAAATGACTATTGGCTCCAACTTTGAGTTGATTCAGCAGGTGGCAGGCATTAGTAACATGCAAAGAATGTATACTGGGATCAAGCAAGCCATCAGTCCATCACAAAAGAAGATCAACCCACTTACATTGGCCACAGGTGAGGTCAGAACCAAACATATGGAATGCTGGGTGGAAGCCTACCAACAGCTGTATGCCAGAGAGGCAATAGTTACAGAGAGAACCTGAATGCTGTTGAGCCTCTGCCAGCTATGACTGATCTCAGTGCTGAGCCCACCTTGAAGGAACTCGATGCACTAAAAGCACTCTCTTCTGGAAAAGCCCCTGGGAAAGATGGTACTCCTTTAGAAATCCTTAAATGTGCCAGTGGTACCCTAATCTCAGAGCTGAATGCAATACTTTGCCAGTGATGGAGAGAAGGTAGTGTACTGCAAGATATGAGGGATGCTAATATAGTTACTATCTATAAGAATAAGGCTGACAAAAGTGATTGTAACAACTATCATGGCATCTCCCCTATCTGTACTGTGGGGGAGCTGCTTGCACATGTTGTCCAGAACTGGCTCCATGGTCTTGCAGAGAGAAATTACTCTGAGTCTCAGTGTGGGTTCAGAGCTGAATGGTCTACTATAGACATGTTTTCTCTGTTAGACTACAAGAAAAGTGCAGGGAGCAGAGCAAACTTTTATATATATTACCTTCATTGATCTGACCAGGGCATTCAACTTCATCTGTAGGAAAGGTCTGTTTGTGATTTTGGCAAAGATCTGCTGTCCTTCAACACTGCTTAGTATTATCGGGGCCTTCCATGAAGGTATGAAGGGGACCATCATGTATGATGAATCCACATCTGAACCATTCGAGATTCTCAGTGAAGTGAGACAGGGATGTGTTCTTGCTCCAACATTGTTTGGCATGCTCTTTTCTGTTCTGTTGAAATTTGCATTCATTACTGCTACAGAGGGTATCTTTCTCTGAACCAGAATGGATGGCAACCTCCTCAAATTGTTGAGGTTTACATCAAAGACCAGGGTGCTTAGGAAGCCTATCACTTGATAGCAAAATCAACAAGTGCATTGGAAAAGCTGCAACAGCATTTTCCAGGCTGGTGAAGAAGACAGTATGGGCTAATAATAAGCTCACTATGCACACCAAGGTGCAGGTTTACACAGCCTGTGTTTTGAGCACATTACTGTATGCCAGTGAGACCTGGACTCTGCGCTCAAAACAGGAGCAGCGGTTCAATGTATTACATAAGCACTGCCTTAAGTGCATACTTGGTATTGCATGGCAGGGCAAAATCCCCAACAAGCAACAGCGCAGTGTTTGCCAGCACAGGCACCATCTCAGTGTTCACACTCCTGAAACAGAGATGTATGCTCTGTTTGGGTTCTGCCTCATGCATAATGGATGGTCGAATACCAAAACACCTCCTTTTTGGAGAGGTGGAGTCTGGAAAGATGTGGAAAGGGTGACCCAAACTGCACTACAAGGACATATGCAAGTGTGACCTCAGCCCCCTAGCCATCAGTGCAAACATCTGGTATTCTCTCACCTCAGACAAGTATGCCTGAAACAGGAAGTGATGGAAGCTCTTGCTATGTATGAAAACACATTGGCAAGGAGAGAAGAGAATAAGTGAGCCCTCAGGAAGATTCATGCCAGTGATACGAGACTGACATCTGCCTACTGCTGCTTAGAATGTGGAAAGGACTACCGCTCCCAGACTGGATTGCATAGCCACAAAAGACACTGCTTGAATCAGTCCAATAGAGGCTCAAACCCATGATCCTTTGAGATTGAAGATGCCTACTACTATTCAGACTGAGTAAAATTATAATATTACCAAGTCTGAACTTTAGGCTTAACAAGGAAAAATCCTGTTTTATGACTAATATAACTATTTTCACTGTAAAGGAACACTCACCCTGGGTAGTGGATAAATGACTGCAGGACAAGGGTGCTATTTCCCAGCATGATTATATTTTAGTAGTCAGCTCTGAAAGCTTTGAAACAATAAATAACACTGAACTCAAAATGCAAAAGAAATGAGTATTTTAGATAAAGGTATATTTTCCAAGTAAATACAGGTAGGTATTTTTAGGAGGAGGGGGATTGGGACCCCTGCACCCTATCCTATGTATAACTGTTTTCCCATACCATCACTAAATAAATATACTACTTTGAGATCATACTATGTCAGAATATGGACAAATGTATTTCTTTATTCTGAATTTATACAGCCACAGTGTTAATTTATTTTTTTCTGGAAACAAGGAGGAACACTCCCTTAAAATAAGAATACAGGGAAAAGCTCCTTGTCAAAAATTTACTTGTGTTTCATGTTACTTTTTTCTGCAACCATGCTGCATTTTTAGAAACATACATGTAGACTACAGACAAATAAAACATGTTCAGATATCTATTTCATTTAGCACTTTTGAGTTGTGGCTACTTTACTTTGTCATCCCTTATTTTATGCCCTCTGTCTAGTTTATAGAATATTACACAGTATGCTTTGTTTTGTGCTATTTGCATTTCAGGTTTTACTTCCGATTTACGTCTCATGTCTCACTTCCTGATTTACTTCTTATTGATTTTGATAAAAATCTAGTGTCTTCTAGTATAATAACATCACTATCTAATTTTTACACCACTCCAAAATTTCTATCCTTCCTTCTAACTTCTTAAAACTATTGACATTGAATGATAAAACTTTACACATACCTCTCCTTTAAATAATGTGTGTTCATCCTTTTTCTTTCTTTTTTCTTTTGTTTTTTTTTTACATCTTCTATAGTCTTCCTTTTCCTTTCTCTCACTCTTTTACCAATTTAATTTCTCTTTTGTTTGACTATGTTCCATTTAACTTCATCATTTTCATTTAAACCCAACTCTCCTTCTTCTTCTTCAATATTTTCTATGTTTAAATCTTCCTTCATTTTATCTTTTTGCATAATTTGTATTCCAACAGTAATGCTTCTGTGTTTTTCCCATTTTTCTACTTCTGATTCCTTTTCTGTAACTTTATCATTTTCACCTTGTTCTTCTACTTCCTCTGTTATGTCCATCTATGTATCTTCTTTCTGTTCAATCTGCATTTTAAACAATCTCTTTTTCTTCAGTCTTACTTCTTTCTCTAAATTCTTACCATGCATCCCTTCTTTGACCATTTCTGCTTAAGATTTTTTTCACAGCCTTCATGCCTTCACTCTGCCACACTTCTTTGTTCTGTACCCTTTCCATCATCTCTCCCCATGACATGTCCTTACCATCTTCTGGCTCACTTTCATTGAGCACGCCCAGCAATATCTCATCCTGCAACCATCCTGACTGGAGGGTTGTAACCACATAAACGTGTGTTGTAACTTCAGATTCAAACAGCTTCTGTTGAAACAACTTCTGTATATACCTCCACTCTGCCTTCCCCCCATCTATGATACACCATATTAATTTCTTAGCCTCTCCTTCAGCTCTGATTCTTTCTCCAATGACTTTAAGGTATCTGCTCTTTGAATAACAGCACCAAAAACACCATTTATCTTGCCATTCTCTCCTCCAACCTCCATTTTTGCTTATCTTAGCTTCCTGCTTCTCCTAGGCACCTTCATGCCCAGAACAGAGGCAGGAAGCAAAATGCACCACACACAAACACATCCCCCTATGGAAAAGAGTAGGGGAATTTCCCCCATGTCCTGGCCAAATTTCCCCTAGTCAGTATGAAAACCTCCTTGGGTCTCCCCTGAAAAAAAGCCATTGGCTCTAGTAGGACTAACCCCATGAACAAAGTATAATTAAATTAAATATGTCTGTCAGGAAAGAAACAGACTTTTCTATGCTGACTTGAAGAAAAACCCTCATTAATGGCAGCTACAAAATACCATCTTTTCAAAAAGAGACTAAGGACCTCCTAACCAAACAGAAATACCACAAAAACACTAACAGAGCCTACCTGATATTATTATACTTTTCCCATTCACAAGTCCTAACTATTGTCCTAGTCCCAGTTAGTCTTCCTGTTCAAGAAAAACTAGCACTGGTCACTAAGGATTGGGAGCAAGTTTTATGGTGAGTGATGAAGCTACACATTATTAAAACTACTTCCTATAGCCCACAGTGCTGGATATTACATTTATTCCACTTATCAATTCCTACATCTCAGTCATCCTTTTTCTTGTGCAGATTTAAGTGCACAGTGCAATTTTCTATTTATGTCAGTTGATTGCAGTATTGTACTATTTATTTGTTTGCTTACTTGTTTATTTGTCTGTTGCATTTATTTAGTGGAATATTCCATCATGGCATGAAACCTACCCCTTTTCAGTAGAAGTCCAGGGAGAAAAAACTCAATAACCAAAGACAAATGTATGCTATCCAGTATAGTATAAATAATGTAATGTTGGGCTGAATTCATAACATTTACTATGAGATGTATACCTGGTGATAATATTTTTGGATTCGTAAGCAGCACTGTGGTGGGCTGTGCCCATAGTCATAATATATGCTAATAAGGCAGTCTTAGGGAAAAGCATATGCTAGTCATGTGCTCTCCCCTAGTACTTCCTGCAGTAAGGCATTTATGCAACTGAGCGATTGTAAAGTAGCATGTTCACTCCTGGCTGCTCATGGTAATGAACACACAACAAAAGTGTAGTGTTTATCCAACATGGAATGGGCAAGTGCTGGGGGACTTAGTGATAAGGAAATATTTGGGGGCAGTGCATGTGTGTATGCAAGGGGTTGCATGTGTGAGTATATGTATGAGTGTGTGTATGCCAGGGAGGTACCTGTAGGTGAATTAGTGGGGGGATAAGTTAAGCAGGTGCAGGTGTGTGTGTGTGTGTGTGTGTGTGTGTGTGTGTGTGTGTGTGTGTGTTAGAGGTTGGGGTGGCTGTCATATTTCTGCATACCCCGTAGACTAACGGGCAGAGCCTGCAACACTGGGTTAGGGGAACCACCAGCCAACAAGGATATATGTTTAAACTCATGCCCGAGTGGCACTTATGGGGTGGAAGGTGAGGTAACTGCTAGCCAACAAGGATATAATTTTGAACTTATTTCTGAGCAGCACTTAAATAGAATGGAAATCAGAGGGTATGTGAATGACTAGACTCCAGGCATAAGTCTTAAGCTACACACCTTAATGGCACATAATGTCAGGGGGATCACTAGACCCCTGCAATTACTCTGCATAATGTGTCTGAAAGGCATTTAAACACAATATGGGAGGGGAAAAACATCAGACACCAGGAGAACCCTTTTACATTTTGTGCCTTAAAGACATGTAAACATAACTGGGATGGTGGAACCACTAGACACCAGGAATGCTCTACATGACATTCCTTAGAGACCAAGGATAGCATATAAAAATAAATAAATAAATAAATAATGAAAAAACATCAAGTATGATAAGGAAAGGGGTTGAACCCTGCTCTTTGGACACAACCCCCCCCCCCCCCAGGATTAACTCACTGTTAGGGCAAGAGCTTTTTTTGTAACATTTATTGATGACCTTGGGCAACATGCAGTATCTGCAACACCTCGTACGTTATGAGGGCTGGGACACGGAACATAAGACATACCTCTCTCAACCACATAGACATCATGAGGAAAAACAAAAGATATACTGGAACATCATCCTCAAAGGATTTTAAGTATTTATCCTACAAAAATTGAAAGTTGCTAGGATAGCAGCTTTCGCACTAGCATGCATAAGCTATTATCCTAGAACATGAAGTATGAAACTTAAATGTCTAGCATTAAAGACTGACTTTAGTTATTCATGAATTACCATGGCAGGAAAAAAGGCGATGTTCTGGATGTTCTGACAACAGTGATAAGTATTGAGTATGTGGTGTGTGTGCATGTGTGTGTTTTACTGTTTGTGTGTGTGGGAGAGTGTCGGGGATGCCTATGCTAACACAATGTTGTCACTACTATTAAATACTGCAGGAAAGTGATGATGTGTACTTGTGGTAGTTAACAGTGCTTCAGAGACATTCAAATTAGCTGATAATACCATCTTGCCTCATAGCTAACATGTCTCTGAAAACGCAAATCTCCACATCTAGGAAACAGAGCCTTTTTACTGCATCCCTTTATACAAGCACTGGGGTTCGTTATGAATCCCCATGAATCAGATTATTCTATGATAAATATAAAGCAAATACTAGATATGAGAACATTTTAAGCATACAGTATTGCAGGAATTCTAAACAATAACAAAACATGCAGCCAAGCTTTATTCAAAAAAAAGAGAAAGAAAATCCTGGGGAAGAGAGGAGAGGAGAAGCTTGGAGAAGAGGAGAGAATTTGAATTTTTAGTTACATTTTGGGGAATTGATAGAGACAGTAGGAAAGAGGAAACTAGTAACTAGAAGGATAAAAAAAGTTCTTTAGGTGTCAAGCTGGTAAGATTGTAGTTCTAGGTTTCAGTTAAAAGTCGCTAACCAAGAGGGGTATAAGAACATAGCTATGCACCTGTTAAGTACAGTTTTAGCTGAAGTTTAAAAGAGTTGAGTTTTTGATTTACCCGTGTAAGACAGATAAAGTGTCTATATTTCTGTGGGATCGTAGGCACACATGGAGTCACCTGCAGTGTCATTAGGTTTGGTTACTTTCGATAACAGAGCACTGTAGTCTGCCAGAAGGGTGGAATTGCAAATGCTTGTTAGGCTAGGACATTTGTCTGTTTTATAAATAAGTTATGGGTGGTGATTAGTTCTGAGCAGGTTAAGTGGTGCCTAGTTAAAAGCACTGAAGTTGATAAAGGGCATGACAGTGATGTCACTTGTTGTTGGGGTCAGAGGCAAATTTGGCTGCTTTGTTGCAGCATTAGACTAACAAGGTTGAGTGGATTGCAGGTTGATCAGTATAGAAGCTGCACTTTAGGAGTGCTGGGATGAGGTAAAAATGAAGAAATATTTTTTATTGGCATTATCTGTAAGGTAAAGCTTGATTCCATAGGTGTCCCCCAGTTTTTGGTCCAGTGTATTGGACTTCTGTTGACTCTTGAGGAATGCTTGAATTTCAAGTGACTGTTGTGATTTGTAATAAACAAAGAAGTACAAATTGCTAACTACTCTCATGCTAGTGTCAGCAATTCTCCTTGCATTTCTGTTTTTGTTTTTGTAGTATCACAGGTAAAATGATTACTTCACACTATGTGCTTGTCAGTTGGAACAGGATGCCAGAAGTTGAAGAACAGGGACAGATAAAAATTTCCTAACCAATTTCTTTCTGTGTGACTTTTTGTGTGCCATAGTTTTTTTAATTAATTTAAAAAGAATACACCATTGTATTGGTGCATGCGTGCGTGTGTGTGTGTGTGTGTGTGTGTGTGTGTGTGTGTGTGTGTGTGTGTGTGTGTGTGTGTGTGTGTGTGTGTGTGTGTGTGTGTGTGTGTGTGTGTGTGTGTGTGTGTGTGTGTGTGTGTGTGTGTGTGTGTGTGTGTGTGTGTCTGTATCTAAGGAGACTTTACAGTTAGAGCATTTGCACTTTCATTACACTTCTTAAGCCTTAAAACATTCTCTCCATCCACAACCCCTTTTCCCATTTTTTGCACATGGAGTCAGAGTGCCACTTCAACAGTGACAATCATCCAGAATGAAGGTTTATACTGTTGGGTGGCTAGCCCTGCCACAGTAGTTCTTCCACACCACACACTAGATTGCAAACTGTATGGGAGGAAACTCATGCAAACACAGGGAAGCTATGCAGACTCCACACAGAAAGCACCCCAGCCATGAATCCAACCAGGGTAATCTCTTGCTGTAAGGTAACAACTCTTTCCTCTGTGCCATCCAAACATTACTAAATAATGATGACAATAATAAAAAAGACAGCCATTAAAATTACAACATCAAAAGAAGGAAAGTGTTCATAAACAGCATCACTGCAATGAAAACTATTTTTACAAAAGAAAGAAGAAACCCATCCCTGGTAAGTATAACCTAGACAATGTGAGTTAAGTTTAATAGAAAAGTGAGGAACCAGTCATCTTCCCGTAAGGTTTAAAAGGGAAGGAATAAAAAACATTATTCCAAGTCAAGTAATGGGAAGCCTAAAGAAGGTAAAGACTATTAAGGAATTTAGCTTTGGCATTTTGAATCTGAGAGTAGCTCTGAGATCAAACTTTTCATAGTTAAAACTCAGACTCTTTTTGCAAAAGTGATTTGAAAGGATGAGCTAATTACCTTCTTTTCTTGTTTGAGCCAATATTCATTTTCCCCTGGAGAGCACTCTGCTTTGGCTTGTAAGCAGCCACCCCCCCCCTACACACACACACACTCACTCATCTTCCACTTTCTCTCTTATTCCCTTCTATTAGCAAATACTATCTATAACTGATCAATACTGTGTGTTTGTTAATTTAAACTGAGACCACAGTAGCCTACTGATACAAGGTTATCCTGTTTTTCCACCTGAGAAATGGCTAAGAAATGACTTGGTTTCAGAGCAGTCCTTGGTCAATTGTGATTGCTTCTTAAACACAAACTTGTCTTTGCTTTGGCTCATTAGCAGCAGTACAAAGAACTGCCTGCTCACACCCATGTTCTCCTCTCCCCCTTCCCTGTTTATTACCTTAAGACAATCCCAAAGTTAATAAATATTACCTGTGGCAGGCACCATTTTTAAAACTACAACCACCCTTGTCACTATCATATGTTCAATTATCAGTTAACTCTGTTACCTGATTGTTTCCAGCCCCCTCATAAGAGCAACTAACAGGGTCTCTTCCTGCTTCGCTCCCCACCCTGCCCCCTATTCCCTCCCACCCCCAGTGGTCCCACCTTTATTACACTCACAAACCCCTCCCATCTTTCTAGTAGCCAACCACAGCACTAACCCAACACTACCTCCTCCATCTTCCCGCTACTATCACACCTCCTCAACTAACATGTACAAGCATACCTTATCTATGCTCACGGTATGCACTCTCCTTGCATATCTTACATCCTACCAAAGCTCCATCATTCCCCAACTCAACCACTACCACTGTACTACTACTCACACCACCACTCATGTCTCACCCTAACTCAGCTCCCCTCCCACCAACTCAAGAAACATCCCTATGCACCCCCCACATATTCTACCAACTATATTACTCAAACATAAAGCATCCCTACAACTTAACACAGTAACCCTCCCACCATACCTATTACCAAAAGAGCACAATCATAAAGTTTCCCTTATAAACAAACACATTCAAAAACTGAGAAAACTAATAACCTCATGCATATCTAAACTAGTCCTAAGTGGAGATATCCACCCCAACCCTGGCCCTACCATCTCCAACCCCAATCCTCATAATCAGACTAGAAACCACAACTTCTCCCATATTACAGCCAATAGAAAGCCAAGTGAGTTCCTTCTACTAGGCCTAAATATTAGAAATATATCCAACAAAGTCCATGAACTCCATGCCACCATAGACTTGTACTCCCCAGATATAGTCATCCTGACAGAAACCTGGCTAAAACCTCACATTACCAGTGAGCAAATCCTCCCTTCCAGTTACGGCATACTAAGAGTAGACTGGCTAAACAAGAAAGGAGGCGGTGTAGCTATAATATTTAAACAACATCTAAACATCCAGATCTTAAAATCATCACCTCCACAAATAGGCAATGAAGAAATAATATATACCAACCTCAAAACAAAACTATCAACATAATTGGATGCTACTTCCTACCTGGCCAAAACATCCCTCCACTAGAAAACCTCCTCAGCTGGTCTACCCACCATCTCCCTCAAGAAACAGTTTACGTGATTTCAATATTGACTGGCAATCCTGTTCTGGCAACCATCCAACCCATCATGTAAACCTTCATGGCTTCACTCAACTAGTCCAGTCGCCAACCAGGATAAATAAAAACTCCAGCAAGCACACTACCCTGGACTGGATACTAGTCAGTAAGAGCCCCCAGTCATATATAACAGGCTGCTTATCAGATAGCCTCAGTGATCACTTCCCATCATTCCTACTCAACAAATACCTATACCAAGCTAAACATGTCATCTACCATCAAATACGTAAAAAACTAAACTTTAACCCACTCACATTCATCTCATCCTTCAAAGAATGTAACTGGCATCCTCTAAAGTACCTCAGTCTTGATGACGCAGTTGAATTTTTTAATACTACTACTACCTTCCTGAGCATCCTTAATTACCATGCCCCCATAAGACTTTGCAGAATCAAAGCACAACCCTGCTCATGGCTACAGAAAACCACTAAGTCAGAAATGAAAAACAGGGATAAAGCCTGGGAGCACTGGTGCAAAACCAAACCCCCCTCAACTAGACAGAAATTCCTAGAACTACGCAATAGAGTCAAAAACCTAATAAAACAGGACAAATTCCAATACAAGTCTGCCCTAGACTCCTCTCAACACAGCCCCAAACAATTCTGGTCCTCCACAAACTCCATCCTCCACCCAGGTAAAGTCAGTACCCCTCCTTCTAACATCCTTCACTCCTCAGAAAATATTGCTACCTCATTCAACACACACTTCACACAAACCATACTATCACTAGCTAAACAACACAACCCCCCTCCCCTCCAACCCACACCTTCAACTAGTAATTTCCCCACTGCCTTCTCTTTTACTCCTGTACCTACCTCCAACATAAAAAAACTCTTAACTAAACTTAAGCCCACCAGATTAGCAGCAGACAACCTCCCAAGTGAATACCTACAAATTGCAGCTGATGCTCTGGCCTACCCAGTATCCATCTTGATTAACCGATCTCTGTCAGAAAGTTACGTTCCCACACTGTGGAAAGTATCATATATAATTCCCCTCCACAAAGGCGGACCCTCCACAGAACTAATCAGTTACCGCCCCATAGCTATTCTCTCTCCACTCTCCAAAATACTAGAGAGATGCATACACTCTCAGGTCTCAGACTACCTCCTTACTAACAACCTCCGTTCCAGTACTTAGCATGGTTTCCATCCAAACCATAGCACCACCACTGCCTTACTCTCCTTTACTAACACTATCCTTCAGCATAAAAACAATGGCTATCTCTCCTCTGCTACTTTCCTAGACATGTCTAAAGCATTTGACATGGTCCCACACAAACAACTTATCTCTGTCCTCAATAACCTATCCTTCTCACAATCAGTCACCAACTGGTTTCAGAGTTACCTGTCTGACCACCAACAATCCATTGTATGGCAGAATGACATATCTCCCCAACTACCTGTCTCCATAGGGGTTCCCCAAGGATCCATCCTTGGACCCCTACTCTTCTCTGTTTTCACCAATAATCTATCCTCTGCCACCAAACATGGCACACTCATACAATACGGAGATGACTCAACCATCATCTGCTCAGTCCAGTCCCTATCCAAACTGCAAAAAGTCACACAGGAAGCCTTTTCCTCTGTTGAAACTTGGTTATCCGATGCCCGATTAATACTCAACCCAAACAAAACTAAACTACTCATCTTCCAACCCACCAAACATACTCAAAACAACTCTCACTTTAACATCACAGCAAAAGACAACACCACTATATACTCAACTGAACACACCAAATTGCTAGGAGTGGAAATAGACAATAAACTAAAATTTGACATTCACATATCCTTGACCATAAAAAATGTCCACAAAAAACTAGAAGCACTATACAGAAATAAGCAACTTCTCACCAAAACAGCAATGATTTCAATAGCAAATTCCGACCTTATCTCCACTCTACTTTATGCCTGTCCAATATATACCAACCTAAGGCAATGTGATCTAAACAATCTAGAGACCTGCTAAAACAAAATCACCAAATTTGCCACAGGGGCATCCTACCGTAGTCACCACTGTCTCTCACTTGCTGAACTGGGCTGGCTTGAACTCCCTCACCTCCTTCAATGGTATCAACTCTCACTCGCCCACAAACTAGTAAATCATCCATTAAATGTCCCATCCCTCCAGAATCTACTCCAACCCTATCACACCACCAGACCACTAAGATCCAGCAACAAAAATCACTTGCAGATCACTAAAGCCAATAACTCTGCTGGTGAAGCACTATTCTCTTGCACCATAGCCAAATTATGGAACTCCTTCCCACCCACAATTACCTCCATACCATCATGCACCCACTTCAAAACTTTAC
Organism: Protopterus annectens; assembly: GCF_019279795.1. Taxonomy (NCBI): domain Eukaryota; kingdom Metazoa; phylum Chordata; order Ceratodontiformes; family Protopteridae; genus Protopterus; species Protopterus annectens. Next base: position 1,291,299,399 of record NC_056733.1, on the reverse strand, counting down.
TAAAAGCGCACCTAAAAACATGCTGGCTATGCCCTTGCAACTCCCACTCTAATATCACCCTCCCCATCCAACCACTACCTTTCATTTCACTCCACTAACTACCTTGATTATAGCAAGCTCAGATGCTCATAAGCCAGTACTTATTATACAGCAGGAACTTCGTCTTGTAACATTTATTAATGTCTCAAAACGATAAACCAAGATTTAAAAACAGTTCCCTGACAGGTAAACGCTCCTTCCAAAAAATATATAAGTAAATAATATGCACGCCAGTTAATGGAAGGGAGTGAAGCTGGACAGTCCACAAATAAGTTGCTCTGGATAACTCCAAATATGCTAAAGTACATCCAAATAAAGTGTGGAGTTCTGTGGTTCACACAAACATTTTATTGCAACGGACAAGCGCTTTCGCTAAACATAGCTTCCTCAGGTCACTTTAATAAATGCAAAAATGAAATTGCTCAGTATATAGGCATGTCAATCAACCAATTTAAAACATCAATTACAAATTTAAAAGGGAAATATAGAGAAAAAAATATATATGTGATGAATGTATATACATGCAACAGTGCATAAAAATATATCTTAGTTCAGAACCAGATATATAAAAATATACAGGAATAAATAAATAACACATTAATACATTATGCACATCAGCATATAAAACCAATGCATAAATAGCAATCGAATCAAAACATAAAAATGCTAGAAAATGCACTAAAAAATGCTCAAAAATATATTGTATGTTAAAAAATATATATTATATGTTAAAAAACCTGTCTATGTGCTACAGGGAAATTTCCTAAAACTATCAAAACAATTGATGAATCAATAAAAATGCACTGTCATAATATAGTCTATCACATTTCAAAAAATATAAATAAACAAACATGTCTAAAATATCAATATTAATGAATCTCAAATCACTTAATATTTCTACGTTTCCTTAGCCTAGGTTTAATAGATACTCTTTCATTCAAACCTGACCCACTGTCATCCCTTAGTCGGACAATCCAATCACTCTCTTTGCCTTCAGTATCACTTCTAATGTCACCACCTCTCTTATTTGGAATTAGGACTTCAAGTGTGGTCAAGATAGATTTAGTGGTACATTTCTTAGAATTAGTATTGGAGAATAACATCTTCATATTTGATTATACTCTTTATAGACAGGTTGATGGCGTAGCAATGGGGACACCTTGCGCCAATAGCTATGCAAATATGTTTTTAGCTCAGTGGGAAGAGAAAATCCTGTTTAATGTTGAAGCTTTTAAAAAATATGTAGCCTTTTTTCGACGTTTTGTTGATGATGTTTTTATTTTATGGAAAGGGACAGCAGAACAGCTAGGACTACTATTGAATGACATGAATGAATTAACTGACTATCTAAGATTCACTATGAGCTATTCGACAGATAGGATTGAATTTCTTGACTTATACTTAGAGAAATTACCCAATGGCTTGATTAATACAGGTATTTTCAGGAAGGCATGCTACAGTAATTCCCTACTATTGAGATCAAGTATGCATCCTTCCTTTGTGTTTAGAATAACATAGCATTCTCTTAAGGTTTCTCTTATTCTTGTATTGAAACTTAGGAATGTCACCAACTATATTCCTTAAATCATCATCAATCTGAAAGACTGCCCAAAACTTACTAATTATATCTCTGATCTCAGAATGGTCAGAAGTAAAAGTGGTTATAAATTTCACTACAGATGTGGTGGTAGATAAGTTGTTATTTGGTATACAAGTTTCAGCAATGGGTCCAAAGTATGGCATAGCTGTAGTGTGTCTTAAATCATACATGTTCTGCAAACTATCACTCACTTCATTGATATTATAGCCTCTATCTATCAATCTACCCTTTAGGCTCTCCAATTCCATATGAAAGCCTTCTTCAGTCAGGTTCAATCAGGATTCTCTAATGGCCTGACCTTTAATTATGTTTCTAAACACAAAGGAAGGATGCATACTTGATCTCAATAGTAGGGAATTACTGTAGCATGCCTTCCTGAAAATACCTGTATTAATCAAGCCATTGGGTAATTTCTCTAAGTATAAGTCAAGAAATTCAATCCTATCTGTTGAATAGCTCATAGTGAATCTTAGATAGTCAGTTAATTCATTCATATCATTCAATAGTAGTCCTAGCTGTTCTGCTGTCCCTTTCCATAAAATAAAAACATCATCAACAAAACGTTGAAAAAAGGCTACATATTTTTTAAAAGCTTCAACATTAAACAGGATTTTCTCTTCCCACTGAGCTAAAAACATATTTGCATAGCTATTGGCGCAAGGTGTCCCCATTGCTACGCCATCAACCTGTCTATAAAGAGTATTATCAAATATGAAGATGTTATTCTCCAATACTAATTCTAAGAAATGTACCACTAAATCTATCTTGACCACACTTGAAGTCCTAATTCCAAATAAGAGAGGTGGTGACATTAGAAGTGATACTGAAGGCAAAGAGAGTGATTGGATTGTCCGACTAAGGGCTGACAGTGGGTCAGATTTGAATGAAAGAGCATCTATTAAACCTAGGCTAAGGAAACGTAGAAATATTAAGTGATTTGAGATTCATTAATATTGATATTTTAGACATGTTTGTTTATTTATATTTTTTTGAAATGTGATAGACTATATTATGACATTGCATTTTTATTGATTCATCAATTGTTTTGATAGTTTTAGGAAATTTTCCTGTAGCACATAGACAGTTTTTTTAACATATAATATATATTTTTTAACATACAATATATTTTTCAGCATTTTTTTAGTGCATTTTCTAGCATTTTTATGTTTTGATTCGATTGATATTTATGCATTGGTTTTATATGCTGATGTGCATAATGTATTAATGTGTTATTTATTTATTCCTGTATATTTTTATATATCTGGTTCTGAACTAAGATATATTTTTATGCACTGTTGCATGTATATACATTCATCACATATATATATTTTTCTCTATATTTCCCTTTTAAATTTGTAATTGATGTTTTAAATTGGTTGATTGACATGCTTATATACTGAACAACTTCATTTTTGCATTTATTAAAGTGACCTGAAGAAGCTATGTTTAGCGAAAGCAATTGTCCGTTGCAATAAAATGTTTGTGTGAACCACAGAACTCCACGCTTTATTTGGATGTACTTTAGCATATTTGGAGTTATCCAGAGCAACTTATTTGTGGACTGTCCAGCTTCACTCCCTTCCATTAACTGGCGTGCATATTATTTGTTAATGTCTGTTATGTACTTCACAGATAAAGATTCTAGTTGTCTACTGATGTACTATGTTCTTCATCTGTAAATATGTTGTAAGTAATTGCTATGTAAATTGTTAATCGCTATGTAATCCAATGTAACTACTGTCTGTTTATTTTAACTGTGGAGCTTTTCTCCCCGGGCCTCCGCTGAAAATGGACCTACGTCCAGTCGGACACTCCCGGTCAACAAATATAAATAAATAAATAAATAAATAAAAATAAATTCTTAAATGGAGTGAAGAGACTTGTGGTTTTATAAAAGGATGCAATAAAAGAGCAGTAGAGGTTAGGTGTGGGTAGGAGGGTAGTTATAAGGTTGGAAGGATGAGTTAATGTTCAGTTACACTAAAGCCACTACAAGTACATAAAAAATGCCAGATCTTTTCTATTGTTTTTGTTCTTTATTATTTGGCAATATTTTTGAAGGCTTATCATGCTCACATATCCAATAAAATTTGCCAAAGAGCAGCTAGTTCTGCTTGTCTAGAACTCCAATGCCTGTCTCTCAAAAAGGCCAAATGCCTGCCTGTGATGCAAATAGTTGATCTCCTTCCAGGCTTACTCATATTTAAACTGCTCTGTTATGACACTCTATCTCCATCAAACATTAAACTACTTATGCCTGCCTCCTGTTGTAAACTCCAGTGCCCAGTCCCCCATACCCCCAAAACTAACCTCTGGTGCTTAGATCACTGCTTCTCTACTTGATCCCAAACTAAGGCAGGTACTCTCCTGCTCTGGCAGACTCTGTAACTCCAGTAAGTTTAGACCTCTTTACAAAGACTTCACATTCAGACTGAGCACATGCAAATTTAACAACATAGGTTATATCACATGAATGTTATGGCAGTATGGAATCACTCATAATTTATTACAATTCTCTCTTTGTATCTCTGTAAACAACATATAATCACTGCTGTGTAAGCATAATCTCTTTTTTCTTTGCAACTCAGTTACCACCTACTGTCACCCTTTGGATTTATACAATTTGTATATGTGTACACAGTGTTACTGTAACATACTCATAGAACAGAACCATAGCTAGCTCAGCTACCACCCAGTAGAGATCCCTAAAATGGCACCATTCTTCATCCCAAAGTTGAGATGCAAAAAATGCATTATCAGCCTTCATTTATGCTGCTGCTGCTGCAATATCATTGCAGCTTCATAAACCATTGTTGGTACTGCATTGCCACACCTTTGCACATGCAGATCACACTCTCTGACAGCTTGCACCTGCAGCCTTAGAGTGCATTTACTCAGATTACACCAGTATTATAACTGTCTCAAGTCATAGTGCTGTAAAATAGTTCATATTGTTACTGTAACCTTATGCTGTTCTCTTTTATAATTTGTGTAGGCGATATGCTATTTCTAGTTACTGTTACCATTGTACTATGTAACCAGGTTGAAAGTGCACTTGGTCATGTTTGGTCAGTACTAGAAACACACATATATAAATAAATAATATAAATAAAACAGATCAGTCTGCAGAAATCCAGTACAGGGATGAAAGCATAAGCTTTGCAAGCTTTGAATGGCTGACCACGTATGTAGCCCTGACTTTGGCATTGTAGGCATGATACACACATGCACACATGTTATGGTGCAACTATAAACCACTACAATGGATAATCTGTAATAAATAATCCCTTTTCTTTTTCCTTGATTTCATGGAAACATTTCTATACTAAAAATGATATATGATGTATATACAGGCAGTGTAATCTATTGGTATGAAATAGTACACACAAGTAAATGTCTCAGCAAGGTCTTGAACTCAAACCACAATTAAATTAAAATGAAACCACTGTGCCTGTTTGCAGCTCACTGTTCTCCTTGGTTAGGCATGCATTATAATGTGCCGCATGTTCATTTTGTTAAGTATGAATGCTTGAACAATGGTGTTATAATCTATGGAAGATTATTTTCAGATGCATTTCATACATTAATGGTGCTGTCTACCAGCATCCTTAGAATATGAACTGTTACAGCAGACTTTCTTGGTTTTGGCTTATCTTATGTGCACATGCCTGTATATATATATATATATATATATATATATATATATATATATATATATATACATAATCACACACACACACACACACACACACACACACACACACACACACACACACACACACACACACACACACCTAGACGAACCATCTCATGTGTTACTTGCATCTTATAAATGAGACAGAAACAAAAATTGTCACAAGCATTAGAGCATGTGAACAGAGTATTCTGAATCCTATCCATGTTGGAATTTTTTCTCAAGGATAAATTAAATATGTATTAAAAACAGACTATGACGTAATAAAACTTTATAAACCACAATAATGTTTAACTGTTGCAACTGATATAGAAATCTGTTCTTTAGAAAAGGAGAGGCTGAGTCTAGATGCATAGTATAAAGGTCATTACAGAGGAAAGAGTACACAAAGCAGAATGACATAAACTGCCATAGCATTTTAAATAATGTGATGATTTCAATAACTATGTTTCAGAAAAAAAACATTAACTGTTAAAAGAGTTTAATTCTGGGAACAGGTAGCTAGTGCAGCTGTACAGTTGTGCAGCCAAAGAAGACAGATAATCTAAACCAGAAAAAATCAGTTACTGATAAAATGCCACCACATCAAGAAAGAGAAAGTACAAGAGTATTTGTAGCAAAATACATACTCATTTCCCTGTTGCAATGTGTAGAAAATGTTTCCTGAAAGAGATCTTTAACTGATGTCTGTTCAAGGCAAGTGCCTGCAGACTTGAAATGACAGGAGTGGTAACCATGTATACAGAAGCATATCTAAGGAAGGATGAAGGGGACAGCCATTTCTGGCTCAAACAATGGCTGAGAGAGAATGATTGGGAGATCAGTACCCACACTGATATATCTACTGGCATTTCTCAATGCTGGTATAAAAATGAATGCAAATAATGCTTTTTCAGTCAGGAGACATGACTGAAGCACTTCAGTACTTTATACTTGGTATTAAGTTGTAGCAAGCCACTTGTTTCAAATATACTGAGTGGTTTGCTACTGTTTTTAAAAAGTAGAAACATTTTTAAAGACTAACTGGAGCTGCATATCAGAAAGCTGTTGGAAAGAATGGACCTTTTATTTTTATTTTCTGTTGCTTGTTAACTACTTAGTGGGGCACCAGATCAAGGAATAACATGGGTGCTAGATGAGCCAGCAACACCTAAGCTTCTATAGGAGTGAAGCTAGAAATACCCAGGGAATTACATGCTGATTAGGCTGAGAGTGGTGACCATGAAATTCATGGAAAGAAGTCTGAGGGGAAGAAAATTCTGGTTGTTTTCTTAATGCTGAACAGTCTTTATGATATCAGCCAACATGCCATTATATACTGAAGAAGCTACCAACTAAACCAAATACAGGTTTCATGCTGACTTACATGACACCTTTACAGTGACTACTGACAGATCTGGTCTACCTGGACTTCATCAGGACCCTTAGATTTCATCCTTCAAAGGTGGCTGTTAGGAAGACTGCAGACACTTTCAAAAGGATGGAGACTGGGTAATTTGGCTATAATAATAGTCAAACTAGGTCACAAAGGGTTGTGGTGCACTAGCAAGAGTGGAATAATGGCAGCGGTTAGTGAAATATCACTGGAGTTAGCCAGAATCCAGTACTTTTCAGTCTTTTTTCTCAGGCACATTTCAACGAATAAGGAACAAGATCAGCTGTTTAGCTGACAACATAAAGATGCATGCAGCAGGGGATGATGGGAAAGATTCCAAATAAGGACTTGGAAAGGAAGACCATGTCAGCAAACAGATGGCAATTGAGGTTCACGTCTGACATATCCAAAGTACTGCACTTGGACCACAATACTTTTGGAGAGGTATCAACCTAAGGAGAATGGAACTGATGATGACAGATCAGGAAGAGGATCTGGGACTTCATATCATATCTGGACTGGACCACCCAGGGCAGAGTAAGGAGGCAGATGTAAAAGCAAATAGAATTGCAGCCTCAAAAGCAGACTCCAGCAGCAGAGAGACAATACTCTTATTCAACCAGGCCCTGGTGGGGCCACACTTACAGCAGTGTGTGTAATACAAGAGGCTATACAAGGAGACAGACAGCAGGCTGCTAGATGGAGTCTGGAAAAATACACCAAAGGGTGCATGGGGCAGAAGGAAAAGGGTATGATCAGAGAATAAAGGAGATGGTATTTTTACAAGTGAACACCTCAAGTCAGAGGTACATAATGCCATGTCAGGGAGATGTAAGGGGATTGCCATGAAAAATAAGGTCAGGAAGAAGAGGGTCAAAGACAGCAGACTGTTGCAACCAAGTATTGGTTGTTTCTGTGAGAGTACTTCTTCTCAGAGATGGTTGTGGACTCACAAAATAAGCTACCTGAATGAATGTTGACAGGGAATCCACAGAAGTATTTAAGATGGCTTGAGCAGGTGAGAAAAATATAAGATGAAAGGCAGAGCTGGACTAGAGGCAGAATACTAGAAACCATTAAAGAGTGAATTAGACATGCTATCATCTTTCTCAGGCAAATTAAATGCTTTTTGTTGTGCTTCCTACTGACGGTGGCATTTCCAACATTTGGTTTTCTCTGCTGTGCAATCTAAGAAATTAAGATGGTGGCCAGAGGTCATGGTGCTTGGATCTACTGTACTGATGACCCAAAAAGTATCTTTAATCATACCATTGATACTAAATAGACTGAGGTATTAAAAAACACTCAAATGTGACTCACTAAGCAAATTATTTAGTGCAGCTTGGCCTCAACAGCCTAGTTATGGGTCTGTCCATTTGGACCATCCTGGTAAACAAATGTTAAATAAATCTACACCCAAGGTCAGGCTTCACATTAAACACTCTGCCAAGTAGAGTTATTGGACTGGCTTCAAAGACCCCTTTGTCACCACTTTTCCTGGGTTTCAATATTTTCCAGTGCTTTCTTGGCCATAGTAACTGTACTTTGAATAAACTGTACCAGACAGTCAGACAGGCAGTAACAAGAAACACACACACACACACACACACACACACACACACACACACACATACACACATACACGCATATTAATATTTGAGTAAGACTGGTGATATTCTCCCACACTATAGCTTTCTGTCCTGGTGCAAGATAATAAACTGCCACCATCCCAGACTACGAGGATGGTGACATTACAGTTACTGTTTTATTCTTGTTAATAAGTCAGATTATTACACATGCAAATGACAGTGTGCAGCAAAACAGTCTAGCCAGTTAGAGGTGGATGCTAGCAGCGTCTCACAATTCAGTAATGAATACTCCCTAACCAATTAATACATATTTAAATGTCATTGAAGTAACACATATTACAGATTAAATTATTTTGTTTCCTTTCAGCAAGATTTAACAGAAAAAAACACTGATAGGATTGTTTTCAAACATCACACCTTTTCCACTCACCTCTTCCTAAAAGGTTATGCTTGAGATGAGATTACACTTCTCTGGCAAAGTTACTCAACTCTTTGCCTTAAAAAAGCTATCTGGATTGCATCACTGGTAATAATATCAAGCCTTATCTGAATGTTCTCCATCTTGGAAGATCCTGGTTGACTCTTACCACCACCCACTATATGACCCAGATAAGGCATGTCTACCATTTCTGCCTAACACTTGGCCTGAAGAGTAAACCTTACTCTTTATTTGTGTGCCTAACATCTTCTGTTCTTCCCTGGACCACCTATAGATTACGATATTATTGAGGATCTTTCTGGAATGCAATTGATCTACCAAGCTCTGGGAGGTTATTAGGGTATTCTTCATCACACAGGGCATCCTGAGGAGCTCATTTAACCCAAAAGGTGTCACAACAGCTGACCTCTCACTCACTGCAGATGTCAAGGTTATCTGTTAGTAGCTCTTGGTCAGATAATATTTGCATACATGACCACACCTAACTATTCTAAGGTTTCATCTGTCCTGGTAATAGTGCAAACATCTGACTCTGTATGCCTATTCAGTTTCATACGGTCTACAGAGATCCTGGCACTGCCATCTTTCTTTGACAGTAGCATTATTTTTGAGGCCAAGAGACTGTTGGAATCTTGCATCACCCTAGATCCAACATCTCCTATCGTTCTTCTGTCAGGGTTTATTTATCCAGTTTAAGTATCCTGATTGATAGTCCACTAGGGCCCCATGCCCAATAGTGCTTCACTAGATGGGCACTCCCTGGCTTATGAGAAAAGATGTTCTCAACTCTAGTAATACTGCCTAGATCTCCTGAACCTGGTAGGAGACAGCTGGTATGAAAGAACTACTTTTTCCACTGAGGTGTCAGAAAAAGCCTTACTGAGAAGGTCTGCCATAGGTGCCCCCTCTAAATTTGCTTGTAATCCACAGTGGATAATGAGTACCAGTGTTGGTCAATAATGGTAGGCCTTCAGCTTTTCAACATGGTAAAGCTTGTACTTCTGCCCTCTGCTTGACAATTCCACCAAACAGTTAACATCACTTACTTTCTCACAGCAGTAAAAGGAACCTTCTGTGCCACCTGTGGTTTACTGCATCTAACAGAGATGATCACCATCAGTTTTTGCTCATAGGCCTGGCTGTCTAGCCATACGAGATCTTTGCAGGAGGTATTGTGCCTGGTTCTCTTGTACCATCTCCACTGAGCCCCCTAAGCCTAGTCCCAAAGTTTAGGAAATATTCCACAGCAGATTCCTTGCAGGAATGACAGTCACCCTCCCTTTCATCATGAATAAAATCCAGGGGTACTGACCATATAGCAGGCTTGAAGGGTGAAAATCCTATAGATTCATGGTCATCTTTCTGTATATAAAGAGGTGGTGGGGTATATATTTGTCTCACACATACCTAAACTGATCTTCAAATGCTGTCAACATATCTTTATCACAGAGTTGAAGCTTTACACTTGACCACTGTTCTGTGGATGGTGGGAGTTAGTCTTTAAATGATTTATTCAACAATACCTCCAAAAACAGGCCACTAGATATGATATGAAATTGGCACCTCTGTCTGTCAGTATTTCTCTTGGGAACAGTACCATGTAGAAAATGTCTAGCAGAGCATTTGCCATTCTCTGTGCCTCAATTGAGGGCAGGGCCATCCCCTCAGGGCATCTAGTAACATTCTTTGCCACCTTCATCAAGTAAACCATTTTCTTGGTGGGACTGGGGTACAAAAAGCTCCACAATGTCCAAAACTTGTCTCTAAAATGTTCCCCATTAACAGGCTAAGGCAATGAAGTATCTTTAACTTTATTGCATACCTTGCCAACTCTCTGGAATTTCTCATAGGTCGTGCAGTACTCCCTTACATCTTTTGCAATACCTGGCCAAACAGAAATTATGCATGTCTTCATTTTGTACACTTTATGTCCAGATGGTCTAAAAAGAGAATACTGTGGATTATGACTAGAAGTGCCAATCATTATGACCTTGGTATTACCACCTAATGTACCACCTCTCTCTCTCTCTCTCTCTCTAGTCCCCCTTCATGAGTCCATTTTCTTTACAATAAACCTTTGTCCCACTATGTATACTCTCAAGAATATCCTTGCCTACTTCCTTCAAGTTCTGTAAAGTGGGGTCTGACAGCTGAGCCTAGTTCAACTCGTTCTTTGTAACCCAGCTCTGTAACTTCCTCTCCAAATTTAGCCTGGTATATTCTGTTGGTGGTACTTCAAATTCAGGCTTGTTACTATCACTCAGCTCTCAACTTGAAATAGCCTCTTCCAACAGAAGCTCAGTACATTCCAACCACTGTAGCTCAGAGTCAGGTTCAGTGATATGAACCAGCTACTTCCCTGAAATAATCATGTCACCAGTCTTGGCTACAGGTGTTTGGACAGGTTATGTCTCCCCCTGCTTTCTTCCTCTTATGCTTTTCTTCATGTTTGTCTATCTGTGTGTAACCGCATGTACACAGGGTACTATGTTATCAAACACATTTCCTGTTAAAACATTCTTTGAGATACCACAAAACACTGCCACATCCTTGTTTTCTTAATTTCCTTAACAACCCAAGTAAACTATGGCCAATAGTGCCCAAACATATGCCCCTCACAAGTCTAACACTGGAGTTAACTGCACAGGCAAACATCACCCCCTTTTAACTGCTGCAGGCTTAACAATAGTTATGTCTGATGTTGTATCCCTCTTTACAATGACCAATTTCCCCTCCACCAGGATATGGTACAGACCCATGTCAAAGTCCGGTGCTGTGGTTATCTCTAAACAATCTATCATGATCATAGTGCTAAACCTGCTTTCTGCCTTCCATGACTTTTGTTGCCAACCTTGTCTCAGTGGACATTGGTTCTATATGTGCCCCTTTGGTTAATCTAAAAACATTTGCCCTAAGACCTGGATGTATGCTAAAGCTTATGGCTTGCCCATTTACTTATAGAACTTGCTTTGATGGCTTGCATTGCCCCCCCCCCCCTCCCCTTGGGACCCATTCATTTGCATTTGCAACCTGTTTACTAGAAAAAGCTCTCCCTTCCTCCCCAAATCTTCAGCTGTGTTGCATTCTTGGTCTAACTACCAGATTCTAATGTCCACAGGGAGTGCTCTTTCCCTCACCACTGGTCTATTAGACTTTCAATGGTAGTGACTTGACATTCACTCACCCTTCCGTATGAAAGTGCTTATTTCTACAATCAATCATACTGCCATCTGACTTTCTTCTGTGCTCTATGAACCTCTTTGTATCTACTTCATGAGTCAGTTTAAAATATTCAAGTAACAATATCTTACTTAATAATAATTCAAACAATCCGCATCAGTCATTTATGATACAGTATGCATTGCCATCCCTGTAAGCAGAGGAGTTAGAAACTTCATTTACTGCCTTGGGCAGTTTGGGATTGATTGCACACTATTTTAAATGCCCAGAATGATCCTATCAAATCCTCTTCCTCTTTATACTGTGTAAAGTATGGGTTCTGAGTGTAGAGATGACTACAGCAAGAAAAGGAGAGTAGTACTGATGTATAGCTGCAACCAAATACATCTTCAGGTCTTGGTGATTAACTTAAGTAGTGGACCCCATTTTGACAAAATCTCACCAAGACAATAGAGTAAACTCTCAGTTAACCAGAACTTATAGGGATTGGTAGATGCCGGATAACTGTAGATGTGTAGTTGTTCTATCTCACCGTTTTCTTCTTACATGTGGGCTCAGAGCCGATCCCTTGGCTCCGAGTCGGCCGCTTTTCAAGCTCAAACTCTCAGAGAAGCTCGAGACCTAGTGTATATCCCATGATGCTCTACTGTAAACCCCCAGATCTAGGTTGCCGCTGCAACGGATCTACAGACTCGTCGGAGCAAGCTCGGGCCAGTGCTATTTTTTTCTATATTTAGTGATATTTTTTCTAAAATATTTTATTATAGTGTTAGCTAGTGTTTAATATTTACAAGTTAGTTAAATTTAGAGTGTAATTAGAATCCTTTAGGATTAGTTAGATTGGAGTGTGTTCTTATCGGCTGTTTGTTAGGCCTATCTTAGTTTCTTTGGGCGTGACAGGGCTCTGTCAGCTCCTTTGCATGTGTTTTTTCTTAGAAATTCCTTAGGATTACTTAGAATTAATAGATAAGTTAAAATTAGCTACTTCTGCAGAGTGTGTGTGTGTGTGTGTGTGTGTGTATATATATATATATATATATATATATATATATATATATATATATATATGCAAAAATATACTGAATTATTTTTTTGTAAGGTTTAATTCAGGGATCTGAACTGGCATATATATACTTATATTTACATATATAGTTACATAGATTTTTCCATTATAGTAAAATGTCTGAGAAGCAAAAGTCTGGCTTCAAAAGGTGTGAGTGTGGTCAAAAAATGTCAGTTACGGACAACCACTCCACGTGTGTCTACTGTTTGGGTTCTGTTCATTTGCAGGAAGTGTGCTCTATCTGCCACTCCTTCAGCCCCAGAGTTCTCTTGGAAAGGCGCACGAAGCTGATGGATAGGGGACTCCTGAAGCCTGAATTTCAGGCTGCTCTGGACAAGACCGACCTTTCTTCCAAGGCTTCAAAGGGGTCGAAGTCGTCCAAGGGGTCCTCTGAGCCCAAGTCCTCGGCTCCGAGCTCCTCTAGTATGGTTCGATCATTGGCTCCACAGCCCTTGGAGCCATGTATCGATCCTTTACCTCGGAGCCCAGTTGTGGATCTGGTGTTGGAGACTCCTCAGTCTCCGATTCTTCAATCGGTGCCGTCTTCGGCTCTTTCGACCCATCCCTTGACCCATTCTTTGAGACTATCTGATGTGGACCTGGACCGAGTGGTTAAGAGATTGCTAGAGAACCTGTCCCTAGCCAAAATGCTTTCTGCTTCGAGCCACTCAGCTTCAAAGCCTGAAATTCCAGTCCTACTTTCTTCTCCTACTCCTCCGAAGCCAATTGAGCTCTCGGAGCCGGGGCAGACAGAACTGATGTTGGTAGAGCCCTCGGAGCCGAGGTTTGATCCACCTCCCTTGGCTCCATCGATCTTGATCTCCTCGGTTCCGACCAGGGAGTCTCGGGGCCGACACTCCCTCGCTGGCTCTGGGGTGGAGAGTCAGAACGATACTTTGGTTCTGACCCTTCCCCTAGGGGCTTCAGCGCAGGTAGCTTCAGCTCCGACCTCGGGATTGGAGCGTGGGGTCTCAGCTCGGGGAGGGCTGCTGGCCTCGTCAGAGCCGACAGACTTCTCAGACCGGGATTCTGGTGCCTTCGATGCCATGAGGAAGGTCATGTCTGCCAAGACCACTACCTCCTCAGATCTTTCTTACCCTCCCCCTAAAGGGCCTCATTCTATCTCTTCCCCGCAGGTCCTTACCAAGCGTTGAGACCCAGAGCGTCAGGTATCCCCATTGGGTGGCCCCTCCTCTACAGGGACTTCACCGAACGCTCCCACCAATGAAGTACCCAGGAAGAGGCTGTGCAAGAGGAGGCACCTGGATTCACCACAGGAATTCCTGACATCAGATACCGACTTGGAGGAATCAGAAGGGTCCCCATGATCCCCCTCAGAGGATGTCTCATTTGCAAACATATTGGAGATCTTAAGGCAGAGGGGTGATTGGCAGTCCCTTGCCCCTACTGAGGATGAGTCGGTACTCCTGAAGGCCTTTGGGTCTCAACCATCCACCTCCTGGGTTACTCCCCCCTAATGGATCTGGTTGCTCGAAGTGCGTGGGAGTCCCCTGATTCAGTGGAACCGGTCCCTCGGAGGCCCAACAAGTTCATTACTTCCCCTGCTGACAAGACCTTTCTTACCAAGGGAGTCCCGGTTGATGCCATGGTGGTGGCGGCAGCCACCAAGAAAGAGATGTCGGAAACTTCTTCGTCTGTCCATCCTCCTAATAGGGATTCTAGGATGATGGACAGGTATGGGAAATGCATATTTAGTTCTGCGGCATTTTCCATGAGATCACTCAACTACCTGACCCATTTTACCCACCTTCAACGAGATCTCCTTAAAGAGCTGGGAGATACTCTATAGGGTAACACAGCTGATGCAGTTTCTGAGAAAGTGACTGCACAACTCACCCTCAATTCTATAGTCAACTCATCCATGCGGCTCATTTCTTATGCCGCCGATGGATCAAGTAGGGCGGCAGGCTCAGCGATAGCTCTTCGGAGACAGTCCTGGATGTGCCTTTGCTCCTTTGCGGAAGCCTTCAAATCTTCCTTCGTCAATACCCCATTCGATGGTTCTGCCTTGTTCGGTTCTAAAGTTAAGGAGACGCTTACTAGGTGTGAACAAGAAGGAAAGACTGTCTGCTGTAGGAGTCCATTTCTTCACTCCAACTAGACCGTACCCCAAAGGGCAACGAAGTGGAAAAATGTGGTTCCAAAAACCCCAAGGAGCTTTCCAGAACACACCTACGGATACCCCCTCTAGGGGCAGAGGAGGGGGTAGAAATGGAAGGTGCCGTCCAAACGGCAGAGGGGGTCCACAAAATCAGGGTGACAGGGAGCAGTTCTCTGGTAAGCCCTATCAGTGTTCCTGAAAGGAAGCCCAGCTGTCCTTCCCTGGAGGTGGTCAGGTGTCAAATGCCTGGCTAAACATTACAACGGATTCTTGGGTAAAAAAAGCATCATTTCCAGAGGTTACTACATTCCCTTTACAAAACTCCCTCCCATGTGTACAAGTATTCCAGACGTTCCACCCAGTCTGTGAAAGCTAGCAGCCATAGAGATTCAAAACCTGCTAGACAAAAGAGTCATCCAGCCAGTCCCAGCGGACCAGATAGGATCCGGAACTTACTCAAGGTTCTTTTTAGTTCCAAAGAAAACAGGAGACTGGAGGCCCATATTAGACCTCAGCAAACTCAACACCTTCGTCAAGAAGGAAAAGTTCCGAATGGTCACGCTTCAATCGATACTTCCATTCCTAGAAACGGGTGATTGGATGTGCTCTATAGATCTCAAGGATGCTTACTACCACATCAATATGGCCAGATCATCCAGAGATCATTTGCGTTTCTGGCTGGGAGCCAGTCATTACCAATTCAGAGCCCTGCCCTTTGGTCTCACCACAGCCCCCCAGAGTGTTCACCAAATGTACGGCAGTGGTCACGGCTCACCTGAGACGTTTAGGATTCCGGGTGTTTCCATATCTGGACGACTGGTTCCTCACCGCCACCTCCAGGCATCAACTAATCCAGGCAAGAGACTACACTATCGACCTATGTTCCCAGTTGGGCATAACCTTAAACTTCGAAAAATCAGCGTTATCGCCCTCGCAGCGTATTACCTTTATAGGAGCAGAGCTAGACACCGTCAATTCAAGGATCAGGTTGCCTCAAGCAAGAATCATATCTCTAAGGAGTCAATTGTCCATTTTGCTGACCCAGAACAAAGCTCCTGCATCCCAGATACTGAAGCTATTAGGCACAATGGCAACCACGCTAATAGCAGTCCCTTTGGGGTGCATGCACATGCGGATACTCCAGTGGCTACTCTTCACACAATGGTCTTACCAACAACTGCCCATGTCACACGAGATTCTATTAACAAACCTTTGCAAGAAGGATCTCAATTGGTGGCTGAACAGCGACCAGATAGTAGTCGGACGTCCCCTTGTTCTTCCCCAACCCACAGCCACAGTGACCACGGATGCTTCCCTGATAGGGTGGGGGGGGCTATTTCAGGGAAAGACTGTCCAAGGTACTTGGTCAAGCATGGAATCACATTTGCATATAAATGTCCTGGAGCTGAGAGCGGTGTTCCTGGCGTTGCAACACTTTCACGACTGTCTTCCTCCAGGGACAATTGCAATTCAGACGGACAACATGTCAGTAGTCTGGTACATCAACAAGCAAGGGGGAACCAGATTGTATCCCTTATGCCGAGAGGCCCTAAGAATTTGGCAGTGGGCTACATCCACCAGACACTTTCTAATAGCAACGCACATCCTGGGGTCATCCAACGTGATAGCGACAAACTGAGCAAGGCCATCCTGTTGCCTCACGAGTGGTCCCTCAAACAACAGGTAGCGGACAAGATTTTCCACAGGTGGGGCCAGCCTTGCTGCGATCTGTTTGCATCTCCAATGAATGCCAAATGCAGCAGCTACTTTGTCCTTTATCCCCCACCGGGGAGCAACCCGAGGGACGCGCTCATACACGATTGGCCCCCGGGCCTCCTATATGCCTTTCCCGCCAATTCCCCTAATTCCCAAATTCATACAGAAAGCCAAAAGTCTGGGAAGGACTGTGATTTTGATAGCCCCGTCTTGGCCTCGTCAGATATGGTTCTCCTTCCTACAGAAGTATTGAGTGGAAGAACCATGGATTCTGGACCCAGTGCCAGACCTTCTGACTCATTCATCAGGAGGTCTTCATCCCTCACTCATCTCCCTGAAACTGACAGCTTGGCTGCTCCAATTCCCATTTTAGCCAGGTCTCAAGATTTGTCTCCTGCGGTCCAACATATTATAGTTTCCTCTCCTAAATAGTCAACCAGAAAGCTATATAACAGCAAATGGAAATGATTTGTTCACTGGGCTTCTCACCATGACATTGAACCTTATGTTGCCCCTATTCATACCATTTTAGAGTTCTTGTCTTCCTTATTCTATGATGGCACAGCTGCTGCCACCATAAGAGTTCAACTGGCTGCCATTTCCAACTTTCATGTAGGGTTTAACGGGTCTAACATCATGTACCACAGACTATGTAAAGCCTTTTTGAAAGGGACCCATCATCTCAGACCTCCTTTCAGACACCCTATCTCTCCCTGGAATTTGAATCTTGTTTTATCCCAAGTGATGCTTGCCCCCTTTGAAACCACGTCATCCTGTGACTTGAAGTTTCTGTCTTGGAAAACTATATTTATGGTAGCCATTACATCTGCGCGTAGGGTCTCCGAACTTCAAGCTTTATCTTCCAAGCCTCCATATTTGATCTTCCACCCTGACAGAGTGTCCCTCAGGACAAATCCTACCTTTCTTCCTAAGGTCTGTTCAGAAAGTAACTTAAATCAGTCCATTGAGCTCCCAACCTTTTTAGACACCACACCAACAGACTGGAATATATGTTACACAAGCTTGATGTTCACAGACAATTGAGATTCTACTTGGACAGAACGAAAGACTTCAGACAATCAGATCAACTCTTTGTCTCTTATGCAGAGAACAAGAAAGGTGCTGCGGTATCAAAAATCACATTATCTAAGTGGCTTTCTGACTGCATTAAATTAATTTATTCCTCCACTAACCAGCCATTACCGACTAATGTCAAAGCCCATTCTACCCAGGCTGTTTCTACGTCATTAGCTCATGCAGCTCATTTACCCTTGGATACCATTTGTGCAGCTTCCATGTGGTCAAAACCTCACACGTTTATCACTCATTACAAAGTGGACAGGGCCTCCAGGGACAGGGCTTCCTTTGGTTTCACTGTGCTCAGGAATGTTCTCCCTTGAGCCACCCAGGATTAGGGTGCTTGGGATGCTACCCACGTGTAAGAACAAAATGGTGAGATAGAACAAATTCACATAAAGAAGTTATGCCCTTAACATAACATTCCATGTGAGTTGTTCATCTCGCCTTTTTGTTCTTACATTCCCTCCCACCTTCCCCCTCCTGTTGAGAAAGATGGTTGCCTTGGTGGATTGGTCGGTCTTGTCAGCCTGTCTTCTTAGGACAGACTGTTTTTTTTTTCCTTTCTGCAAATCTATAGGTACCTATATAAGTAGGTACTGTAGTGTTTTCTTCATTTTTAGGCTGTCTTCGGTTGCAGCGTACCAGATCTGGGGGTTTACAGTAGAGCATCATGGGATATACACTAGGTCTCGAGCTTCTCTGAGAGTTTGAGATTGAAAAGGGGCCGACTCGGAGCCGAGGGATCGGTTCCGAACCCACATGTAAGAACAAAAAGGCGAGATGAACAACTCACATGGAACGTTATGGTAAGGACATAACTTCTTTTTTCTGATTGCTTGAAAGTTACTGTTAAAAATAGGCCTGACTAATACTGCACCCTATACTGTTTGTTTGGTCTGAGTTGTTCACAGGTTGGGGAGAGAAGGAATTTATTCCTATCTTCCGTTTTAAAACTCTAAAACTCTAAAAATGTAAGGTATTTTCTGTGTGGAGGGGGGGGGGGCAGAAAATCCAATACATAAAAATTGCACTGTATTTCTTCAATATTATTTTGCCGGTTGCTTTAGTTGCAGTTAACTGAGAGTTTACTGTATCAATATATAGACTGTATTTCATATATCATGGAGAAAGGCAGGTAAAAAAAATAGAACAGAAGACTGGGTGCAAAGATCCCAGGATAAAAATGTACCCAGTCCTGGTGTATGCAATGGTGCCAGAACTGGAATAAAGGCAGTGTATAATCCTCAAGACATGAAAACATTCCTAACACAGGGTTAGGCCAGGCTCATGAGGAGGGTAAAAGGAAAAAGTAATCTAAAGAAGCCAGAAAACTAACATGCCAAGAAAGAGGTATAGAGATGACAACATGGACCGCTGAGGATAAGGAAGAAATTGTCTTCTTACAATTATGCAAAAAGACCAGAATTTCCTCACAGAGCATATTTAACTGCAAAATTAGGCAAGTCTGAGAATATTGTGGGTGCTAAGAAGCTGGTAACATCAAAGAGTGAAACAATACTAATGTCATGAACTCTAATCATAACCTGGCTTAGGAATGGGATCCATTTCCATAACGGTGTTAGAAAACTCAACTAGAAATAATTTGGCACTGATTTGGGCATCTAGGGTTTAGCTTTCTTCCTCCTCAGTACTCACATGTTTTGGTGAAGGACCAATATTTCCTTTTACTGCTGACACTGCTTTTCCCTTTCTTCAGCCTGCTCTCACTTCCTTTAGACTGCAAGCTGTTTTATTCTTTCGACTGCCTCAAGCTTCAAATGGTCCGTCTCTAGCTCTAGTCTCTTTAATGCAAATTGGATTTCAAGGTCATCTGGGGATAGGTTGGACTGTCCTTTTCCAGCATGCTGCCATGCTGTTCCCAGATCTAGTGGCCACATTACAGCTGCCCACAAGGATATTACTATCATGTCCATCATGGCAATACCTACTTTCAAAATTATATTAGTTAACTAGGATTTTTATTTTTTTTATTTATTTAACATTTGTTTACTGGGAAAGTACAACTGGGACAGAGCTCATTTTCAGTGGAGGTTTGAGTAGAAATGCTCCAGACTTGTGTCTTTGGAAAGTAGGAGGAAATCAGAGTTCCTGGAGGAAACTCACGTGAACACAGGGACTACATACAGACTCTGCACAGAAAGCACCCTGGCCAAGAATTGAATAGGAGAACCTCTTGTTGTGAGTTGACAACACTAACCACTGTACCACTGCACCGATGCTGACATTTTGTTGTATTCTTCAGAACTCATTTCTAACTGTTTCTTAATCTGTTCTAACTAAAGAAATAAAATAACTGCTGTGCAATACAGACCTCTGCATATTTGTATTGTAGTTGCCACACACACCTTTGTGACAAAACTGCTTTTCATGCTAAATAAGTCCAGTTATAATATCCACACCATTATCAGCAATATGAAAAAAACTAACAGTGGACAGTGGCTACCACTTGGATTTGCTCCACTGACCACCAATAAATTATATTTAATCTAAAATTTTTAAATATGATTACCACTAAAATATAGTCTATCGAGTCACAAAACTAATACCAAAGAGATTAAGGTATTAAAAAATATGCACAAACATGAATCACAAAGAAAGTTCTCAATTGCAGCCTGGTCACAAAGTATGTAGGAAATATTCACTGCTGTCCTTGGTAGAGGCCTACAGCTTCCACAACCAAGAATAGATTTCACACTGAACTCTCCGCTGAAAAGTATATTTGCCTAACTTCCTAGATCCCTTTCTCATCATTTTCTCTGAGTTTCAGTGGCATCTGGTGCCCACTTGCCCACAGTTACTCTACTTCGAATACATTTGTAAATGCACTCACACAAATTAATTTAAATAAATATTCTCAACACTACAGCTTTATCTGCAGCCCTAAGGAAGTAAATTGCCAGCACACCCAGATTACTGGCTAGGGACCTTCCAGTTACTGTTTTCCTCTTGTTAATAAATCATATAAATCGAAACAAAATTGACAGTGTATTTCCAAACAGTCTCACCATTAGAATAAATGCCCTCTTATAAATTAATAAATAAATCAACAGATAACTGTTGGTAAGTTTTGTAAACAATAAGTAAAATGTCTTAATTAAGAACACTAAGTTAATCTGTTAGTCAGTGCAGTAAACAGGTATACTGAAAAATGTAAGCTTCTACAGGGAGCTAGAAAGGACATAAGCCTACCACTAGATCTTCCCTTGCTAGTTTTTTACTGCAAGGATTGCTGATTTTTCCCTAAACTGATTGAATTTTTAGACATATTGCAGACAGAGACAAGTGCAGAGAATAAACAAACACAGGTGCGCACATTAAACTCCAGGTAGTCCTGTCTTACAGGCTTCTTCTTTCTGACTGTTGTTTATATACTTTTTCATAAAGAACTCATAGATGCAATAACGCTGTTTTTTTCCTGTTCAAGGATGGCTATCTACTATCTCCTTAGCAGAAATTTCTAAATGTTTTTTCTAGCCTTTAGTTTCCAGGCTTAGGAATGGTCACATATATTGTAATCAAAGGCAAAGCAATTACAGTTTTTTTCATCGTCAGCCATATTTTTCACATCTTTTGTATGATTGCTGTATTTGCTGTAGAATGGAGTTACAATCTGCAGTTACACACTTCATATACTTTTTAAATGCATTTCTTAGTAAATTCTCACAATTTTTTATACATCTCACACATTCACATATTCACACATATATTCATTCTACTGGGGAAAAACATTTATTTGAGATTAAATCCGAAGAAGCTGAAGACTGAGATAGAAGGAAACAGCAGAACAAATTAACAGTTTCAAGTATCTGGGATAGATGGTTGAGGAGAAGGGAAGTCTGAATGAGGAGGTCAAAGCTAAAATCAGAGGTCCTACAGCCAACTGACACAGAGTCAGGCATAGTCTATGACAGAAGAATGCTAAAGATGCTAAACGTAAGGTGTATAAACAGCGGTGTCATTGGTATTTCTGAATGCTACCGAAAAGTGGATAGTGAAAGCAGAGTAGTTTGATGGAGATGAAGTGCCTGAGATAGGTAATAGGATGCACACTGTGGGACAGATGAAGAAATGATGATATCAGAGCAGAAGCTAAAGCAGCTCCAATTGAAGAGAAGGTCAAACAGAACAGATTACAGTGGTTCAAGCACAAGTGCAGAAAAGCAGATGATTGGCTGAAAAATATTTGGGAGAGACAAAAGAAGGCAAAAGACACAGTATAAGGACAAAATGATTGACTTCAACAATTGACTAAGCTTCTGGTATCATTTAAAGGGGATCCAGTATATGTCTGCCTGAGATGGCATGATCGACAGACCATGATGCTTTGCCAGAGATGGTCTGCACCTGTCGCCCCTGGGATTCAGGTTACTGGCTATGGATCTTGCCACTCCTATAGTGCCTTTTTTAGGCAAAGTTCAAAGGACAAAACCAGCACCATAACAGGTACAAGCAGGCAATATCTGAAGGTAATGCTACTCAATGCTGGAAGTCTAAACCTCAAAATGTACTCTCTCGAGGCACTCCTAAAAATGGAGAACATCAATATCTGTGCAGTAAATAAGACCTGGTTCAAGAGTCCAGAGAGCACCCCTGCAATACCACACTTTTCGGCCACCAAACCAGGACCAAAACACTAAAAGTGGAGGAGTGTCCATATTCACCAAGGATATTCACAACATCAGGCTAGTTGCCCAACACAATGCGTCTGAAATTCTCCAGGTGCAACTAACACTAGGTAAGACTGCAATCCAAATTGTATCTTGCTACACATCCCCCACCATGCCCCAAGATTCTCACTACACCTTTCTAAACATACTGGAAAATATTATGATTCAACCAAACACCCTAATACTGGGTGATTTCAACTACTCTGCCATTAACTGGGAAAACTACTCGTGTACCAACACCTTTGCCCAACGGTTCTTGGAATTCATAAATTCCAATGCCCTGGATCAACTAATCCTTAGTCCCACCAGGGGCTCCAATATCCTAGGCCTGGTCATTACTAACATGGGAAATCGATACTCCACACCTATGGTCACCCCCCTCATTGGTCAGATCTGACCGTAAGCTAATCACCCTTGAAATCCACATCCCACCCCCACCCCCCAGTAAGGAAACCTCCATAAAAGACTTCTCGAAAGCCAACTTCATGCTACTCAAATCAGAAGTGACAAACTTCATGACAGCCATGCAGATGGGAACTGAAAGTTCGACTGCTGAATCCTACACTAAGGTTCTGTACGAGCACAGCAACTCGTGTATGAATCGTGCCATCCCTAATAGAACCAAGATGCTCCCCTCCAAAAAAAGGAAGACAATCTGGTGGTCCCTTGCCATAAGCAAACTTTACAACAAAAGGAAGAAACTGTTGCAGAAAAAAGGAAAATCCCAGGATGCAAAAAACTCCCTTACCAGCCTCAGTAAGAAGCTGAGATCCTTCATAAAATCCTCAAAAGCTAGTTACGAAAATAAAATTGCCAAAGATTCCAAAAACAACCACAAGGCATTCTATAGCTATGTCAAAAATCTAAATGGCAATGCTCAGATCTGATCTGAGCTCCAACAGAATGGCATTAAATATACTGATCCCAAGGATATTGCCAATATCCTGGCAGATTGATTCAGTGCAAACCTCACCCCACTCACCCCCTAAAGGGCCCATCTCAATACCGAAAGATTGCCAAATTCTGGTAATAACGGTCACACAAGTAAAAAATGCACTCTCCAAAGCTAAGAATGCAGCATCCATGGGACCAGATGACATCCCCAGGCTGTGTACTACATGAACTACAAAATGAACTGGCACCTCACCTAAGTGTCATGTTTAATCATAGCCTCACCTCAGGCTTCATACCCACTGAGTGGTGCACAGCTACAGTTATCCCACTCCATAAGGGGGGAATCCACCTTGGATCCCAGGAATTACCACCTCATCAGTTTGATGAGCCTGATCTGCAAGGCCATGGAACGTATTATCATGGAACTTATAAACAAAGACATTGGCAACCTTCAAAAACTGGACCCCATGCAGTTTGGGTTCGTGAAGGGCCGATCTTGTCTCCTGAACCTGATTGACTTCTTCGAATCAGTCTCCAGAGCCATGGACAAGGGTAAGGTGGTCCACACAGCCTATATGGACCTCACCAAGGCTTTCAGCACCATGCCCCACTCTGGAATCATAGATAAACTTACTAAACTGGGCATTAATCCCTACATCACTCAATGGGTTGCCAACTGGCTTACTGACAGAACCCACAATGTAAAAGTAGCCGACTCCAAATCTAGCTCCAGACAAGTGACAAGTGGAGTACCTCAGGGTTCAGTCCTGGGACTGCTCTTGTTTGGCATCTACTTCTCTGAAATACAGGCCAACACTAAGGGACTCTGGCTAACAAAGTTTGCAGATGACTGCAAATTGGGAGCCATTATTGAATCCCCAAATGATGTGGATATTCTACAAAAGGGCTTTACAGAAACAGATGCTTGGTGCCAGAGCTATGGGCTCAAGCTCAATGCCAAGAAATGTATAGTTATCCTCTTTGAGAAAAAACATGTACCCGTGAATTACCACATAGGTGGCAGTACACTAAACAGAGAAAGTGCTATAAGAGACTTAGGGACACAGGTGAACTGTTTTCTCACCTTTGATAACCACATCTCCACATCATTCAGGAACTCCTTCTATGTGGCACACCTCATCACTAAGGGCTTTTCGTCCAGAAAAGCGTAGGTCACTGTCCCACTGTACTCATTCCTCATTAGACCCATTATAGAATACAACATCCCATTTGGTATGTACCTCTCAAGACATCTGCAACAACTGCAAAGGCCACAAAAATACCTCACTAAAAGAATCATAGGCCTAAAGCAGATGCCCTATGCTGACCGTCTAAAAGAACTCCACCTATAATCTGTCGCATATCGTCTACTCAGAGGCGATCTCTGCTTAACATACAATGCCATGTCAAACCCAGAGCTGATAGACATGCTACACTTAAAGAAATCCCAAGCCCTCAGAGACACACACTCTAGGGATCTAAACCTTGTCATCACAATGAACAAAACATGCTGAAGGGATAGGTTCCTGACCCAGAGACTCCCCAGACTCTGAATAGACTGCCCATACATGTCAAGCACAGTGCCTCTTTGGCCCTCTTCAAAAGGAACCTTGATGATTGTATGGGAGATAGGAAATTCACCTCGGGGATCACGTCAGTCGCCCTGCTACACAGGGGTCCAGGGAAGTAAATACTGTGGGAAGAAATATCCAGGGAATTGTTATGGCTAGGCTTGTATAGGCCCTAGGGCAGATAGCCTAGTACCAACCTATGACCCTATAAGAAAATTACAACATCCAGCCAAGAGATGGCTGGATTGCATAAGAGATGATATGTGATAATCAGCCATAATTGTTAAAGAAGGTAGGAGAGTGGCACTGAATCAAGAGAAGTGGTAACAGTTGATGCAACACACTGACCGTATAGAAGGAAAAAAATGAGAAAAGGTAGGACTGATGATGACGATTATTGCAGATTTATGATGATGATGATAACTGCAGATTAAATCACATTGTTTTAGTTTACCTGCTGTAGGTTTTGCAACAGTTAAGTGGAGCTCATATATCTATAACATTCTGACTCAAAAAGCAGTGGCGTATTTTTTTCTGAAATATCCCACTACTTATGAAATTACTACAACCAAAGGCTTTATCACAAGGACACTGGGATACAGAGCATGAGAGAATTTTTCACTAATGTTCTTCGGAACCTACCAAACCTACGTTAACTTTGTCTAGTTCTACAATTGGACAAGATGTTGCTGGCACAGTCTGAATCCTGGAACAGCAAGATACTGAAACTTGATTTTGCTCACTGAAATTGGACATTTGCAAGGTTTAATGCAATTTTAGCACATGCTGAAGCACTTTGCCAACATGCAGAAAGAGGATATAATTTGTAGTAATATGCGTTCGGAACAGAAGGCCCACTGATACAGAAGTTTTGGTCCTTATTGTCATGTCATAGGTTAAGGTTTGCTGGTGATCCCTTGACACTGGAAGGCTAATGGTGAGGATTGTGTGCCTTTGGTGACTGCAAATACAGCTACGGTTGCAATCATTCTTCAAGCCACAATCACTGGAGAATAGAATAATAGCAGGAATACTGCTTGATTTAAGGGAATGAGAGAAAGAGTAGAGGCCAGGTGATGCCTCGATACTCCATACTCACTGGAAGAAACAGTGGGATCTTATCCTGCATACATTGGGCCCTCCTTCTTTCACAACTTTATGATGATACACTGCTATTGAGCCAGCATGAGCCACATACCATTGTCTGAAATGGCCATGTTTCTCAGTGCGTAGCCTATGACCCTGTGGTCCTCCCTGCAGGAGTTCATCCCACTGTATTGGACTCATCTAGGAGAAGAGATGACAAATTGCATGCAGGAGGAAATCTTTTTCTTTTTTAGTATATTTTTGCTCCATTCTACTATGAACCATCTAGCTGTCCATCCTGGCTGCCCTTCAGACCCATTCATTTTCCCTCTTGGGGAGAGCTCCATGGCTCTTTCATTCCTAAGGGTGAGAGTCAGATGGACTTGGAGAGAGACAATCATTTGCATGGAGGAATGTGCATGGGGTTTATGTTTAAGTTCTACCACCATTGCACATTCCAGGGAACCTGCTCAGTGTTGCGCAACCTGACATGACACCTCAAGATTTTCATCCTCCATGTAATATATCACACTCTAGTGTGGTCTCCAGTCTCAAATAAAGACTCTAGCATGACACAATGTAAACTAGGTATGTGCCACACATCATTCTCAAAACAGAGATGAAGCTGCTAAAACACATCACTCCTCTTTTTCTTAAGCCAGCTCTAATGAGAAACCAAGATGATAATTGAACTCAAATAACCCAGGTCATAGTTAGAGGGTTAAACTTTTATGTCACTGGACCTGGTGGGAGGTGGAATCTTTAAGATCGCACTGACTAGCTGTGACGAGGAAGAGATACATATATGTATACACACACACACACACACACACACACACACACACACACACATATATATATATATATAGAGAGAGAGAGAGAGATACATTTACAAGGGCATTGAACATTTGATGATTGCATCAGGAATATGTATGAAAGTAAGAATGAAGGGCAGAATGAAACATTCACGTGGTTTGTTAGGGCTGTCAGAGGATGTATTTATACATGTAGCTCCAAACTAATCAAGTCAGTCAAATTGTTTGTTTTGTGTGTAAGCTGCAAACTAGCTGGATTACCTAAAAAAAAAAAAAAAAGAGTCTGCTTGGTTTTCTAAACTGTCTAGTGATGCAGAACTTCCAACCTGCAAAGGATGAAATTGCCTCTATGTTTTGAATTTGTTGACTCACAGCAGGCATGTCGGCTATATATTTGTGGAAAACCACCTGGCTAAGATATTTGTAGTGCCACATGCAGCAAAACAGTGCTTTAGTATGCTCTTGGGCATGCATACAACATAGCAAAAGTGCACTATACTTAAAATGACTAAAGATAAAGAGTATTAATACCATACTGAAACAATTATCTGTCAATCGTACATCAGAAAAACACAGATGCACGAACACATGAGAATGCAAGCCACAGCAGGCTGCCTTGTGACATGTGCAGGTATATGTACAGCCATTTTCAGTTTGCTGTTCAGCTGATGGGTTTCTGCAGTTCCCTTCAGCGGTCTTAAAATAATGTATTGCAAAGGAAACAGATGTTAGTTGGGTTGTATATGTCACCCACTGTATAACAGAAGAATAACCACAACAGCAAAGAATGAGAATAATGTTTATGCTTCAAAACCGAGCAAAATATGTGACCGTTATCTGAAACATGAGAATGTGGGGGTGGAGTGCAAGTGGGAGGGATGAGTTTCTTTAAACAGATAATAACATGGAATGGAAAATAGCATCATGTGTACCTACTGAAACTTTCCATTGTATTAATTTGTGGAAATACAAGAGTGTTTAAAACTACCAATTCCATTTTCTTTATATTCAGTGGAAGGGTTTCAGACATAACATAAACAAGAGCTTATGTGATAATAAGTGGTGACTGAGAAATATTGAATAAGTACTTTATGCACTGAGACAAGCTACACCTGTCTTTTCGTGAAAGAGAATCACTCCTGTTCAGTTACTGAGCAACTGGTTGGCAAATCAGCAATGACTATTCCTTAATTTAGGAAACAACAAAAATGAGTGAACCAACTCCAAGACAGCAGCAATAATCCAAGTAAAAAGTATTTTTACTTGGATTATTGCTACTGCCTTGGAGTTGGTTCACTCATTTTTGCTGTTTCCTGGTTTGTGCTTTTTGGTATTCCTTAATTTACTTTGTAACCTGTGGAAAGGCACTGGTGACAACACACTGTCCCCCAAACACTGTTTCTGGGTTATTTACATTACAGCACATAAAGACCCTGTCTAAAGGATAGTTGGGAGTCTTTCTAGTCTGCTAGACTGTTGCATACAACCTACTACAACTATTCATTCTTCCATCCTCTCTCTAGGAATCCTGAGCTTTTAAAGACCCTGACTAACTTTAGCCCTTACTACTCAGACCCCAGCACCCCTTACTCATGTGTGTGCTAATCCTACTCATAACCCTGACCCTACACATTATGTTACTAAAACCCCCTTTCCTAACAGTGCCACTACACAAGACAAAAGGACATAGAACACAGACAACACAAAACAAAATCTATCCCTTTCCCTGACTCTAAACCTAACCTACAAACAATTGCAAATATGTATCAACTGCTATAACTCAGTCTTGCACATCTTTAGAACCACCACATTTTCATTGAAATATTTATTTTCCCAGGTCTATATGACGCTATTGAATGGACTAAATAGCGAATGCTATTTAGTCGATCCAGTACTGTCGAAATGGCAAAATAACGAAGTCACAGAACACCAAATATTTTCCCAGGGAAAAAAATCAATGGGCCGTCTTTGGGACTTTGCCATTTCCTACACTATGGTGCAATCTCTGAGTTGGTATATTTAAGTATGGGGGGGGGGGTGTGGGGGGGGCGAAGCCCCCCAGTTAAATTTGTGTTTAAGTTTATTTTTAATTTATGGAGCAGCAAACTTTTTCCCTGGGAAAAAATTTGCTGTTCCGTTTGATATTTTGTTGTTTCAATATTATCGATAATATGATATAGATGCATTTTCCCTGTACACTGCTATTTATCTACACTATTCAATCCTACATGATTCACACAAATGAGAATTCACTCATTTGTGCATTCTCTCTTTTTTATACCCTCAACAACTTTTTAACAAAATGAGTATTCAATCTTTTAATACATATATATATATATATATATATATATATATATATATATATATATATATATAGATATATATAGATATATATATAGATATATATATAGATATATGTATATGTGTGTATATATAGTTTACTATTATGTTCCTGAGACGGACTCGGTCAAATTAACTTTGCTCGAAACCTGAACCTTGAATGCCGGCAATGTTGAACACCGATAATGCGGAACTACAAATCTCACCCCATCTCGACCCATGTTAGCGCTCGTCCCATGATCACATTCGATTTAAATTTTGGCAATACCAGGTTTCTGCATTGTCAGTTTTCATGGACATGAGTCGATAAGTCAATGTTATGACCATTCGACTGAGTCCGTCTCTGGAACATAACACTAAACCTATATATATATATATATATATATATATATATATATATATATATATATATATATATATGTGTATATATATATATATATGTATATATATATATATATATATATATATATATGTGTGTGTGTGTGTGTATATGGGAGATGTGAATTTGGTCTAAACTGTGCAAAAAATATTAATGAAAGCAGGATAAAGGTTGGTAAAACAAACCAAAATTATGAAAATGAATGAAGAAATACCAAACCAACAGGGCTGAAATCCAGAAACTTTAAGATCTGATGAAGTGGTGTGGTCACCATAAAAGCGCTTACCATTCTTTTGCATTTACCTATTAAAGTTTCTGGATTTCAGCCCTGTTGGTTTGGTATTGCTTCATTCATTTTCATAATTTTGGTCTAAACTATGTCTGGTAAGCATCTGCTTAGTTGATTAAATTCGATCAGCTAAGCAGATGGTCAACAGGAATGTGAAATCATACAGTTCTCGGGGTTGGGAAATGGGCCCTTTCCCTGAAATTGGGTGATCTTGGAATTAGCATATATAATTAGCATGTTTTTCTGTTTTTTTTTTTTAGTTATAATCTCGCATGTGCTGAGATTATTGTTCATTGCATGTGTAGTGGCATGGCAAAGTTTGTGTTGTTGACATTTAGTGGTTAATGTTTTGATCAAATTCAGCTGGCCCAGTGATATATATATATATATATATATATATATATATATATATATATATATATATATATATATATATATATATATAGATAGATAGATATACATATATTATGTACAAATGTACCATTTTACTGTATTACTGTACCACTGGTTCCGTAGCCCTGTTATATTTTTGAGAAGTCATAATCCTGTTATTTTCAGTGCTAAAGACAGCTGAGGTTGCAAAAAAAATAGACTACTGAAAGATGGAGCAGAGGATAAGGAGAAGTCCCTGCAGTTAATTCCTAAATTTACAATAATGTAAACAGCATTCTTAGGTGAAGAGGCATGGATTCAATACAACAGGTTTATCAAGTAGAAAATATTATAAACCAGACACTGTCTTGAAATAAATTATAAACACTGTCGCATGATTCTTAAAGTCAGCTGTGATTCTGAATACTACTATAACTGAAAGGACAACATTGTGAAGGACCAGGAATGATCAATATAGTATTATCTTCTGTAGACACAGAATGCATTGTGGGAAGGAGAAAGCTTAAATAAAAATAGATGCATAACGAAAATCACATAAGAATGGTTACTCCATCAGGCCATTTTATGGCAAAACACATTAGAAAATACTAATAACTGCTTACAGATCTATAAGGTCATTGGTTTAAAGTAACATCACAACCCCATGCGTAAACATTGCAAAAAGAGGTTGTGGATGTATAAAACCATATACATGAAGTAAAACAAAAAGCTAAAGTGTGTGTGTGTGTGTGTGTGTGTGTGTGTGTGTGTGTGTGTGTGTGTGTGTGTAGAACAGGACAGTCATATGCTCAACTAGACAGGACTGTAAAACTGAAAATAAATGATCATGCCACACCTGATTATAAATACTGCACTATACAAAATAAATGTATTTGTATGGGGAAAACATCCTGAACTGCTGTATACCCATACCTCTAAAATACTAATGCCACAATCTCACATAAATGGGAAAGTCTGTATCACAATCACATATACACATAATGATGCAACATATCAGAATATTCTGCTACAAGGGGTCATGCCCAGGTGCTCAAAGATCACTCTTTTGAAGCCAGGAACTCTGATGTCTTACAGCTTGTATTGGCTGCTCCTTGTACTTGAACATGACTACATATTTGGGTGAGGTGTGACAGCCATGCAGAGAAAGAGAGAGAGAGAGAGAGAGAGAGAGAGAGACAGACAGAGACAGAGTGGAGCTGAAAGATGTGGAAGCCATAAAGAAAGAGAGTGAGATAAAGTGGAACAGCGAGATGTGAGCCATGCTGAGAGACAGAGAGAGACAGACAGAAAGAGAGAGGAAGTAGAGCTGCAAGATGTGGCAGCCATGTAGGTAGCAAGCAGCAGGGGGAGAAAGTGGAGGTGCCACACCTCACCTGAATACAGTAGCCATGTTCAAGCAACTGAAGTATGGCAGCCATTGGTAGGGAGTGGGAGGAGGTGGGATTGCAGATTAGGATTTCAGGCAGTGA
Organism: Protopterus annectens; assembly: GCF_019279795.1. Classification (NCBI taxonomy): domain Eukaryota; kingdom Metazoa; phylum Chordata; order Ceratodontiformes; family Protopteridae; genus Protopterus; species Protopterus annectens. The sequence goes on along the minus strand of NC_056733.1, from coordinate 1,291,267,578 downwards.
TCAGAAGGAGAGGGATTTAGGTTTAGGGAGTGGGAATTAATTTAGGTTTATGGAGAGGGAGGTCAATTTAGGGTTAGACAGTGATCAGGAGACGTTAGGGCTAGGGGAGAGAGAGAGACAGAGAGAGATAATGGAGTTTTAGGTTTAGGATATGACTTGGTACTTTAGGGTTAGGGAAGGAGCACTGGAGTTTTACGCATAAGTAGTGTCTGGGGATTTTTGGGTTAGGGAACTGTAATATAGTGCTATGGCTGAGGTTATGGATCAAGTGGGAGTTTTTTGGATGGAATAAGGGCTGTGGTAGGGCCAAGCAGTTCAGTTGGGTATGGTAGTGAGACGGCTAAGTAATTAAATAGCATCTGACTACTAGGAGTTAGGACATTTGCAATTTAGACCATGTGTGTCGTGACACATAGATTAGTACTAGGTTAACTGCACTTGCGAGCCATTGTAAGCCTAGCCAATTATCCCTTGTGAGGCTCAAACCCTGCACCTTGTGTTTGTAAGGCAAACACCTTAACCATTAGGCCATTGTGATCTACTAGCATGTCAGAACTTGGGGGAGAAGCAATTCCCTTTTTGTACCCTTATACCCTGACATCCCTAATTATACTAAATCTTTAGATGCATAACTTAAAATCCTTATCACCTATTAATCACACTCTCATTGGACAGGTTTTGATTAACATTAGCATCACTTTAATGAAATTGCTTCAGAAGACTGTTATATATATTTCATTTGTTTTCTGACTTTTTTTTTGCCACTGTTTAATTTTGAACTGGAAAACACTTCAGTACCTATTCTCTTTAACCAGTTTTAAAAAAGTAACTCAAAAATATGACTTAGCACTGCTTGCTGATGTAGCAGTGAATACCATTTCTTCCCATAAATGAAGCTATTCCAATTACTTTGTGCTATGGAGCAAAACAAAACATGCGGAACTTGATACACCTGTAATCTTGATCTGAATACATAATCTCAATGAGATTACATGACAAACATTAGTTTATCTTTACAAATGACATCACCCAACCCTAAACCATAAATTAAACTAAGCTCTGCTTAGTTGACGACTTTTTTGAAGTGAGCTGCCTTGAGGCTCTTTGGTGGTTTTTTTTAAACTGCAAACCACAGCTGGGATAATAATTCTTCCATTAAAAATGACAGCTAAAGTAAAAGCGTCTTGAAGTAATTCCAGGTGGTGATGTGATAATAATGCTAAGTACGTGCAGAATGGAATCTTGTACTAAAGTGACATTTTTTGCAAAACTGTAAACATGTTAACTAGCATATTGTTGTGGTTGGGCAAGCAAAATAGTTATTTTTGTGGCGTCAGTAATTGTGCAAGTTTAATATATCCGAATTACACTGCTGATATGAATGCTCTTCATCTAATATTTCACAAAACAGCGTACATTTCTGTGGGTGTGTGTGCGTGTGTGTGTGTGTGTGTGTGTGTGTGTGTGTGTGTGTGTGTGTGTGTGTGTGTGTGTGTGTGTGTCTCTGCATACTTCTAGCACTTAAGCAATCTCTTGACAAATTTCCTCAGCTCAACAAGTACAGAAAAAAGAATAACAGACTCCCCACTTCCTTTTCTTTATAAACACATTACTGAGCTCTGTTTTTGTTACTTATATAGGCCAAAAGTGTCAGAACAATAGTGAAGGTTGAAGATGTGCCATTTTTAAACAATTACAGCTCAGAGCTAAAGCATGCAGAGAGAACTGCATTTATAAATACAATGCAAACTACTAAGTACCCTCACATCAACATTTCCTGATGTTCTGTTAAGAAAAATGAAACTACTTCATGATCTTTGATCATGATTATTTAGAAAGAGAGTCAGTGTTAAGCCAGCAAAATATGAATGGCTGGCTTGCAGCAGATTTTCATCCATAATATTTTTGACAGTGATAGCAAAGAGCACTATTTTATTACCTAAAAATCTTTAACAAATGCATGACCTATTGTCAACAGCATTTATTAAATTTTAATATTTTTTCCATCTGCATTCCCCTCTTATTTCTACAACTATAGATCATCTCTAAATTCATTACTCATTTTGGCTACATTTGACTCCATCTATGGCCACTTTTTCCCATTTTTGCACATGGGGTTGGGGTGTCACTTCAACAGTGCCAATCAATTAGAGTCAGGGTTTACACTGCTGGGTAGTTAGGCCTGATATGGTAGTTCTTCCGCACCACACACTCGCTCACACACTCACACCTATGGCCAATTTAAAGTGTCCAATCCGCCTACTGCATGTCTTTGGAATGTCTGAGGAAACTGGAACACCTGGAGGAAACCCATGCATACACAGGGAGGATATGCAGACTCCACAAAGAAGGCAACCCAACTAAGAATCGACCCGAGGAACCTCTTGCTGTGAAGTGACAATGCTATCCGCTGAGAAACTGTGCCACCTCTCCTACTATATTTGTGTCCACTGTAACCACAGACACACAACACATTTTACTTATCTTTTTGTCAGCCAGATAAGCAAACTGGACAAGGTGTACATTTTAGGGAGGACCCAGGTGCACTGTCTGGTTGAGTCACTTTCCTAGTCACACAGTAGATAATGGAGGTGAAAGGAGTCGTACATGCACTTTTTGACTATAGGAAGCAGCGAGACAGGACAGAACAGCTTCACACCACTGTGACTAAAAAGTGCTTAGGGTAATTTTTGAGTTATGATATACACCAGACAAGGGAAAGAACTGGAAGGAAATGAAGAGATTACCTTTTTTGGGGAGCTGAGGTTGTCAAACATTTTGGAGAAAAAACAACAGCTTCTGATGGCCCCTGCAGTAAAATTGGAATTGGAAAAATATTCAGTCATCTTCCCTGGAATAAGACATCCAGCTCACACAGACTTCTTTTGGAGATGAATGTTTTAAGAAAAATGGATACAATACAAAATAAGGTCTGGGATCAGAAAAAGAGGCCATTATTTCAGTGATTAAAAAAAAAAATTAATTTCCTCTATACTGTCAGTCTCAAAGGCTCATTTCAAGTTTTGAGCCAGGATAGAAGATATTTATTTCCCATAATAGCATTCAGAATGGTACCATTAATATCAAAGCTGACATATACGGACCAATTTGTATTTGTGGCTGTGAGGCTGGAATATCACCATCATCATCATCATCAGCCCTCTTTTTCCCATTTTTCTATATGGGGTCGGGGTATCGTGCTGTCGCCAATTCTCTTGATTCAGTGCCACACTCCTGCCTTCTTCAGTGCTCACACCTGACTGTCACAGAACTTCTTTCACACAATGCATCCACCTCTTTGCCGGATGCCCTTGCTTCCTCTTATCTTCTTCCTGTCTGTCCCAAATCTTCCTCACCAGATTGTCTTCTGCTTTACTATACATGTGCCCAAACCACCATAATCTGTTCTCTTTGATCTTTTCTGCAATTGGAGCTACTTTGGCTTCTGCTCTTATGTTCTCATTTCTTCATCTGTCCCACAGTGTGCATCCTAACACCTTTCTTGGGCACTTCATTTCCATCACCTCTAACTTCTTCAACTGTTCTGCCTTTACTGCCCAGGTTTCTGTACCATATAGTAGTACTGGTCACGCCACTGTCTTGTACACCTTACTTTTCAGCTTCTTTGGCATTCTTCCATCATAGACTACAAGTGATACTCTATGCTAGTTGGCTGCAGCCCCTCTGATTCTAGCTTTGACCTCTTCATTCAGACTACCCTTCTCCTTAACTACTCCTCCCAGATACTTGAAGCTGTTTACCTGTTCCACTATCTTCCCTTCTATCTCTATTCTCGGCTTCTTCTGATTTCCCCAATTTGCTGCCATTACCACCATCTTATATGTGCTTAGTTTCATCCCATGTACCTTCAGATTTGCATTCCATTTTCCTGTCCTTTGCTGAAGTTCTAGCTCAGAGTCTGCCTGTACTGCCACATCATCTGCATGCAGCAGCTTTGTTGATCCGTCCCCTCCAACCTGTTTGCTAATGTAGTCCATCACCAGTATGAACAGTAGTGGGCTCAGAGCTGAATCATGATGTACACCCACACCCACTGGGAACCCCTCTGTGAGGCCGAACACTGTTTGTACTTGAGTAATTGGGTCCTTGCACATAGCCTGCACTAATTCTAGCAATGTTTCTGGGACTTCAAACCACTGCAGTACTGCCCAGATCAGCTTTCTTGGGACCTTGTCATATGCTTTCTCCAAGTCTAGGAATGCCCAATTGGACTCTCTCCTCATCTCTAGCTTTTTCTCAAGTATCTGTCTCAATGCAAACATCGGGTCAATTGTGCTGGATCCTGATCTGAATCCAAACTGCTTATCTCCCATCTTACATTCTACTACTCTGCATATCCATTTATCACTCACCCTCTTCAGAACTTTCATACAATGTGATAGGAGTTTGATGCTTCTGTACTGCCCACAGTTGTGGGTGTCCTATTTGTTCTTGATCACTGGCACTAGCATGCATATTCTCTAGTCATCTGGGATGAGCCTTTCGCTCCACACTGCTATTAGTACCCTGAAGAGCAATTTCTCCCCTATCTCAATCAGTATCTTTATCATATCTGCTGTGACCTCATCTGAGCCTGCTGCGTTTCCTGACTTCATCTTCCTTAGTGCTGCTCTTACTTGTTCTAGGGTGGGATCCTCTTCTTCTCTCATCATAAGCTGTTTCTGGGGAAGTACAGCTTCTGTCAGGTTTTCTTCATTCAGAAGCTGCTAAAAATACTCCTTCCATCTGCCTTTGATGTCCTCTAGGCTGGTGAACAGGTTGTTGCTGGCATCCCTTATGAAGGGTGTCTAACTATCTTCTTTATCTTTCTGTCTTTGCCTTTCAACCTGATACCGTTTCTCTTACTGAGTCACTTTCCAGAAGTTGGTACAATGCCTCCAGTGCCTTATTCCTTGCTATTGCAACTTCTTTCTTAGCTTCTTTGTTAGCCTACCAGTAGTTCTTCCTAGTCTGGTCAGTATTTTTTGTCTCCCACTTCTTCCTGCACTTTTTTTTTCTTTTGATGACTTCCTGGACTTCTGCATTCCACCACCAGCTTTCCTTATGTACTTTATTTCCATACCTGGCTTGGCCACATATCCTTTCTGTAGTCCTAACACATGGTGTTTTAGATGCTGCCATTCTTCTTCAATTCCACCTATTTCCTCCTCTTCTTGGGGTTCTAGAGCCCTGAGTAATTCCATGAACTGTTGAACCTTCTCTCCATTCAACTTCCAGGTCTTCAGCCTGGTTTCTTTTGACCTTAGAGCCTTCTCTGACAACTGCTTGAGCTGATTGTGGCAACTAGTGGTTTTTGCTGTGGGTCAGCTGTTTCACTGGGGATGACTTTGTAATCATGGATACTGCCCTAGTGCCTTTTCCTTACTAGGAGGAAGTCTACCCAAGTTGTATGTTGACTACTCTTCTATATGATCTTGTGACTGCTTCTCTTTCTGAACCATGTGTTGGCTACTATCAAGCCATTTGCCAGACAAAAGTCTAGAATGGCTTCTCCTTCTTTATTCCCGTTGCCCCACTCATGTGGACCCAGGTAGTCCTCATATCCTGTTCTGTCTGTCCCGATGGGTGCATTCAAGTCATTCATTATCAACAACAATTCATGTTGTCCTGCTTTATCTAGTAGGTCCTGTAACTGCTGTTTGAATGCACTCTTTTCCTCACTGTCACAACCCTGCTGTGGGGCATAGGCTGAGATTATGAATACTGCCCTATCATTACACTGGAGTCTGACTGCCATGAGTCCGTCATAAATTCTGATGATATCCCTTACTGCCTTCTGAAGCCTCTCTCAGACATATCATAATATAGCTAAAACATCATATTTGATACTGGAAGCCCAGGCTCCATGTGTATAATTATTACATTTCTTCTAAACATCCTAACATTCAAACTTCTTAATGAATATGTATATGCTAAAAGCATGTCCAGTAGATACTTCATACATATCCAACAATGAAGAAATCCTAGGGTTTATACAATGGTATGATGCTCCTGCACTGGCCCAGTAATCAAGGAGCCTGAATCCTCACCACTAGCACCAGTGAGGGACATGCACTTTGGGAGGATGATAAGTACACACACAGTAAAGTACAATTTCCCTTAAGAGCATACAGAGATCACAGTTAGTCTGGGGCTGGTTTCTCCCTTTTTCTCCAGATCCCCGAGAAGACTCCCTATTGGCACAGCAATAGGGCTAAGATCTCAGCCGAGTGGCCAAGCTAAGACCTCCAGCACCCTTTCTGTCCAACCAGTGCTTTGTGTCCCTGCCCAACTAGCTGACACACACACACACACACACACACACACACACACACACACACACACACACACACACACACACACGCACACTTTGAGATTTAACTTATAACAAACCCACAGACACTCCTGGGGAATGCTGGCACAGATTTACTAGCTATGCCCCCTTCTGCCCAGACTATACGGTAGTTATCACTGCCACCAGCCAGCTCTTTATCATCTACTCTAAGGCACTTAAAAGGGTACATAATCTTACTGTGTAATGTTACTATTATCCAAATGGTAAGTGGGATCAAGGCCAAGGCTATTTAGGAGTGGCCTATACAGTGTCACCAGATACATATGCAAGTACTCTAAGAGCTAAGAGCTTAAATATGTCTAAACAAACTAGCCACAATTAAAATGTTTAAATATATTTAATAATAAATAATAAAAGAAAAAGACAATATTCAATAGTTCAGCACCATAACTGCAGAGTTCAGAATCATAGGAAATATTTTAAAATAACATTGCAGGACAGTCTCAAATAAATACAGAAAACATCTAAACTAATATTTACAATATTCCTAACTATATCTAAAATAAATTACTTTTCCCTAGTTACTATTAGCAAGACACATGCAGAAGTGCTGATGAGTGAGATGTTTGTAGGTCCAACTACAAACATGAAATGCACAGACTCACTCTCAGAGATAGTTCTTAAAGTAATAATACCCATTACTGCTGAAGAAGCTGTGATGACATCACTCTTTGTCACCTGCCTTCAGTTCCCAGGCTAACAGAAACTTAAAATTTAACATCTCTCTGTGAAAAATACCTATCTCTCAGATGTACAGCTCCTAGGAAGTCATAGAGCAATAGAAGCACTTTACATTTGAAACCTAGTAATTATTTCAGTTTCAAGACGATAGGAAAACTTCTAGTTCTAGACATTCTGTCTCCTTGCATTAACTAACTTTTATAGCACAATCGTAAACAATTTCAAGTTATTTTCTTGAAGTTTTGCAAGTTAACCCTGTATGTTCCGACTTCTACTATTAATATAGTTCATATGTATTTCTGTTATTTTCCAGTAGGGTACACTGTTGAACTCAGTACATAACATACAGTTCAACACACACTTCTGCACCAGTAGTTTAATATACACATAACATATAGTTCTCTTACATTTGTAAGACAAGCATATGAATCATATTACTATTCACAAATGACATATGATTATGTACAAAATTCCAGATAGCTGGGCTGGCAGTGTCACAAATGGTATTAATTTAAAAAAAAGTTAAGCAATTTCTTTTTTTTTTTAAGAATGACATTGTATATTAGAAGTAATCTATCCCTCTGTGTGGGTATCAACAGCTTTATCATGGTTGGTGTTGTTTAATCACTTGGGCTTTGCCCTTGTGGTCATCTCTCTCTCTCTCTCTCTCTCTCTCTCTCTCTCTCACTCTCTCTCTCCCGTCATTGGTAAATCCTTCAATACCAACACCCAGTCATGGATTACTGCTAAAGTGTAATGTGTATATATATATATATATATATATATATATATATATATATATATATATATATATATATATATATGAGAAGAGGAATAATTTGTGAAAGAGTGTATATGCTGAAAGTATTATTTCATTTGCTTTTGATCAGCAGAGACCAAGATTACCACAGATTATTAAATTGTTATTTTTGGAAACATTTAATTTATTGAAAGGTATTTTTGGTAAGTGTATAATTTGAATGAGTGGAATATAAATGGTGCAAGATTTAGTTTCCTATAACCACCGAAAGGATTTAAATAAGAGTCCATTTGATAACTGTCATTTAACGGTTTGTTCTGCCCATCAAAATTGTTGAGAAATTACAGTCTTTTTATGACAAGTGTTAATATATCACCTTCTATGTCTATTATCCAGGAAAGATGTACATTTGGTTTAGAAATAAGGGGAAACTGGGAGGTTTCTTTAAACCAGGACTCTAAAACAGGTTAGAGTCACAGTGGCAGATTATGATATGGAACTGTTTAGCCACTGGTGTATTGTCTGTTTTATCTTGGCATGAGTGTTGACAGAATATTAACAGCCATTCTTCTGATTATTTAAATTATAGGTGTTTGAGACAGCTATCTAAAAGGATAAATAGGCTGATCCCACAAGTTGGGCATGCACCTCATTGGTCTAATTGGACAAAGGAATAAAGGAAGGAAGTTTGGCAGGTTAAACATTTAGTGAACCATCTTTGCAAATGGTTAACAGCACTAAAATGTTGAGGTAGGTGGGATATGGAGGACAGACAGAGGATTATATAAGCACCAACTACTAGTATCCAAATCAAGCAACTCAGCAGGAGGCTTGCTATACTCCAGATACTCTGCAAAAAGTGATACTCCATTCCTTTTTCTCTCAGACATGCTGGTAAAACTAAAATGCTTTAAACTGCAGCTAAAAAATACGTAAGAGACTCCAGGCTGTGCTCCTACACTTCTCCAGGCTAAATTCCATCTTACTCCTTCTTATTACAGGTAACATCTCCCATACGTCCTCCTATTTTTTTCCTATGGGCTAAAATCTGTTCTCCATTCCTTCGGTCTCTCAAGGAGAAATCAAAATAATTGTAAACACAACTGTATTATTACATTAACATCAGTTGCTGTATTATTCAATAATATATCTTCACACAGCTGATTTCATGAATCTAAAAGTGAAATCTGCTCAACGTTATCCATCACTTTTAATTATAAGTATTATATTGTACATCATTACTCAACTTCTCAGCATTACAAATCATAACAGTGACCTTTAAAAATCATAGCAGAGGGTCAGAAAGAACAGCACTTTATTTTTTTCTGCAGTAGAAGGTGTCTGTATACTGCACCCTAGACAGTTAATAACAGGAAGTCTTTGTATATGCTTAGTTTATTTATTTAAGCAGGTATGTACCCATAGACAGGTCTGACTTTATAAGGAACATCAATAAACCTAGGAGGAACAAGGATAAAGCTGAGGGCTGAAATCATAGTGCTATGCCTAAAGTATAGCATTTGAGAGGCACATATATATGCCTCTTGCCTCAAAAGAGATGTTTGCTATCCCTGTATACCATAGGTATGTTATGTTTGAAAAGGGTTTTATTGTATAATTAGACATTCCCACCAATCAAATGCAATAAATAAATACGTTGCTGAATGACACTAGATTTATTTAGCAACTATGTATGCTAGTTATCTATCCTAGATTTGGAAATTTGAGTTGGAAGCATTTGCTTAATTACTTTTGCACACATAACAGGCTTGCTTATATGCATCTCAAATTATCTGAATAATGTTGGCATTGAGACTCTGTAGGTAATGGTATTTGAATACATATCTTTTGGGACTGTACAGAACTGGATAAATATTTGTACTAGCTATCGTCAAGTCTGTAGCCTGTCAGAACTGAACTTTCACAATGTGTGTTTTTACCTAAATCAAGCTGGTAGATGAAACTTATAAAATCATTAGTCAGCTGCAAGCTATGGAAGGATAAACTCTGAATACTGTGCAAGCAATTTGCGATTAACTGGTCGTTTGAGTGCCAGAGATGTGGAATGGGAGTGACTGGCTACTGTTAGCTTGTTGACTTTAGGAGAGATAGGCAGCTCTACCTCACCATTTCAGTGGCACCTAGTAGGAGAACTAGGCATTGTACTCCTTGAGTATGGGCATAGGGAGCATGTGCTGCAATAGTATAGATGCATGGGAAGATGCTGTACTATGGGAAGGTCAGGCTGAACCAATCTCTTTCACATGACTGGATGGGCTGACAGGGCTTCCAGGGCAGGAAGGGATGGGTGTAGGGTTCTCACCTAGCATAAGAATGCTGAGGTGTGAATGGACCAACTGGATGCAGGAAGAGAAGCCATCAAATAAGGTCCTGTGGGAAAAATAAATATATATATATGTTTAATACAGGTAACATATATAGAAAATTACAGTCAAAAAGCAGAAACTAAATCACTGCCAAAAGTGCTTGAGTTACGCAGTTTATTAAAGGAACCAGATGTTAAAGAGACTGCCTCTGAGAAAAAAAAAATAGCAGTAGTTAAACAAATGACTCGCCACAGGAGATTTGTGATGAGAGAGTGAAATGAACAGAGAATTGCTACAACTATTTGGATCTTGGGGTCTCGGGAGTTTAAAACTATAATTAAAAGGCATGTAGCAGCCATTTTCTATATGATTTATGCTGTTTAAGATTGGCTCACACTGTAAATGTGTGTATAACATTAAACTAAGACCCACACTAGTATATTGTTAATTTCTGATTTTTATTGTGAAAGCTTTTAAACAGTTTTACCTATATCTTATGAGTGGCATGTGCTTGGAGATAATTTAGTTGATTTGTTAAAAAAATAAGAGAAAATATGTTTCCGTGTAATAGCTGGAAGTAGTCTTTCTGGAGTGGGGGTAGGTAACCCTTTTGTTTTTTTCTTTCTGCTGTAGTAAAGTTACAGTCAAGAAGGTGCATCAGATGCTACACAGCCTCCTGAATTCCGGAAGTTGTATGATGGTTTTAACAAGTGTCTATGATCTCTTGTTTTTCCACAGTTGTGACCCACCATCTGGAAAGAAACAATGGCAGTGTTCAACGCTAAGGTCATTAATGCTGCCTTACAGTGTCAGTTCAGTTTTATGTTATTAATCCCCTTCCTTGTGAAAATCATGGAGAATATGTTACCAGCGCATCTCTAGGAGTATACATCTCTTGAGTGTTTTATCTTCTCTAACAATCAGAGTAGATTTTAGCTGGGTCATAAAAGGGCCAAGATGGTTATCTGGCTGCTGGATGAATCTGGCCTCAGCACTGGTCATAAGGGATTACTGATCAGTGGCCTGCCCTAAAATGCTTTCCTACCCTGCTTTGTGAAATAACCAATATGAATAGTGCAGAATTACCCAGCAGAGTGGTCTTTCATGGGTAAGACAGAATAATTATTTTTATCCACTCTGCTATTCATGATACTAGAAAATCCTTTGTTAAGTCCAAACTTTTTTTCCCTGTTTATTAGTGCACTAATTTTTGAAGAAAATTTGATGTTGCCAGACCTCCAGCTCACGTACTATAATCAAAAACACCACCAGAGTGACTGTGTAGCTCTCTGCCAGTTGGTTGGTTCATGTTATTTACATTAACAATTCAAAGGGCAAAACCATGTTGCATGACATCTTAGAGAGACATAGCAAAGTGCTGCCTTCCTTGAATGTAAAATTCCCCTGATGGTTTCTCTCAGAATAATGAACATGTTTTGTTATCTTGTATTATGGCTTGATTCTTCTATTGCATTCAACTATTGTCTCCATATGCTTGAAGAAAAAAACATACCATGACATTTGATCTTGTGCCAGAAGAATTCCAAATGCCTGTGTTCTGAATTCAGAATTGCAGCTGATAAGGAAGTGCTAACCATTACTAAGATCATGGTATTTCTGCAGCTAACTTGGTTTCTCAAAACTTCCTATGCCTAGGATGCACTAATAAACAAAACCTATTTGTTTATTTTGCCTTCCATCCAGAGAAAACTATTTAAGTATGGAGAGGACATGATGGCTTTCTATGACAGACACAGAGCAGAGATGGCCATTGCAGTATAGGTAGTTAGCCTCTTCTGAAAGAACTACAGTAGCCTCTCAGACAACAAGCTGGTCTCATGATACTAAGCATTTAAACTATGACCAAACCTGAAGGAGCAGTCAAGCTCTTCACCTCTAAAACCACAATAAAAGTGTAGAAGATGTTGATGTCTGTGCAGTCACGGAAACTTGGTTCAGGGCTGCAGAGCGCACCCCTGCCTTACCAGGCTATGCCTCATTCCACACCTTCTGACCCCAAAATGAGGTCAGAAAGACTAAGGATGGTGGAGTCTCTATCTTCATAAAGGACAGGCACACCTCCAGACTAGTTTACCAACATGATATGCTGGAATTACTCCAGGTGCAACTGAGAGTTGGCAAAACACCCATCCAAGTTATAGCCAGCTATAGACCCTCCCCCCTCCATGTCTCAGGACACCCACACCTCCTACCTGGACCTACTTGACTCAAGGTACCCCTTAACACCCTGATCCTTGGTGACTTCAACTACCCTACCCTAGACTGTGTGAACTATTCCTGCACTAATGTTCTCACCCAACGATTTCTTGACTTCATCAGTTCTAATGCACTAGATCAGCTGGTCTTATCTCCCACAAGTGGAGATAATATACTGGACTTGGTTGTCACCAACATGGGCAACTGCTGCACCACTCTTACAGTATGGTCTTCCCTGGTGAGATCAGATCATCGGTCTGTCTCATTCAAAGTTTCTATCCCACCCAACCCCTCCCAAGACATAACCAGGCTAAAAAACTTCTCAAAAGCTGACTACAACCTCCTAAGGGAGGGTATCAGCAGCTTCACACCACCGACCCCCTCAGATGATGCAGACAGTTATTCTGAACAGTACACCAGTGCAGTATACAAGCACCTGTATAACTGCATGGACTCAGCTGTATCCCAACAGAACTAAAATCTGCTCCTCAAGGAAACACAAACCTGTCTGGTGGACATCCTCTATCAACAGGCTTTACAACAAAAGGAAGAAGCTGTTGTCCAAGGGTAAAAAGGAACAAATTCCAAATAAGAAAAACTCCCTCCTCTGCCTCAACAAGAAAATTAGATCACTAGTGAAAACTTCCAAAGCCAATTATGAGTTGAAAGTAGCCTCCAAAACAAAGGGAAACCACAAGTCCTTCTTCAGTTACATTAGGAACACCCATGGCAAAGCCCAAGTTTGTTCTGAACTAGTACTTAATGGTACCACTTACACTGATCCTGCTAACTTAGTCAACCTGCTGGCTGATAAGTTCAGTGCAAACTTCACACCCTTATCACCCCCCAAAGGCCCAGTTGACATCCCTGATACTTGTACCACACCTCACATCTCTGTAGATCAAGTGTTAAAGGCCCTATCCAAGGCAAAGAATACAGCTTCCATGGGACCTGATAGTATCCCAGGCTGTATTCTGCACCATCTCCAGCAAGAACTAGCTTTGCTATCAAGCACCCTATTCAACCACAGCCTAACTACAGGCTTCATTCCAGCAGGGTGGAGGGTGGCGTACTGCCATTGTCATCTCTTTGCACAAAGGTGATGCCACTACTGACTCTGGAAATTGTCACCCCAACAGCTTGACAAGTCTGATCTGTAAAGTCATGCAGCATATTATTATGGATCTCATAAACAAGGACATAGGCAATCTCCAAGCACTTGACCCCACCCAGTTCGAATTCGGCAGGGGCAGATCTTGCCTATCGAATCTAGTTGACTTCTTTGAGACTGTCACCAAGGTCCTGGATGAGGGAAAGTCAGTACATACAGCTTACCTTGACCTGGCCAAGGCCTTTGACACAATCCCCCTCTTGGGCATCATCGAAAAGCTAACACAACTTGGTGTTAATCCCTGTCTAGTCACATGGGTGGCCAACTAACTCACAGATGGGACCCACAAGGTCAAAATAGGTGTTGCCACCCCCGACAGCAGACCTGTCACTAGTGGTGTTCCCCAGGGATCTGTCCTGGGACCCCTACTATTTGGCAAATAATTCCCAGAGGTCCAGGCAAAGACATAAGGCCTGTGGCTGACCAAGTTTGTGGATGACTGTAAGATAGGTGCTGTCATTGATTCCCCATTTGAGGTTAACATACTGCAGGAGGGTCTCACAGCTACAAATGACTGGTGCCAAAGTCATGGCCTTAAGTCAAATGCAAAAAAATGTATTATCATGCCATTAAGCAAAAATACAGCCCCTACTGATTACCACATGAACGGCAACCCGATCATCATGTGGTGGCGGTGGTCAGAAAAACCTTTTACTTGGTTCATCTCATAAGTAAAGGAATTGCATCCAGAAAGAAGGGGTTATTACCTCTCTGTACTCCTCCCTTATTAGACCTATAATTGAGTATAATGCCCCATTTGGTATGTACTGTACCTCTCCAGACACCTGGGCCAACTGGAAAGGCCACAGAAATATCTCTCAAAGAGAATCCATGGCCTCTAACACCTATCATATGCGGACAGGCTTAAATCACTATCACTCTACTCAGTATCATACAGATTGCTCAGAGGTGATCTGTTTCTTGTCTACAAGGCAATGTCTGACAACTCCTTGTGCATTACCCGCTTGATATGCCTAAATCTAATATGAAACATCAATAAAACTTGCTGGAGAAACAGGCTTGTCTCCCAGAGGTTGCCCTGTCTTTGGAATAGACTTCCCATACATGTCAATCAGAGTACCTCATTGACCCTCTTCAAACACAACCTTGATGAGTGGATGGGAAACCATAAATTTGTCCCAGGGGTTCCACCTTTGTCCCTCATTGACAGGGGCAACAGGTGCTGACTGAAGTTTCTTTTTCTTTTTTCTTTTTTTGGGGATAAACTCTTGGCTAGGCTTGTAAGGGCCCCAGGGCCATTAGCCTAGTAATCTCCTATGATTCTATGATCCTATGAAATCTGGTTTCAGGCTACTTAGTCCACTCAGATGTGACAGTCACCCACACAAATTAAGAAATGCTACTCCACTGCTGATTTTAAAAAGAGGTTTGTAGAAATCCTAAAGAAAGGGAAAGGTAGGAAAGGCCAAGGTAGTTACATAATGATCACTGCAGATAGCACAAAAGATGTTTATTGTAATGCTAAAGTCATGTTAAATGCCGCCTGAGAAATTTAACATATAACCATATAGTCTGGTGAGGACTTGTTGATGTTTAATGTTTATTTATTTTATTAGATAACTGACTTTACAACTTAACATTCTTGTGTTTAGATAAGTGCTGAACATTCCACAAGGTCTGTATTGCCCTTGATTTTTCCCACTGACCTTGTCTTTATTTTATTTTATTTATTTATTTTACATTTGTTTACCGGGAGAAACTTTAGATAATTGTTACACAAAATGTAAGACATACCTTATCTTCAATAATTTTAAATTGTCATAGGCGAAAGTTTACTAAGGCTACTCAAATCTGAAGCTGTTAAAATAATGCTTTTTCATGAAATTGTTATCCAGTACACTAACTTTATTTTTTCACCAATTACCTGTTTTATCCATTTCAGGTTTACAGGACAACAAGATTATATCTGGTATTTGATGGGTCCAAGGCAGACAGAAACTAATCTTTAAAAAGATGCAGGTCTATCACAGGAGACCAGGAGACACACACACACACACACACACACACACACACACACACACACACACACACACACACACACACACACACACACACACACACACACACCTACCTATGCATACAGACATACACACAGAGACAAAAACATAGACAGGCAGACACACACACACACAGACACACACACACACACACACTGCATGCAAATGTAGACAATTTGGACTTTTATCTACCTGCAGCTTGTCTTTGGCAGTGGGAGGAAACTGGAATACAATTTACAAACCCATGAAAAGCAGAATGCATCTTGCTGACAAACACAATGGAGAGCTAAATAATATGAGACAACACCATTAACTACTGTATGTTGCAGTTTTGTGCCCAATCATTTGGACCATCATTGGCCAGGGTCTGCTATGGATTATCTTCCTTAGCTAACTACAGTTATAAATCAAAGGCTTGCGAGATATGTACATTTCAGGCCCTGACCACTGATGAGATAAGGTACAAGTACAGCACAGGTTAATTCACTGACTAGTACAGGCAGTTCAAATAAAAAGTATGCAGGGAACACAAAACCTAGAGATGTAACTCCAGCATAGCATGACGTCTATAGAGCAAGTCCCCCAATATCAAAGAAAAAGAAAAAACAGTGGCAATAGAGTGTGGCAGTCTCAAGAAACTGGAGTGAAAGCCTGACAATAACTCAATGAGGTAGCCATTCTATTATATGATGTGAGAGTGTTCAATCTCGCCATTTGTTCTTACACCTGGGTTCGGAGCCGATCCTCGGCTCCGTGTCGGCCGCTTGGCAAGCTCTGCATCGAGAAGAAGCTCGAGACCAACCTAACTCCCACAATCCCCCTCTGCCTTTACCTCAGATCTAGTTTGCCGCTGCAACGTTCGCATCATTTTTGATGAGCTCGGACCACCTCAAGCTAAGATTAATTATTTTCTTATATTTCTTCTATTTTCTCTTAAAATTTGTTCTTAAAGTTGACTGTGTGTGTGTGTGAGTAGTGTATCAAGGGTTTCTCGGTTCCGTATATAGTTTGTTATATACTTTATTAGAGTTTTCCCTCGGGGCTTACCCCACCCTTTAACTTCTGGATTGACTACTGGATTGACTATTTTACAGGATTTGACAAAATTGTTGCTGGATTAGACAAATTTACTGGACTGGACAATAATATTGGCTATTTCACTGTTTGCTGTACCTAACTTTGTAACATGTCTGAAAAAGCTAAGTCAGGCTTCAAACGGTGCCAGTGTGGACAGAAGATGTCTGTCACAGACAATCATAGTTCCTGCGTCTACTGTCTTGGCCCTCTCCATCTGCAAGAAGACTGCTCCATCTGTCATTCTTTCAGTGGAAGGGTCATGACAGATAGGCACAGGAAACTTATGGATAGGGGCCTTTTGAAGCCTGCTTTCCAAGAGGCTCTGGATGCATCAGACCAGACATCCAAATCCTCGAAGGAATCGAAGACGTCGGAGCCCAGGTCATCGGCTCCGAGCTCTTCATTCAAAGTTCGATCACCAGTTCCACAGACTTCGGGGCCGAGTGTTGAACTGTTGTCAGTTACCGAGCCTCGAGTCTTGGAACCGGTGACGGAGCTCCCTCCTCCGGCTCTTTTGAGGTCGGCTCTGTCTTCGATTCCTTCGACGCGTTCTTCCAGGCCCCTCTCCGACACCGATGTAGACCGCGTGGTGCAGAAATTGATGGAGAATACGGCCTTGTCCAAACTCATCTCTGTCTCCTCCCAGTTGGTGTCGAGACTCGAAGGCCTTCCCTTATCTCCACCTGTTCCTCCTCCGAGGCCTATCCAGTCTTCGGAGCCGGGAGAGGCTGATCTGGTGATTGTGGAGCCCTCGGTGCCAGAACCGTCCTTTTCTCGGTTGGCTCCGTTCACCTCGACTCCGTCGGAACCGGTACCGGAGTCTCGGAGCCGAGGATCCATCCTTGGATCCGGGACTGAGAGTTGGACCGATGTTTCGGTTCCGACGCTCCCTCTCGGGGCCTCGGCTCGGATCGACTTGGCTCCGTCCTCGGGGTCGATGCCTTCGATGCCTGTTTTGGGAATTCTTCCGATTTCTTCGGAACCGGGAGATACCTCGACTCGGGACCCGGGGGCCTTTGACCTCATGAGGAAGGTGTTGTCTACTCAGACAACCACTTCAGCAGAAACAGCTTCTCCTTCCCATAAAGGACCGTTATCCTCCTCTGCACCCACGGCTACATCTAAGCGTCGAGCACCAGTGTCTCAGCCACCCCTGGAGGGTGCGCCCTCTTCCTTGGAGGCTTCCTCGGATGTCCCCCCCCCGAGGAAGTTCCGAGGAAAAGATTGCGTAAGAGGAGACACTTGGATTCTCCACAAGAATCCTTGACATCGGATACTGACTTGGATGAGTCAGAAGGGTCCCCAAAGTCACCCTCAGAGGATGTCTCCTTTTCTGACATTCTGGAGATCCTAAAGCAGAGAGGTGATTGGCAATCCCTTCCCCCTTCTGAGGATGAGTCAGTTTTGCTGAAGGCATTCGGTGCTCGCCCTTCTTCCTCCTGGGTTACTCCGCCCTTCGATGAGTTGATGGAATTGATTGCTCGAAGGGCGTGGGAAGCACCTGACACTGTGGAGCCAGTCCCTAGAAGGCCCAATAAATATATTACTGCCCCCCAAGATAAGGCTTATCTGACAAAGGGAGTGCCAGTGGACGCTATGGTGGTGGCAGTGGCCACGAAAAAGGAGATGTCTGAATCTTCCTCATCTGTCCATCCGCCTAACAGAGATTCTAGGAATATGGACAGGTACAGGAAGCGCATTTTTAGTTCAGCGGCTTTTTCCATGCGATCCCTGAACTACTTGACCCATTTCACACGGTTACAGAGGGATCTAATCAAAGAGTTGGGAGATACCCTCCAGGGTACTACAGATGCTGCTGTCTCGGAGAAAGTTACAGCACATCTCAATACCCTTACATCTATTGTGAACTCGTCCATGAGGCTGATATCATACGCAGCCGAAGGATCGAGTAGGGCAGCGGCTTCAGCGATTGCTCTTCGTAGACAATCCTGGATGCACTTATGTTCCTTTGCGGAAGCCTTCAAGTCTTCCTTTACTAACGCCCCATTTGATGGTGCCACTCTCTTTGGCCCCAAAGTAAAGGAGACCCTTACCCGGTGTGAGCAAGAGGGAAAGACTCTGTCTGCTATCGGAGTCCATTTTTCCACCCCATCCAGACTGTACCCCAAGGGGCAACGTGGTGGAAAAATGTGGTTTCGAAAACCCCAAGGCTCTTTCCCAGGCACACAGGGTGATGCCCCCTCTAGAGGCAGAGGAGGGGGCAGAGGTGGAAGACGCCGCCCTGGCGGCAGAGGGGGTCCGCAAAACCAAGGTGACAGGGATACACCCCCTGGGAAACCTTTCCAGCACTCCTGAGAGGAGGCCCGACTGTCCTGCTCTGGAGGCAGTCGGGGGTCGCTTAGCTTTATACCCTCAGGCCTGGCAAAGTCTTACATCAGACAATTGGGTAAAAAGCATTGTTACCAGAGGTTACAGAATTCCCTTCCTATTGCCCCCAATTCTGCAGAAAAGACTCCCAGATGTGCCGCCCCATCTGCGAGGCCCTGCAGCTATAGAAATTTCAAAGCTGCTAGAAAAAAGAGTCATCCAACCAGTCCCAGCGGACCAAAGAGGATTCGGAACTTACTCAAGGTTCTTTTTAGTTCCAAAAAAGACAGGGGACTGGAGGCCATTTCTGGACCTAAGCAATCTCAATACCTTCATCAAGAAAGAAAAGTTCCGGATGGTCACGCTTCAATCGATCCTTCCATTCTTGGAGAAGGATGACTGGATGTGCTCAATAGATCTAAAGGACTCATACTACCACATCAAAATGGCCAGGGCATCCAGGGATCACTTGCGCTTCCAGCTGGGAGCCAGTCACTTTCAGTTTCGAGCCCTGCCCTTTGGTCTGACCTCAGCCCCCAGGGTTTTCACCAAATGCATGGCAGTGGTAGCGTCTCACTTGAGACGCCTGGGATTCCAGGTGTTTCCGTATCTGGATGACTAGCTCCTTTCTGCCACCACCCAGCGTCAACTGATTCAGGCCAGGGATTACACACTACAGCTTTGTGTTCATCTCGGAATTTCCGTAAATTTCGAAAAATCTTTACTACAGCCATCACAGCATATCTCATTCATAGGAGCAGAACTGGATACACGTTGTTTAATTCTAAGGCTTCCTCCGGAAAGGATAGCCTCACTACAAAGCCATATATCTCTTCTTCTGTCATCCAGAAAATCCCCAGCAAAACTGGTTCTGAAGGTTTTGGGTCTCATGGCAGCTTCTCTCATTGCGATACCCTTGGGAAGACTGCACATGAGAGTTCTACAATGGCTACTGTTTGCACAATGGTCGTTCCAACAGCTACCCCTGACACACGAAATTCTCATCACGAACATATGCAAATCACACCTGGCCTTTTGGCTCCGGACTTGCAATCTTTCCAGCGGGAGACCATTTGTGCTACCCACGCCGACAGCTACGGTGACCACAGATGCTTCCCTGATAGGGTGGGGGGGCATCTTTCAGGGACAGACAGTCCAAGGCGAATGGACCAATTTAGAGTACAATCTGCACATCAATGTTCTAGAGTTGAGGGCAGTGTTTCTAGCGTTGCAACACTTTGCTCCCCTTCTTCCTCTAGGGACAATTGCAGTTCAGATGGATAACATGTCCGTAGTCTGGTACATAAACAAACAAGGGGGAACCAAGTCTTATCAGCTATGCAGAGAGGCCATGAGAATCTGGCAATGGGCGGAGTCCACGGGTTGCTTTCTGATAGCAACGCACATCCCGGGGTCATCCAACGTCATAGCCGACAGGTTGAGCAGAGCAATCCTATTACCTCACGAGTGGTCCCTCAAACAGTCAGTTGCGAAGGAAATTTTTCGCAAGTGGGGCCAGCCTTCCTGCGATCTCTTTGCGTCTCCAATGAACGCCAAATGCAGGAGCTATTTTGCCCTATTACCCCCTCCAGGGGAAGTCCCCAGGGACGCTCTAGTTCACGATTGGCCCCCGGGTCTCCTTTACGCCTTTCCTCCCTTTCCCCTGATTGCAAAGTTTCTGCAGAAAGCCAACAACCTGCAAAGGACGATTATCCTCATTGCCCCATTCTAGCCTCATCAAATCTGGTTTCCCTTTCTTCTGGCACACCGCATTCGGGAACCCTGGATCCTGGACCCAGAGCCGGATCTACTGACACTCTCGTCAGGGGCTCCCCACCCCTCGCTACTTTCCCTCAGACTAGCAGCTTGGCTGCTCCGCTTCCCTACTTAGCCAGATCTGATCTTCTTTCGCCTGCAGTTCAGAATATACTAGTGGCTTCTCATAAAGCTTCCACTGCAAAGACTTACACTAGTAAGTGGAAGCGTTTTGTTCACTGGGCAAATACACAGCAATTGGACCCTGAGATAGCTCCTTTAAATAAGATCTTGGAGTTTTTGACCGAATTGTTCCACCAAGGAGCTTCTCCTGCCACTTTGAGAGTGCAATTGGCTGCCATTTCCAACTTTCATGTGGAAGAATGTGGGGCTCCTATTATGGCTCACAGACTTTGTAAGGCCTTTCTGAAAGGATCTTTCCATATTAGACCACCAGTTAGAACTCCTACATCACCTTGGAACTTGAACCTTCTATTATCTCAGCTGATGCTACCACCGTTTGAACCAGCCTCTTCCTGTCCTTTGAAATATTTGTCGTGGAAGACCCTCTTTTTGGTGGCCATTACATCGGCCAGACGGGTGTCGGAGCTTCAGGCTCTTTCTATTAAACACCCTTATTTGATCTTTCACTCTGATAGAGTATCTCTTCGCACTAATCCGTCCTTTCTCCCCAAAGTTTGCTCCGTTAACAACATTAATCAATCCATTGAGCTCCCTACCTTTTTCAAAAACCATTCCAATAAGTTGGAATATATGTTACACAAGGTGGATGTTCATAGACAACTTAGATTTTACTTGGATAGAACAAAGGATCACAGAAAGACAGACCAGCTTTTTATAGCCTTTGCAGACAGCAGGAAAGGTACGGCAGTTACTAAACGAACCCTTTCCAAATGGCTAACTGATTGCATTATTTTTGTTTATGCTGCTTCTGAACAAACTTTACCTGTCAAGCCCAAGGGGCACTCTACAAGGTCGGTATCTACATCCCTGGCTCATGCAGCTCGCCTACCATTAGACACTATTTGTGCAGCTGCCACTTGGTCTAAACCACATACATTCATTTCTCATTACAAGGTAGACAGGGTTTCTAGGGACAGGGTAACCTTTGGTTCCACTGTGCTCAGGAACGTTCTCCCGTGAGTTCCTCAGGAACATGGAGCTAGGGACGCTACCCAGGTGTAAGAACAAACGGCGAGATTGAACACTCTCACATTTAGAAGTTATGTCCTTACCATAACGTTCCATGTGGAGTGTTCATCTCACCTTTGTTCTTACATTCCCACCCTCACACCCTCAGGAAGAATGTCCAGTTTGGTGTCTGGTTTGGTTTCTCCTGCTTCTGCCTTATGCAGTTGTTGTGTATATATGTATATATATATATATATATATATATATATATATATATATATGTATATGTTTTTCAGCTATGTTGTTCTTGGCATGAATGTGTGATTCTCTCTGTTGACTTCTGGTTTGCTTGCAAACTAGATCTGAGGTAAAGGCAGGGGGGGATTGTGGGAGTTAGGTTGGTCTTGAGCTTCTTCTCGATGCAGAGCTTGCCAAGTGGCCGACACGGAGCCGAGGATCGGCTCTGAACCCAGGTGTAAGAACAAAGGCGAGATGAACACTCCACATGGAACGTTATAGTAAGGACATAACTTCTAATTTCTGTCAGAAGGGCATGCCCAGACAGAACTGCAGGGCACTGAAATTTATTCCAGTGGTAGTCTCTTACAATGTTGCCCTCTCGCCATACTTTTCTTCTCCACATGGCTTATGCAGATTTAGTAAGACAGACCATTATAACAACTTAAAAGTATGACATATACCCCTATGCAGGTCTTTTGTGAGGTTCTCAGAAATTTGGTATATTTATATGAATGATAATCTATTCATCCTTCCAAAGGTATAGAGTAAAAGCACCCAAATTAATGCCAGGTAACTTGGATGGATAAAGTTAGTGATCCTGGGTGTTTCCTGCCATTACAGATGTATTAAAGATGACAATTTGGGATTTATGCATGCAGAAATGCTCAGAGAAGAACATGAATGCTTTGCAACAAGGCAATTTGTATTGATACGTCTTAGAGATCTGGATATCTGTCGTATTTAATAAATGAGTAAACAAAGCTATACAAAAATTAAGAAAAAAATAAGCTGCCTGCAAACATGGAGGCATTGCCTTGCCTAATTAAATTTCAATTTTCAAGACACTGTCATGAGATTAATGTGGATTTGTGTAAAAAAATGCTTTATGATGGTGTCCCTCACTAAAAACAGATGAAAGGCATACATTTCATTTGTCAAAGTTTCCAGAGAAAAAAAAATCAATGTCAAAATTACTGACTTTTTAACTATAACAATATTTTTCATGATCTTTTGGGAGTTCATGTATATTTGCTATATTTAGTGCATCCCAAAACTGTATTTTCCTCCTCCATACAGGCCTGAAGAAAGAAAAATGCTTATATTTTTGTTGAATGCTTCTCTCTGTTATAACACATGTAGAGAGAAAAAGGCTTATAACTTTAACTGAATGTGTTTCTCTGTTATAATAATAAAGTGTAAAGACTGTAAAAAATTGTATTGCCTAAACATTATAGTATTAGGGCTTTTATTTTAATGTTGTATTATATTCAGCTTCCACTGACAAGATTATTTTGATCTGTGCTGAATCACAGGAAAGTGACTTCATCGGATCTCATCTTACTGAGCTGGCCCTGTTGAAAGTAAGCTGTACTAAAGCCATCACATAGTGAAACCAGGAGATCTCAATGGAAAGTTGCAGTGTCAAGTGCTACATACTTTCAAATTCAAAATGAAACAAATGTTTCTGTAGGAAATAAGCCCCCTTGCCCCTAATCACACAGACACACAAACATGTTCCTTGTATTTATATATGACAACTCCTAAGTAATAAAACCTAAGGAAAAGGGATATTTTTACACCCCATTTTTTTTTAAACCTTTGCAGTGGAGTTATTACAAGTTTGTTAATTATGGCGGTGTTCTCCATGCATGAGGTAGAACATGACCCCTGCAAAAAATACATTTAATTACTTTTTGTGTATAGGGTCTAAATTATTCTAAATTTTGAAGAGTTGAATCAAAATAGGGTTTGAATACTGTAGTGTTCACTTATATGCAGCATTGCATAGGCCCGCTCAGTAACTTGGGCTCCAGTAAACTCATTTTTAATGAATTCTTCAGAGACCCTCACCTATTTTTTTTTTTATAGTTTGAGTCATCATCATCATCATCATCAACATCATCAGCAACCCCCTTTTCCCATTTTCTACATGGGGTCAGGGTGTTGTGTCAACTGTCAAAATCTCTCTGCATTCAGTGCCAGTCTTTTGCCTTCTTCATTAGTCATGTCTAACTGCTGCAGGTCTTCCCTCACACAATCCATTTACCTATTTGCTGGATACCCTAGTTTCCTCTTGCCTTCTTCCTGGTTGTCTGAAATCTTCTTCACCAGTTTGTTACTTTTCTGTACATCTGCTGGAACTACTGTAATCTGTTCTCTTTGAGCTTTTCTGCGATTAGAGCTACTTTGTCTTCTGCTCTTACATCCTCATTTCTTTGTCTGTCCCACAGTATGCATCCTACCACCTGTCTCTGGCACTTCATCTCCATCACTTACAGCCTCCTTAATTGTTCTGCTTTTACTGCCCAGGTTTCTGTACCATACAGTAGTACTGGTCACACCACTGTCTTACTATTCAGCTTCTTTGGCATTCTTCTGCAATATACTAAACCTGACACTCTGTGCCTGTTGGCTGAGGACCCTCTAATTCTAGCTTTGAGCTCCTCATTTAACCTTCCCTTCTCCTCAATCACACCTCCCAGATACTTAAAACTGACTCAGTTCTTAGCTTCCTCTGATTTCACCCATTTGCTGCCATTACAACTGTCTTATCTGTACTCCATTTCTTCCCATGTGCCTTCAGTTTTGCATTCCATTTACTGAAGAGTCTGCCTGCAATGCCACATCATCTGCATACAGCAACTTTAATGATCTCTCCCCTCCAACCTATTTTCTAATGTAGTCCATCACCAGTATGAACAGGAGTGGGCTCAGAGCTGAACCCTGATGCACACCCACTCTCACTGGAAACCCCCCCTGAGACTGAACACTGTTCTTACTTGTGTCATTGGGTCCTAGTACATTGCTTGCACCAGTTGTATGAATGTTTCTGGGACTTTGAACCAGCACAATTCTCACCAAATTAGCTATATTGGGATCTTGTCATATGCTTTCTTCAAGTCTAGGAATGCCCAGTTGGACTCTACCCTCATCTCCAGCTTCACCTCAGCTATCTGTCTCACTGCAAACATTGGTTCACTTGTGCTGCACCCTGATCTGAACCCAAACTGCTCATCTCCCATCTTACCTTCTACAACTGTGCATATTCGTTTATCAATCAGTCACGCCAGAACTTTCATGCAATGTGACAGGAGTCTTATACCTCTGTATTGCCCACAGTTGTGAATGTCCCATTTGTTCTTGATCACTGGCACTAGCATGCTTATTCTCTAGTCATCTGGGATATGCCTATCTCTCCCCAATGCTATGAGCATCCTCAGGATCCATTTCTCTCCTATCTCACCCAGCATCTTTATCATATCTGCTGTAACCTCATCTGAACCTGCTGCTTTCCCTGACTTCATTTTCCTGAGTGCTGTTCTTACTTCTTCAATGGTGGGCTCCTCCTCATCTCTCATCATAAGCTATGTCTGGGATAATACAACTTCTGTGTGGCTTTCTTCATTTAGAAGCTGCTGGAAGTACTCATTCAATCTGTCTTTGACATCTTATCGACTAATGAGCAGGTTGTTGCTGGCATCCCTTAAGAAGGGTGTCTGCCTGTCTTCTTTATCTTTCTGTCTTTGCCTTGCAGCCTGATACAGTCTCTTTGTGTATCTACTGAGTCAGTTTCCAAAATTTGGTAGAGGCACTCCTTTCTTAACCTCTTTGCTAGCTAACTCGCATTTCTTATTAGCCTGGTCCATCTTTTCTGTCTCCCACTTTTTCCTGCATGCCTTCTTTCTTTTGATGACTTCCTGGACTTCTGCATTCCACCACCAGCCTTTCTTAAGTACCTTATTTCAATACGTGACTCAGATGCATATATCTTCTGTAGTCCTCACACATGATGTTTTAAGGTCTTCTTCAACTTCCCCTACTTCCTCTTCTTTTTGAGATGCTAGAGCTCTGAGTAATTCCTTGAGCTATTGTGCTTTCTATCGAGTCAACTTCCAGGTATTCATCCAGGTTCTCTGACCACTGATTGCAGCTGATTGTGACAACCAGTAGTTTCTGCTGTAGCCTGGCTGTTTCACTGGGGATGACTTTGAAATCACTGATTCTACCCAAGTGTCCTTTCCCTGCTAGGAAGAAGCCTACCTGAGTTGCATGTTGGCCACTCTTGTTTGTAATCTTGTGACGGTCTCTCTTTCTGAGCCATGTGTTGGCTACTATCAAGTCATTTGCCAGACAGAAGTCTAGAAAGGCCTCTCCTTCTTTATTCCTGTTGCCCCACCTATGTGGACCTAGGTAGTCCTCATATCCTGTTTTTCTGTCCCAATATGGACATTCAAGTCACCTATTATAAACACCAATTCACGTTGTCCTGATTTATATAGTAGGTCCTGCAACTGCTGTCTGAATGACTTTTTCCCTCACTATTACAACCTTACTGTGGAACATAGGATGAGATTATGAATACTGTCCTATCATTACTCCATCCTGTCAGTGAACCTATACTGAGTGTGGTAATTCTTAATTAGTGTTTGTCATATTGATTGGTTTTATGTCCAGTTTTTGCTGGACACTGGCCGACAGGTAGCTTGATGATGCAGGGCTGCTGGGCTTTATGGCAGGCACATACTGGCAAATAGGGCCACATACACCCTTCCCACTATTAGCTTGGTTCCCTGGTGAAGGTCTAAATAGGCAGGGTCCTCAACCCACTTATCACTGGTAAATACCCATGCCCATTTGGAGAATCACCTAGAGCCATATTTTATACTGTTTAGTAGCTAGCCCTGCCATGGTGCATAGTCTGTGATCTGTGTTTTCCTATCTTGAGGACACTGCACAGTACAGTAGATACCCAAAGCGGTTGGTCTCTTCCCCCTTAGGATAACATGTGGAGTCTGTGCTGCTACCCATAATACCATTTTTGGGTGAGTTTTGAAATGGAAACAAGTGGTATGAACTAAATGAGCTCCCGAAAATGAAATGTTTTTCAGATAGCCAGCTAAATGCCCATGTGCAGAAAATGTCTTCTACTACCATCCATGACTACATTATTAATGCAATAGAATGCATGAACTATATGGATGTCAACTTAAACAGGTCCAAAACTGTGTGATGAATAGGAAACTGATGGACTAAGCAGACTGAGAAGGTTAAAGTTAGAGATAATCTAGAAAAGTGACCCATGGAGTGTGCAGGATTTACTCAGGGCTAGACAGGAAGGTAAAGAGTTTTCTTGTGATGCCACCTCTGGTGTATTGGTGACACACCTGTGGTGTCACCTGTTTTCTTGTGATACCATCTCTGATGCAGTGGTCACACACCTGTGTAGTATACACTGTAAGATTATAAGTTGGAGTTGAGGTTCCATTAACAGACTACTTGTGTATGCTCCCCAGAGGGGTCTTCTATGAGCAAAAGTCATGTAGGACTGCTGGAACTTGAGAGGAGAGAGAAAGACAATGATCTGGAATTCATAATCATTTCTCAATGATTTACAGAAATCAAAGTGAAAGGGCAAGTGACAGGGCAATAACGTACGTCATTGAGTTGCTAGGGAATGCATAGAAACTCTGTGGAAATCAAGCTGGTAACCCATATTTAAAAGAGCAATTAAAACATGTTTATGTGGAAAATAAAGAGGATGGAGTATAATAAAAGAGAGAATGTTTAACATGGAAGAGAATAAAGAACAGGTGATATAATTTGGATGCAGTGATCTATATTGTTAAGGAAGGTGTGGAGCTGAAGAAAAAGAAGAAGGCCAGGGAGAAAGGCTACAAAAGACAGTTGGATGGGAAGTGATTTAGGACATAGTCAAGGAAATGATTTTAAGTGGACATGATATTGTGGACCATGGACTACATCATCAGACACAGTAAAAGAGAAGACTTCAAATGAGGGGTCTGATGATGTCTGCAGGACAGAGAGAGTAATAAAAAGAAAATGTGCAATAGAACAGCAGACATAAAGCTGCTTAGGTTCTAGTTGCTGTCACACTTAGTGGAATCATAAGAACACAGGTTTTCCATCAATATCTACATAGGTTCATAGGTACATAATAGGCTATTGATCTGTGAGGGTCTTAAGAAGCTAGGATTACATTCTCATGGTAGTTTTATGGTCCTCGTGTTTTTATGAGGAGTGCCCTTGAATCCATATAGCAAAATGTAGTAAAAAGGGGACACATAATATCCAAAGTAACCATCCACCTGTCCCTAATATGCAGTGTTCCAGAATGATAACTGCACATCAGGTACAGATTAGGTATTTATAAGATAATTATAATTTAATATATGGAGTAAGTTTTTGGGGTAATGGCTGTACAAGCATAATATATGGGAGTGGCATGTTTTCTGTTGGAAAGCAGTATACCAACATTTACACATGTGACAACTGGGCATCTATGTATATGGGAGTGGCATGTTTTCTGTAGGAAAGCAGTATACCAACATTTACACATGTGATGACTGGGCATCTATGTATATGGGAGTGGCATGTTTTCTGTAGGAAAGCAGTATATCAACATTTACACATGTGATGACTGGGCATCTATGTATATGGGAGTGGCATGTTTTCTGTAGGAAAGAAGTATACCAACATTTACACATGTGATGACTGAGCATCTATGTATATGGGAGTGGCATGTTTTCTATAGGAAAGCAGTATACCAACATTTACACATGTGACAACTGGGCATCTATGTATATGGGAGTGGCATGTTTTCTGTAGGAAAGCAGTATACCAACATTTACACATGTGATGACTGGGCATCTATGTATATGGGAGTGGCATGTTTTCTGTAGGAAAGCAGTATACCAACATTTACACATGTGATGACTGGGCATCTATGTATATGGGAGTGGCATTTTTTCTGTAGGAAAGCAGTATACCAACATTTACACATGTGATGACTGGGCATCTATGTATATGGGAGTGGCATGTTTTCTGTAGGAAAGCAGTATACCAACATTTACACATGTGATGACTGCGCATCTATGTATATGGGAGTGGCATTTTTTCTGTAGGAAAGCAGTATACCAACATTTACACATGTGATGACTGGGCATCTATGTATATGGGAGTGGCATGTTTTCTGTAGGAAAGCAGTATACCAACATTTACACATGTGATGACTGGGCATCTATGTACACATGTCTAGCAGGAAAATGAACATGAATGAAGCTGAACAACATTTTGTACATTAGAGGGGTCTATATTAATTTGTTGAAAGCTAATTCCAATGAATGGCCATTCATCGAACATTCACTTCAGTGAATTCTAAGGGAAGGAAAAACTATCCAAGAACATATTCATACCACATGGAGTGCTCCATTGCACTCAAAATGTCCCACCAACTTATCTTCATACCCCTTCATGTAAATATTGTAAATAGATTTCTTAACTCTCTTCTCTATGTGCTTATATAATGCATTTTCTCAAACCACTTTATAAGAATACCTTTACAAATGTATAACCTTCTAAGAATGTGCTTATGTGCTCAAATAATGCATTGTATTAAATTACCTTATAAGAACAGCTTATAATTGTATAACCTTTTAGAATAACCTTAGTGAAGCTGTAGTTGACTTTGTTGTAATAATGAATGTTCCTATTGTACAAACTGGTCACCTCAATGTATCATTCATATTTTATATTTCTGTATTTTGTATTTGTACATTTGGAGCTTTTCTCCCTGAGCCTCCACTGAAAACGGGTTCTCAGGGCCCAGTGGACTTCCACGGTAATCAAATTGGAAATAAATAAATAAATAAATAAGGGAGTTAGTTGTCCAGCATTTTGAAATTTGGCCTTTTCCCCACTGTAGTGTGATCTTGGAGCTGGTATATATAAGTAGGCAGTGGGCCCATTTCTTGGTGGGTTTGATATAATGTAGCTTGTGTTATGGTCAGTCTTTGGGACAACTAATTCCCTTTCCTTAGAAAAAACATTCACTGAAGTAAACATTCGATGAATGTCCATTTGCTGGTTTGTGTTCGATGACCTCCTGTTCACTGGAATTAATTTTTGATGAGTTAATATCGACCCAATAATCAAGACGCAGTGCAGAGAAAAAAAATGCAAAAATTAAAACTTTAATACACAAAGGAAACAAATCCATCATCCATCCATCCATCCATCCATCCATCCATCCATCCATCCATCCATCCATCCATCTATCCATCCATCCAGCCATCCATCCATCCATCCATTCCCTCCATAACCACTTTTTCCCATTTCTGTATATGGGATTGGAATGTCACATCAACTGTGACCATCATCTAGAGTCAATGTTCACACCGCTGGCAGTGTCTAGCTCTGCTGCTGTCCACAAAATAAGCAGAACAGATGAAGACAACATAATGGTAAATACTGTCTGATAGTAGGCAATAATAAATAAATAAATCAATAAAGAAAGAAAGAAGGAAGGAAAGAAATTGAATTGGAGGTAACAAATTATTTTACTGCGAAACTGTACATGATAAAATTACATATAGGATTGTAAAGAAGGCCATGGTTAATAATTATGCATACACTCAGGGAATAAAATACTAGCAGAAAGAAGAGGTAGAAATACCATTGCTAAAATTAACCATAAGCAAGCACTTTTCTGTATTAGTCTAGTTTGGAAAACCACATCTACAGAATACAGAAATTAAGTACATAAGAAGAGGGCAACAATCAGGGCCATGGCTAAGATGCCTAAGTGATAGCAGCACTTTTCTTATCCTCTGCCTGTAAATATTGTTTCTGACAGGATTTTTATGTTCTAACTTAAAACTTCGAAGTTTTTTCTCACAAGTTATACTTTTCTATATTGTGGATTATCTACAAAGAAGAAACCCGAGTTTTCAGAAAGTTTTATCAAGAAATTTCCTGTCAGAAGTTCTACAGCTTAGTACAACTGGATAAAACCATGAGTCATACAAGATCCTCTCCTCAAGACAGTTCCATGAAAAAATAACTTCATACAATAATCTCCAGCATACAGGACCGCCCTTTGAAAATGGACAATTTAGAAAAAATAATGGAGAACATGAAAAAGGAAAGTAAGAAACAAATAGAAGACCCGAAAGAACCTATTACTTAACATTCTGAACAAACAGCAGCCATAGAAGAAACTGTAAATGACACTGATGAAAGACAGATAGAAAATGACACTCAGAATTCCTTCTAAAACAAAATAACCAATTATTGGAGAAAGTAGAAGATCTGGAGTCCAGATAAAGAAGGAACAATATCAGAGTATATGGGATACCTAAAAAAATGGAAGGAAGTAATATGGTGCTGTTTTTAAATGACTGGCTGCCCAAAATATTGAACCTTCCTGAGTCCTTCTCATTTGGGATAGAGAGGGCTCACAGGTCTCTATCTAATATTTCTCTCTCCAAAAATCCAGCTGCAGTGAGATCTATTATAGTAAAGTTTGTATCAACACAGGACAAAAACCTAGTACTGAGAACAGCTTGGTCGGGAAATCCAATACAATTTGATGGGAAAAATATATAACGTTTGATAATGACTATCCACTACAATATCAAAAAGAAAAGAATGTGTTCCTCTCATCAAAAGTTTGAAAAAGGCTGATATAAAAGTGCAGATTTTATTCCCTGCAAGAATTAAGATCACCCTCTCTGATGGACAAAAAAAATATTCAACAACCTTGAAGAAGCAACAGATTTTGTCAGGAAAAACAAGCTGTTGGACAAAATAGAAGATATGGATATCTCACTACCAAATCTGAAAAGATAAGCCATTAATGGTAAAATATTTACAACTGACAAAACCAATCAAAAACTAAAAGGGAAATAAATCTCCTAATCTTCACATGTAATATTATTCATCTAACAGAATTTATCTTAATGTTATAAAACAAATGAACAAACCCTAAGGTAAAGGTAAAAAGCTTCTTTTACATTTTTTTATCTCACTGATAATTATAAAATAGAAATCTATATGGATAGTCTGTTTAAACTGCATCTAGTTGCTTGTTACTTGTTTAAAAGGTTATACAGACACCAAGTGTTACTGTTATGCTTCAACCTTCTATACAGATCCAGTGTGCATTTATGTAGATTAAAACGTATAAAAAATAAAAGTATATAATACCCTGGAGGCACAATATCTACTTAGTAAATTTACTGTTGGAAGGTGAAAGTAATAACTGATACTTTATATTTAAAAGTGTTGTGCACTGTGGGTTCGTTAGAAAAGGGGGGAACAGTAAAAATGCAGTTTTAAAGTGCAGATAGATTTGTCTTTATTATATTTTACTGAAACTGAGTGCAGAAATGTAGAGAAATTGATGTTTTATGTTTACAACTGTTTCAATATGTTTAAAACCATAATGCCTTTATAGTGTACTTATCAATATAGCAGGCACTGTTAAACTATCTGTGGCAGATGCCATTAACATAATAGCTTGATTTTTACCATCAGCACAGTGGTTGTGCATGTTCAGTTCCCTTTTTTCTTACTTAGATGCACAAATCTTGCTAATACTACCCTCGAGACACCTTTTGCCACTAGAATGTTTAAAAGCTTCTCTTACTTGAGTTTTGAGTGCAGTACAGCCGTTTTCTCACACACAACCACCATTCTGTCAATTTATAGTGTGAAGGAAAGAACTGTGTGACCTTTGAACTTTCGTCATCACTGTGTGATGCTGTGTGACGGAAAGAATGCTATATTTCAGTAGCTGGGCTTCTCAAGCTTAAAAATGCAAATCCATTTGAATTTGAGCAGGAAAAGGTACTGGAAATGTTTTTGCTTACAAGATTACTTAGTAAGGCATTCTGAATATGAAAATAATATGTTTAATTAAACTGTCAGATGTAGATAGCTGTTCACAATGCCTATAATGTCTAGAACTG
Source organism: Protopterus annectens (assembly GCF_019279795.1). Lineage (NCBI taxonomy): Eukaryota > Metazoa > Chordata > Ceratodontiformes > Protopteridae > Protopterus > Protopterus annectens. The sequence continues at coordinate 1,291,234,728 of NC_056733.1, read as the reverse complement.
CCAGGGTGAATTGAAGCTGTTTAATGGAATTAAAATGAAATATTGCTATACTCTTAAAATATAAGTGTGCACTATGATGGGTAAAAAGTGAAAAGGAAAAGATGTACTGGCACCTATATTTTTAGAAACATATGTACTGAATGCTTTATCTAACTGGATCTAGGACTGTTGAACGAAAGTTCAACAGTCCGAATCCGCTATCACGGAACACACTTTAACAAAAGTGCTTTCACTTCACTTTAGCTTTTGCTAAAGGGTGTTAAAAAAAAAATAAATCTACTTTTACGCAGGGGGGAAAGTCCCACATGCATCCCCCCACACCCCCCTACTTTAATATTCTCACTCCGAGATTACACTACAGTGGGGAAAAGGGAATTTTCCCTTATCCGCACTGTAGTACGACTGGCACAACAGGCATACTTACGCAAAAATGTTGCTTCGGTGAAAATCATTTTCATGTAAGTATGCCTGCTCATTCGTGCGTCTGTAAAAAGTGCATTCGTGCAAGAGTCCTAGACCCATCTAACTATATACTGATTTAATGGAATGTACAACTCTACTGATTTAGACCACAGAAGTTATACATGTATAATTTCCTAAAGATTTATACAGTAACATAGGTCCAAAAAAAAAAAAAATATATATATATATATATATATATATATATATATATATTTTTTTTTTGGAACACCTCTTACTCTAGTTATTTGCGACATCTCCCTTTTATTACTCACAATTTTTATGTAATGTTATATTGTGTTCAGCAAAGGTTGATATGAAAAGTTTGATAAATATATAATTCTCACTGTATTCATTTGAAATATATGCCAAATACTAGCTAAGTTAATGGTAGGAGGTCATTATTTTTATTGCATTCTATTACAAAGTCTTCTTCTTCTTTCAGCTGCTCCCATTTGGGGTCGCTACAGCGGATCATCTTTTTCCATTTCTTCCTGTCCTCTGCATCTTGCTCTATCACACCAACCACCTGCATGTCCTCTCTCACCACATCCATAAATCTTATCTTAGGCCTTCCTCTCTTCCTGTTACCTGGCAGCTTCATCCTTAGCATCTTTTTCCCATTATACTTTGCATCCCTCCTCAGCACATGTCCAAACCAACGTAATCTTGCCTCTCTGGCTTTGTCTTCAAACCTTCCAACATGGGCTGACCCTCTAATATACTTATTCCTAATCCTATCCACCCTCGTCACACCCAGTGCAAATCTTAACATCTTTAACTCTGCCACGTCCAACTCTGACTCCTGCCTTTTTGTCAATGCCACTGTTTCCAACCCATATAACATAGCTGGTCTCACTACCCTCTTGTAGACCTTCCCTTTCACTCTTACTGGTACTCATCTGTCACAAATCACTCCTGACAATCTTCTCCACCCACTCCATCCTGCCTGTACTATCTTCTTAACCTCTCTTCCACACTCACTATTACTCTGAACTGTTGATCCCAAGTATTTAAACTCATCCATCTTTGCCACCTCTAGTCCCTACATCCTCACCATTCCTCTATCCCCCCTCTCATTCACACACATATATTCTGTCCCACCCAATATAACCCAGCCACTGGGGATGCACAAGCCCGGATAAATGCGGAGAGTTGCATCAGGAAGCGCATCCGGTGTAAACATTTTGCCAAATCATACATTCAGATTGTGAAGTCTTAGTATTAATTACAAAATATAAATGGTTTAATATAAATATGCTATTAAGACAAGATAGAATCTTTAATATAATATAAGCATACATTTCTCTACTTATTTCCTTCTCAGAAATGAGTAACAAATGCTCTACTTCTAGCAGACTTATAGTTTTTACCATTTGGAAACAGTATGACTTATATCACTGTTATTAGACAGTCTATTTATGAACATAGTTGTCTGACTGAAGTAATTAATATGCAGTTTTCTGACACCTTAAAGGGTTGATTACTTGCCCTACACATATTAAGAGAGCTGTCATACTTTGCTGCATATTGTACTATTCATTAAACCTTGGCAGTAGCATTAGACCAATAATGGCCAACGATTGTAGGATGGTAGAAGGTGGCTTCAATTACTTTTTCATTGAACCAGGAATCTCATATTTCATGTTTGGAGTTGTATATAGTTATGAATATGTACTTGATATGTTTAAAGTTATTTTTTTTTCTATAACAGAATACATAACACAAAAATGGGTCTTCAATTATGTCTGTATATAAATGTGTTTCACTTAATACCAATGGCCTTAACAGTAGCATAAAGAGAGGAAGTTTATGTAAATATCTCAAAACAAGCAAAGTGGACTTTGCTTTCATACAAGAAACTCATTTAATAGAAAAGGATATAAATAGAATGTTTTTTAATGGATACGCAATACTTGTTGAATCTCATTACTAGACCAAGAGAAGGGCACTATGATCTTGTGGAAAAAATTCTTACATGTACCTAAAGTTATTGGCTCATATTCAGACAAAAATTGTATGTTGAATATGGTAACATTGGAAATAAGTAGAAAGTATATCACTTTAGTTAATGTATACTGGATACCAGGTATCAGAGCCGAAACAGAAAATAAATACCTAGAAGTAATCTCAAGCAAAGCTAAAGGCGACATTATATGTGCAGGGGACTTTAATTGTATCCTTTCTAAGAGTGATACTACTAAAAGTGGCAATATTAGAATGTCAGCCACAGCCAAAAGGCTAAACAATTTTATTATTACTTCTAATATGAGGGATATCTATGTCATAAGAGAGTCAGAATCCCTTCAATATACATTACTCTTATAGGTTTGGTACACAAACAACTATAGATAAGATATTTGTTACCAATGACTTAATATCCAAGATACAGGAGGTTATGATCAGTTCATGTCCACTGTCTGACCACAATGCTGTTTTTTTTAAAATACACATAACACCTAGGGATTTGATTTACTGGCAGAGAGTACCTGCATGTATCACTAAACTAAAGGATTTTAGAGAATGGCTATTAAAATAAATAAAATTATTTCTTGATATGAATGATAATAATGAGGCTTCTAGAATTATACTCTGGGATACATCAAAATCATATTTATATGGTAAAACTAAATCTAAACAAAAGGAAAGAATGGGACAAGGAGTTAATAACAATACAATCAAACACTGATATATTAAAAAATAACTTAGACACAAAAGATGTTGCTAGAATTTCTGAAATAAAACAACTGAACCTGACATACACAGAGATTTTGAATCACAAAGTAGCAGTAAACCTAGGGAGACTAAAACTGCAAACTTATTCAACCAATCCCCAAAATATGCATAGGCTTGCAGTTAAATCTAAAAGCTTGACAAATGCCAATCATACTAAAGAAATTATAGATAATTCCAAGAAGAAACCTAAACATGTAACTGATTAAAAAACAAATACTAGACATCATGAAAGAATGAATAGCACCAATACAATTAATACTGACAACACTCTAAAGGACAAATTCTTGAACGAAAACATAAAGAAAAAATTAACAAAGGAACAAAACATTAGACTACTTAAACCAATATCATTAGAGGAGCTTAAGGAAAGAATACAAAACATTAAAAATAATAAGGCTTCAGGTCTTGATAGACTAATAGGAGAAATATATAAGATACTTCCAGATGAAACTCTAATGATCTTAACTGATGCTTTTGAAGAATTCAGAAAGAATGACAGTGCTTTTCCTTCATGGCAGTATACCATGATTTCTCCCCATCTTAAAGCATGACAAAGCCCCTTGTCTAGTGACTTCTTATCACCCTATTTCTCTTTTAAATGTGGACTACAAGATTTTTACATCAATCCTGGCAGATAGATTAAATCACTTCTTGCCAAAAATAATAAAAGATAATCAAACAGGGTTTAACTCACACAGAAAGGTCCAAGATAATGTCATTAGACTTTTAACCTTAATTGACTACGGAAACAAAAAGGAATTAACAATCATTAGCTGATCTGGATAAAGCCTTTGATTCTATAAGTCGGCCATATTTATTTAAAGTATTAGAAATATATAACTTTTCCTCAGATTTTATAAAACTGTTAAGCAAATTATATACCACTTCTACGTCATATATTAAAATTGAAGCTTTTCTATCAGGCCCACTTAAAATAATGAAAGGCACCAAACAAGGGTGTCCTCTATCTCCCTTATTATTTGCTATATCAGTGGAACCCTTAGCTAATTACATAAGAACTAATGACAAGATAAGTAGCTTTTATATTAATGCAAATTATAATTCCAAAATTCAGCTTTTTGCTGATAATATTTTATTAACAATCGGGGACATTGACTCTTTAATTGAACATATTATACAATCTCTACATAATTTTGAAAATATTTCAGGTTTAAAATTCAATCCTAACTAAGCTGAAATTATTTTGCTGAACAAAAAAACAAATCCCATCCTTGAAAAATACAGTAACTTTAACTGGATGAATGCTATGGTTAAATATTTAGGGATATATCTATATATAAAAACAAAATTGAAAGATACTATACAAATAAATTACACAATGTTATTAAACACTGTCAAAGACAATTTAAACAAATAGAATAAAATGTTCTTTGGCATGGAAGAAAGGTTAACCTTAGTTAAAATGATTATACTACCTAAAATTTTGTATATCTTCCAAACTATAATAGCTTCTGCTTCAAAAAAACTAACAAAATGACTTAACTCTTTATTAGTTACATTTCTATGGTTTTCAAAACAAACCCAAGAATTAGTCATGCTTGACACTATAGAAATTGGGAAGAGGGCAGAATAGCTTTTCTATACTTAGATCTTTATGCAGACTCAATCATTCTCAATGGCTAAATTATAAGTCCACATCTAATTGGAAAAACTTACATAAAACAATATTAGTAGATAATAGTGAGGAAACAATTATATGTTTTCTGTAGCAGAAAAAGTTTATTTGGTCGTAAAAAGCTTCTGTTATAATACAAGTAAAAAGAAACTTTCTCTCCCTTTATTAACTACCTAGTAAATAAATTTAAACAAATAGTGAACAAAGATTACAAGACAAAAGACCTTTTGTTTTTAATGTTTCCAATAGGTTCATAGGTAGGTACTAGGCTATTGGCCCTAGGGCCTATATACGCCTAGCCAAAAAGGTATCCTGGCTTTTGCCATGCAAGAAAATTATTTTCCTGTGCCCCTGTCAAGCAGAGCCAGAGAAGTGATCCCCGGGGTGAATTTCCTATTTCCCATCCAATAAAGATTTTTCTTGAAGAGTGCTAATGAGGAGCTTTGTTTGATATAGATAGGCAGTTTGTTCCAGAGTATGGGAAGTGTCTGGAACAAGAATCTATCCCCCCAGCATGTTCTGTTTATTGTGGTGACAAAGTTTAGGTCCCTAGAGCGTGTCGCTCAGAGGGATTGAGATTTCTTTAAGTAGAGCATGTCCAACAGCTTTGTGTTTCACATAGCTTTGCATGTTAGGCAGAGATCACCTCTGAGTAGGCAATATGAGATGGAGTAAAGCTGGAGTTTTTTGAGACGGTCTGCATAGGGCGTCTGTTTAAGGCCAGTAATTCTCTTTGTGAGGTATTTCTGTGGCCTTTCCAGTTGTTGTGGATGTCTTGTGAGGTACATACCAAAAGGGACATTGTACTCTATAATGGGTCTAATGCATGATGAGTAGAGGGGAACAATTACCTCTTTTTTCCTGGATGAGAAACCTTTTGTGATGAGGTGTGCCATGTAGAAGGATTTCCTGACTACTGTGGCAATGTGATTATCAAAGGAGAGACTACTGTCCACCTGTGTCCCAAGGTCTCTTATCACACTTTCAGTGTTAAAATTACTGCCTATGTGGTAGTTCATGGTACAGAGTTTTTACCAAAAGGGATGACAATACACTTTAGACATTGAACTTGAGGTTATGGCTTTGACACCAGGCATCTGTTTCAGTGAGGCCCTTTTGTAGGATGTCCACATCATTAGGAGTTTCGATTATGGCTCCTAGTTTGAAGTCATCTGTGAACTTCATTAGCCAAAGACCTTCTGTGTTAGTCTGTACTTCAGAGAAGTAGATACCAAACAGGAGAGGACTCAGGGCTGAACCCTGTGGTACTCCACTTGTCACTGGTCTGAAATTGGATTTGGAGTCTGCTACTTTCACAGTGTGGGTTCTGTCAATGAGTCAGTTGGCAATCCATCTTGTGACATAAGAATTTATACCCAGTCTAGTGAGTTTATTTATAATTCCAGAGTTGGGGATGGTGTCAAAAGCCTTTGTGAGATCTAGATAGGCTGTGTGAACTACCTTACCCTCATCAACAGCTTTGGTGACTGCTTCAAAGAAGTTTATCAGGTTTAGGAGACATGATCTGCCTTTTATAAACCCGAACTGGGTGGGGTCCAGAGTTTGGAGATTACCAATGTCTTTGTTTATAAGTTCCATGATGATATGTTCCATGGCCTTGCAGACCAGGCTTGTCAGGCTAATGGGGCGGTAGTTCCCGGGGTCCGCCGTAGTGAATCCCCCTTTTTTGGAGTGGGATAACCATTGCTGTGCACCATTCAGTGGGCACAAAGCCTGTAGTGAGGCTGTGATTGAACATGGTACTTAGGTAGGGTGCCAGTTTGTTCTGTAGTTCATATAGAACGCAGCCTGGAATGTTGTCAGGTGCCATGGATGATGTGTTCTTTTCTTTGAAGAGTGTGTTTTTTACCTGTGCAGCCATGATTACAGGAACTTTGCATTCTTCTGGTATACAGATGGGCCCTTTAGGGGGTAAGATGGGGGTAAAGTTAACACTGAACCTATCTGCCAGGATGTTGGCAATATCAGTTGGTTCTGTATATTTAGTGCCATTGTGCTGTAACTCAGAGCATATCTGAGTGTTGCCATTGAGATTCTTGACATAGCTATAGAATGCTTTGTGTTTGTCTTTAGAAACAGTGGTGATTTTGTTTTCGTAACTAGCTTTGGAGGATTTTATGAGGAATCTCAGCTTCTTACTGAGGCTGACCAGGGAGTTCCTCCAATCATGGGATTTTACTCTTTTTTGCAGCCATTTCTTTCTTCTGTTGTAGAGTTTGTTTATGGCAGGGGACCACGAGACTGGCTTCATTTTTCTGGAGGATAGCATCTTGGTTCTGTTAGGGATAGCATGATCTATGCACTCAAGTAAGTGCTTATAAAGTGTATTTGTATAGGATTCAGCAGTCATACCTCTATTGCCCATCTGGATGGGTGTCGTGAAGTTTGCCACTTCTGTCTTAAGAAGCGTGAAGTTGGCTTTGGAGAAATTTTTTCCAGTGGTTTCCCTAATGAGGGTGGGATGTGGATGTCTTGGGTGATTAGCTTATGGTTGGATCTGACCAATGAGGAATTGACCTCTAGTGTGGAGCACCAGTCGCCCATGTCTGTAATGACCAGGTCTAGGATATTGCTGCCCCTGGTGGGGGTGTGGATAAGATGATCCAAGGCACTGGAATTTATGAATTCCAGAAAACATTGAGCAAAAGAGTTGGCAGATGAGTAGTTTTCCCAGTTAATGTTGGGGTAGTTGAAATCACCCATTATTAGGGTGTTGGGTTGTACCTAATATTTTCCAGTGTATCAAGAAATGAGGAGTGGGAATCCTGGTGGATGATGACAGATCTGTAGCAAGCTACAATTTGGATTGCGGTCTTGCCCAGAGTTAGTTGCTCTTGGATAATCTCAGATGTATTATGCTGAGCAACCAGCCTGGAGGTGTGGATATCCTTAATGAACATGGACATGCGTCCGCCTTTAGTGTTTCGGTCCAGGTTAGGTGGTCAAAAGGTGTGGTATGAATTATAGTTTGGTAATGCAGGGGTGCTCTCTGGAGCTTTGAACCAGGTCTCTGTCACTGCACAGATGTTGATGTTCTCCATTTTAAGGAGTGCCTTGTGTGAGTGCATTTTGAGGTTTAGACTTCTAGCACTGAGTAGCATTACCCTCAGATTTTGCTTGATTGTAACTGTTACAGTGGCAAATTTGTCATTTGAACCTTGCCTAAAAAAGGCACTATAGGGGTGGCAAGAGCCTTAGCCAGTATCCAAAATCACAAGGGCGACAGGCACAGGCCATCTCTGGCAAAGCATCGTGGTCTGTCAATCATGTCATCCCAGGCAGACAGACACTGGATCCCCTTAGAATGACATCAGAAGCTTAGCCAATTGATGAAGTCAATCATTTTGTCCTTGCACTGTGGTACCATTTTGGGTGATGGCAGGATGCTACTCAGGGCTAGGGTCATACCTGCCTGGGCTACAAGATCAGAGAGCTCCTCCATGTCTCTTTTCATGTAGTCCAAGGAGGTATGTCTCAGGTCATTCACACCAACATGGACAATGACAGAGTCATATTTGTACTTGTTGTGGAGTGACCTGAATGCATGCATTATGTGGCAGATCCTGGCACCTGACAGGCAGCTGACAGTAACATTCTGCTTGTTTAGCCTGGTGAGTGGAACATCAATGTCTCTGACTATAGAGTCACCTATGACTAGAGTGTTGGGTACATTGTTATGCCTTATGGGCTGTGGTTGGGTGGCACACTGAGTTTGTGGGCTATGTGTCATTTGGGTTGTGCTGGGGGTGGAGATTACTTGTGTTTCAGCTTTGGAGGTCTCTCTTGCTTGGGCAGATTTTTATTGAGAGCCACTGTGAATGTAGTTGTGTGTTTTGTGTTTTTATGTGTATGTTTTCGTGGTGTAGGTGTTGAGGGACTATGTGATGAGTGTATTATGGTGCAAGTGTTTATCCTGTCCTCTTGACTCTCTAGTCCAGTCTTGGGTGAAGAGAGGTTTGCTTTCAGTTTGGCTATATAAGTGCATCTCTCACAGGTTGTAGTGTTGGGTGGTAGGAGGAGAGGGTTGTCTGTGTACATGAGGCAATTGCTGCATTGCCCAAGATGCCCAGATTCATCAGGTAGACAGGAGAAAACAATGGGAGCTAACCCATAGACATGCCTGGATAGCTGCTTATTAATTAAGTACTAAAAACTGTTTTCCTCTAGACAAGTGAGTAAAGTTAAGTGCTGTAGTAATTTGTAGCTCATTTAGTGCTTACAATGAATTCTGAATAAGTGCTAAGCTTAAAGAAACAGATTTGAGTGATAAAACTAAACAAATGGCTAGTTCTAAGGGAAAAGTTGAGCAGACTTTATGGCACTGGTAATATTTTAACCCTAGCTAAGCGGTGATGCATAAAGTGTATTTTTTTGTTAATATAACAGTAGCAAATGAGCAAACTGATTTAAACAAATTAACCAATTAACCAATAAAAAGCTAAAAACTGAGCCCCATTCCAGCAGTCTTTGATCAGACAAGTTCAATGGCTTAAAATAACAGTTACAATTTAATCAGGCTACTAACAGGCAGTAATAAATGCAGTAGAATAAATGCAATTAAGTACTTTTAAGAACAGGCAGCAAAAGCAAAATAAAGTAATAAAGTAGGAAGAAACAGAAATACAGTAAAAGCATATGAATTAAGTGCAATTTTTTTATAACAATAGAAAACAAGCAAACTGATTTAAACAAATTACCCAATTAGCCAATAAAAAAGCTCAACACTGAGCCCTATTCCAACAGTCTTCACTCAGACAAGTTCTAACTGCACACTCCTGCCACTAGGGTGCAGGTGAACCTTCTCCAAAAAAGATGGCCTGGATTAGTGCTCAAGTTATAAAAACAAAGCTAGATTCAGCAGGCGTGAATGTAGTCTATGCTACAACAAACAAGACACACCAATTTCAGAAAGAAGCAGTTCGAATAAGCAGGCACAATAAGCCTTTAACCAGAAATTCCCAGCTCAGAAGGGCAGAATCTAGCCTCTCCTTACACAAGAGTGCAGACCACAAACCTTAATGTAAAAAAACTGGCGTGAAGCCCAAGTGCTTAAATCAGAGCTAATAAACTTTTAGAATAACAGACACTGAGCCTTCTATCAACAATTCCCAACTTTGAAGGATGTAAGCTACCTGTCCTGCCACAACAGTGCAGACCACAAACCTTCTTAATGTAAAACAAATGGTCTGAAGCCCAAGAGCTTAAACCAACAAGCTTAGAATAACAGTTGCAATTTAATCAGGCTACTACAAAGCAGTAATAAATGCAGCAGAATAAATACAACTGAGAAACACAAATACAGTAAAAGCAGATGAATATATTGCAATTTTTTTTTATTATTTTTTTTTTTTTTTAGTAAAGTGCAAGGAGAGAGAAAGTACGTTGGCCTTCTCAGATGTTCTTGCTGTATTAAATAGAGTGAACACTAGACTGGGAGGGGTGTCCCAGATCAAATTTACAGGAGGGGTGAGCAACTGCAAAGCCACCAACTACAACACCACAAGAATAGGATGGGAGGGAGGGTGAAAAATCAGTTTCAGGACAGATGAAAACAGAAAGCAATGCCAGAAAATATACAAAATAATTCAGTCAGGCAAAAAATATTTCAGTCAGGCAAAATTAAGTTAAACAATTAAATAGACAGAAAAATAAAATACATTACTATCTTTAAAACTGCAAGTTTGCACTTAACTTCAGCTTCTAATACAATTGATTGTAGCCAGCCAAACCACTCAGATAGTGAGCAGAAAATAAATTCCCAGTTATGTGGCTAACACTTAAAGCAGAGAGAAACCTTCTAGGCTGAGTTAAATATCGAATAACAAAAGAGGTGAAAACAGCAATAACCCCCTCTAACTGCAGACGGATAGACAAACCACAATATTCAGTGAAACAATTAAATAGACAGAAAAAACAGTTTCAGGACAGATGAGAACAGAAGGCAATGCCAGAAAATATATAAAATAATTCAAGTCAGGCAAAAAAATATTTCAGTCAGGCAAAATTAAGTTAAACAATTAAATAGAAAAATAAAATATAGTACTCCCTTTAAAACTGCAAGTTTGTACTTAACTTCAACTTCTAATACAGTTGATTGTAGCCAGTGAACCCACTCAGATATTGAGCAGAAAATTAATTCCCAGCTATGTGGCTAACAATTAAAGCAGAGAGAAACCCTCTAGGCTAAGAGTTAAATATCGAATAACAAAGAAGTGAGAACAGCAATAACCCCTTCTAACTGCAGAGGGACAAACAGACCACAATATTCAGTGAAACAATTAAATAGACAGAAAAAACAGTTTTAGGACAGATGAGAACAGAAAGCAATGCCAGAAAATATATAAAATAATTCAGTCAGGCAAAAAAATATTTCAGTCAGGCAAAATTAAGTTAAACAATTAAATAGAAAAATAAAATACAGTACTATCTTTAAAACTGCAAGTTTATACTTAACTTCAGCTTCTAATACAGTTGATTGTAGCCAGCCAAACTACTCAGATATTGAGCAGAAAATAAATTCCCAGCTATGTAGCTAACACTTAAAGCAGAGAGAAACCCTGTAGGCTAAGAGTTAAATATTGAATAACAAAGAGGTGAGAACAGCAATAACCCCCTCTAACTGCAGAGGGAAAGACAGACCACAATATTCAGTGAAACAATTAAATAGACAGAAAAAAAAACAGTTTTAGGACAGATGAGAACAGAAAGCAATGCCAGAAAATATATAAAATAATTCAGTCAGGCAAAAAATATTTCAGTTAGGCAAAATTAAGTTAAACAATTTGACAGAAAAATAAAACACAGTACTATCTTTAAAACTGCAAGTTTGTACTTAACTTCAGCTTAGCTTTTGCAAACAAATGTTTGGACTCTTACAATATGAAAAAATAGGTGAAATGAAAGGAAATGGATTAGTGTTTTGATACCAATTTCTTGAATCCAATTATATTCAGGCAGCTACTTCCCTTATAGCAAGATATAACATAAATCAAAACAATTGGCTAAATATACAAACATTCAGAGAGTGTATAGTAAATTAATTCAAAATAAGTTAAATAGTGGAATCCACATCTAGACCCAATATTCTAATACTTTTTTGCAAAATGAATGCATTTTTTAATAAGGATGAGTGTTCAGTATCAAGATTATATAGAACACTACTTTTGGACATACAAGCCCCAGATGAATCTCTATGGAATTATGCAGAAAAGGCTAATACATTTAGATTTTCAGAAAAGGAGACATCAATAATACTTAAATCAGTTATGTAAGGGAAAACAGCTCTTGTACTTTACAAAAAAGCACCTAAACAGGCATGTCCAATGGTCAGCTTCCAGTGATTTCTCCTGTCACCGGGTGAATATGGGCATACTGGGGCAATGCAGCAACTGCTTCTTGTACACAGACAACCCCCTCCTCCTACCACCCAACACTGCAACCCGCGAGAGATGCACTTACATAGCCAAACTGGAAGCAAACCTAAGGTTAACACCTGCACTATAACTCAAGCAACACATAGCCCTTCAAAACCCACACCATCAACACCCACACATAGCAACACTAAACCCACATATGCGGAGGCCCTTAACATTAATCTGCCCAAGCAACAAGGCCCTCCGAAGCTGAAATGCAAATAATCACCAGTCACAACCAAAGTGACACATAGCTCACAACACCAGTGTGCCATCCAACAACAGCCCGTATGGTAAGACAACGTACCCAACACTTTAGTCATAGGTGACTCTATAGTCAGGCACACTGATTTCCCACTCACCAGGTTGAACAAGGAGAAAATTACAGTCAGCTGCCTGTTGGGTACCAGGATCCACCACATAACGCATGCACTCAAGTCACTCCACAAGTACAAATATGACTCTGTCATTGTCCATGTTGGAGTGAATGACTTGAGACGTACCGCCCTGGACTATATGAAAAGAGACATGGAGGAGCTCTTGGATCATGAGGCCCAGCTAAATATGACCCTAGCCCTGAGTAGCATCCTGCCTTCACCCAGAATGATACCACAGTATAAGGACAAAATTATTGACTTCAACAATTGGCTAAGCTTATGGTGTCATTCAAAGGGGATCCAGTGTCTTCCTGCCTGGGATGACATGATCGACAAACCACAATGCTTTGCCAGAGATGGTCTGCACCTGCACCCCTGGAATTCAGGTTACTGGCTAAAGCTCTTGCCACCCCTATAGTGCCTTTTTTAGGCAAGGTTCAAAGGACAAAACCACCATTGTAACAGATACAAGCATGCAAAATCTGAATGTAATGCTACTCAATGCTAGAAGTCTAAACCTCAAAATGCATTCTCTCGAGGCACTCCTAAAAATGAAGAACATCAATATCTGTGCAGTAACTGAGAACTGGTTCAAGGCTCCAGAGAGCAACCCTGCAATACCAGGCTACAACTCTTACCACACTTTTCGGCCACCAAACCAAGACCGAAACACTAAAGGTGGAGGAGTGTCCATATTCACCAAAGATATTCACACCTCCAGGCTAGTTGCCCAACACAATGCATCTGACATTCTCCAGGTGCAACTAACACTAGATAAGACTGCAATCCAAATTGTAGCTTGCTACAGATTCCCCACCATGCCCCAAGATTCTCACTACACCTTTCTAAACATACTCGAAAATATTAATATACAACCAAACACCCTAATACTGGGTGATTTCAACTACCCTGCCATTAACTGGGAAAACTACTCGGGTACCAACACCTTTTCCCAATGGTTCTTGGAATTCATAAATTCCAATGCCCTGGTGTCCCACCAGGGGCTCCAATATCCTAGACCTGGTCATTACCAACATGGGAGATAGATGCTCCACACCAGTGGTCACCCCCTCATTGGTCAGGTCTGATCATAAGCAAATCACCCTTGCCATCCACATCCCACTCCCCCAGTAAGGAAACCTCCATACAAAACTTCTCCAAAGCCAACTTCATGCTACTCAAGTCAGAAGTGACAAACTTCATGACACCCATGCAGATGAGAGCTGAAAGTTTGACTGCTAAAGCCTACACAAAGGGCACTGTATGAGCACATCCACTCGTGCATGAATCTTGCCATCCCAAAGAGAACCAAGACACTCTCCTCCAAAAAAAGGAAGCCAATCTGGTGGTCCCCTGCCATAAACAAGCTATATAACAGTAGGAAGAAACTGTTGCAGAAAAGAGGAAAATCCCAGGATGCAAAAATCTCCATTACCAGCCTCAGTAAGAAGCTGTGATCCCTCATAAAATCCTCCAAAGCTACTTATGAAAATAAAATTGCCAAAGATTCCAAAGACAACCACAAGGCATTCTATACTTATGTCAAGAATCTAAATGGTAATGCTCAGATATGCTCTGAGCTACAACAGAATGGCATTAAATATATTGATTCCAAGGATATTGCCAATATCCTGGCAGATTGATTTAGTGCCAACTTCACCCCCCCTCACCCCCTAAAGGCCCCATCTCAATACCAAAATATTGCCAAATTCCGGTAATCTTGGCCACACAGGTGGAAACTGCACTCTCTAAAGCTAAGAATACAGCATCCATGGGACCAGATGACATCCCGGGCTGTGTACTACATGAACTACAAAATGAACTGGCACCTCACCTAAGTGTCATGCTTAATCATAGCCTCACCTCAGGCTTCATGCCCACTGAGTGGTGCACAGCTACAGTTATCCCACTCCACAAGGGGGATCCATCTTGGATCCCGGGAACTACCGTCCCATCAGTCTGATGAGCCTGATCTGCAAGGGCATCGATGCATTATCATGAAACTTCTAAACAAAGACATTGGCAATCTTCAAACACTGGACCTCACCTAGTTTGGGTTCATGAAGGGCCGAGCTTGTCTCCTGAACCTGATTGACTTCTTTGATTTAGTCTCCAAACCTGTGGACAAGGGTAAGGTGGTCCACACAGCCTATCTAGACTTCACCAAGTCCTTCGACACCATTCCCTACTCTGGAATCATAGATAAACTTACTAAGCTGGGCATAAATCCCTATGTCACTTGATAAGTTGCCAACTGGCTTACTGACAGAACCCAGACTGTAAAAGTAGCCAACTCCAACTCCAGTGCCAGACATGTGACAAGTGGAGTACCTCAGGGTTCAGTCCTGGGACTGCTCTTGTTTGGCATCTACTTCTCTGAAGTACAGGCCAACACTAGGGGACTCTGGCTAACAAAGTTCACAGATGACTGCAAATTGGGAGCCACTATTGAATCCCCAAATTATGTGGATATTCTACAAAAGGGCCTTACAGAAACAGATGCTTGGTGCCAGAGCCATGGGCTCAAGCTTAATGCCAAGAAATGTATAGTTATCCCCTTTGGGAAAAACCATGTACCCATGAATTACCACATAGGAGGCAGTACAACAAACACCAAAAGTGTGATGAGAGACTTAGGGACACAGGTGGACAGTGGTCTCACTTTTGATAACCACATCACCACAACAGTCAGAAATCCTTCTATGTGGCACACCTCATCATTAACGGCTTTTCATCCAGAAAAAAGGAGGTCATTGTCCCACTGTACTCATCCCTCATTAGACCCATTATAGAGTACAATGCCCCATTTGGTATGTACCTCACGAGACATGTGCAACAGCTGGAAAGGCCACAGAAATACCTCACTAAAAGAATCACAGGCCTAAAGCAGATGCCCTATGCTGACTGTCTAAAAAAAACTGCAGATATACTCTGTGGCATACCGTCTACTCAGAGGCAATCTCTGCTTAACATACAAGGTCATGTCAAACCCTGAGCTGTTGGACATGCTCCACTTAAAGAAATCCTAATCCCTCAGAGCCACACGCTCCAGGAATCTAAACCTTGTCATCACAATGAACAAAACATGCTGGAGAGATAGGTTCCTGACCCAGAAACTCCCCATACTCTGGAATAGACTGCCCATACATGTCAAGCAGAGTGCCTCCTTAGGCCTCTTCAAAAGGAATCTTGACAATTGGATGGGAGATAGGAAATTCAACCCAGGGATCACGTCAGTCACCCTGCTAGACAGGGGTCCAGGGAAGTAAATATTGAGGGAAGAAATATCCAGGGAATTGTTATGACTAGGCTTGTATAGGCCCTAGGGCTGATGGCCTAGTACCAATCTACGAACCTATGAACATCATCTCCCTTCTGGAAAAGCTACACATGGAAATTCATTCACAAAAGTTTCTTTATTCCTCATAAAATGGCACTGATATCTGGAAATGAAATATCGGAATACTGGAAATGTGAAGAAACAATATGTGCAGACTGGGCGCTTACGTTTTTAGGATGTAAAACTGCAATCCCCTTTTGGATGGAATTTAAATCTTACATAAAAGTGTTGTGGTCAGATAAATGTGAAGTGACTGACTCACTGTTATTATTTAATGCTTCGATACCAGCGTACATCTTAAGCACACAAATGGACCTACTCTGCTCCCTCCTTGCAATAGCAGTAAAAAAACATTACCTCAAATTGGAAAATTAAAAAAATGATACCATTTCTAGAATTCGTATCACTGGCCAAAATTGTATGTAATAGAGAACTACTGACTATTACTTCAATAAGTTCAAGAATGACACATAAACAACTGGCTTGGTTAAAACTTAAGAAATTGTTAGCTAAAATGTGAATGTATCATCAAAAGCATATCTATTATGGACACTGTATATAGTTAGGTTTATTTACATTGTTTAAAAGTATTGTTACATCTGTATTCATAAAAATCAATAAAAATTATGTGAAAAAAAAAGAAGAGCAACAATCAAGGTAAAAACAGCTGTTGGGCAGAATCATTTTCTCAGAGGTGAAGGATTTTGATGTATTTGTGAGAAAGGAATAAAGGGAAAGAATATGTCTTAAGACTTTCCAGTTCCTCATGCGTATACATTAGATATAGTAAAGGATCATTTCTGATTACAGTGGTTTAAATGAATTACAATAATATTAACGAGGTGGTTGGATACAGACTTAACATGAGGGTGCAATTTGCATACAAAGGCTAGTATATGCATGAAATAGCATGCATAACAGGTAGTTGTAACAAAAGGCAAGCTAAATAATTACCAGAAACAAAGCAGAGCTCTGACAGTGGGATAATGTATCAAAACATGATGATGGATGTGCATTTTATCATAAAAAAGTATAGTATATACACGAAACAGCCTGCAGGAGCTGTGATGGTTATAACAAAAGACAACTGAAATGAAAACAGGGCAGAACTCTTGGCGGTTGTTTAAAGTATCAAAAGAAGATGCCATTATGGGTTCTGAAGAATGTGAAACTTTTAGGAGTGGTGTGAGAGACAGCTGCTATATGAGTTCAGATTATGCAATTCTGTTACATACTGTTGCAAAATGACTATACCATAACATCTATCAAAATCTGCAACTAAAACTTTCAGAAATTGGCTCCACAATCTTAAAAAAGCATGTTTTATTTTATTTAATTTTTATCCTGCAGAGGTATACACAGCAATCCCTGCCTAATGTCTGTATTTTTATGCTAATTGTGGTACACGCTTTCTAGCCCTTTGTCAAAGACCATCTGCCATCTACTTGCAGACTTATCTCATGCTGCACCCATTCTGCTGTAGGCACTGTCGCCTGTGAAGGCTCTGAGGTGGGCTGCCCCAGCCACCAACCTTGAGGACTGCTTTTGTCAGATACTGTCAGGGCCACTGATGCAGTGGCAGAAAGATAATACTTTAGATGAAACAGACAGCCTGTAAGCCCCTGTGGTACATTTGCTTTGTTGTCTGTACTGTGGCACACGAACATGCTGTGTCCACTGTGTGTTTTTTCACTCGTGTCACCTAGCATTTATTCAAGCCTGAAATGATGCTGTTTGGGCAGTACTGCTCTTTGCTGCCATTAGACAGCAGCAAAGCACCTGTGCTACCCTCCTTTCTCTTCTGGGAAAAGAAACATGGTTTTCAACCTTCCAGTATCTTTTATTCTTATTCTCCACTTCTATGCTGCTCTTTTGATGTGCCTGGACTCATCACCAAATCTGAGATGCTGTCATCACAAACAAATGCCCTGCCTATGTGCAATAGTTTGCTTCTTTAATTATTCTGCTTGTTTTGACTAAGTTGTTCTTACCAGGCCTGTGACCTATTTTCAAGGAAATCCTAAGGTGATATATATGTGTGTGTGTGTGTATGTGTGTGTGTGTGTGTGTGTGTGTGTGTGTGTGTGTGTGTGTGTGTGTGTGTGTGTGTGTGTGGTGTGTGTGTGTGTGTGTGCATCATGGGGAAGAACTTGACCAAGATTGGTGGAAATTATGTTATTTTTGATTTATATTAATATTATATTTTTTTAGTATCACAATCTTTTTAACATCTATCTATGTTACCAACAACTAAGGCACGTGATCTGCTTTTTTATTGTTTCATCTGAATATCTATCCCTTAGGAGTGCAGTGTCCCATAATGCTGTACCCCATTCTCTGTAATGAAATATGAATCCAAGAAACTGTTGTGAGTTTAGAACCTATAGCCTTCCAGTATTTTGTCATCTCAGGCAACTTGCCGAGACAGAGGCAAGTTCTTTATGTGGTTCCTATTAAAGTATAAAGGCTGAGATTCATATCTCTTTTGTTAAGTAGAAAAAATGTTGAAAGCATTCCTTGTTAAGGAAGGTAATAAAAAAATGAAAGAAAAATGTGGTTTATATAACAGAACCCATGCGTACAAAAAAAAATTCAGTTTGCAAAAAAAATAAAAAAAGAAAAGTAGCAATGAGTAATTGGACAGCAGACACTAGTTCGCTTTTTTTTGTAAAGGTTGGCTTGGTTGATTTAACAACATAAGGATGGGTGGAAGCATTCAGGTGAAGCTGAGATGGTTTTAGCGTCCCCCAGCCTCCCACTGTTCACCAATTAAGCTGCATCCTGTGGTGACATTTATCTCAGCCCTGGTTTTCATCATTCGATTCTGTGTCTTTTTTTTATTTTTTTGTGCATGCATGTCAAAGGTTAAGCAGCATGCCTTCTATATGATATGGCAGAAAGCACGCTATGCAGATTTGAAGGCTTTTCAACACACTCAAATGTAACACTCTCCTCCTCCACTGAATGAATTAGTGACTGTCAGAATTATAATTCAAGGCAGGCCATTTTAATTTCAGGCCACTTACTGATGATGTCTAAGGGGCTTTAGTCATCTAATTAAGTATGCACATTTTAAAAAGATGCATTTAAAACAGTCTGAGAGGCCTGAAACTGCAGCATTTAATTCTCTACACTTTGGGAGAAGCAGGTACTGTTTATTGCCCCTCATTTTTCTGCTGAAATGACAAGAAATTAATGATATCCATGGGTTAATATTCACCAGTTCTTGAATGATTTTGTATTTGTTTACCTATTTCTTGGTTTGGATAACACCTTTCAGTTTTGTAGCTCTTTTTAAAATGTCAAAAAATAGTGCCACACACAAAACCTGTATCACAGTCACAATCATAATAAAAAAACATCGCATAGCAAGTCATCCTTAGTAGCAGGGTAACATGATATTCAAACATTTATTACAGGGCAGATGAGATATGAATGAAAAATGCTATGCAATAAAATCGGGCAGGTATAGTACTCTGTGCTGGATGTATAAAACTGAGATGGAATTATATATGATTTAAAGTGCAAGCACTTTGGTGATATACAGTATTGATATGACCTTTGAGAAAGCTGCAGTTAAAATTCTAGTATAATTGTAGTGACATGGTATGAGAATGTCTAACATACTTGCTATTTCCATATGAGTTAGAAATTGCATCAGAGTCACAGAAAGGTACAAAATATGATGACAAATGGTCAGGAGTGCTGTCTTTATGATATAGTTAAGAATTCTGTGGTATAAAATCTCAGAGCTGGGGGAATTACTTTTTAATATCTTGTCGTTGTGACACTGATTTTCTTGTTAGAGCCAGGTCAGCAACAAAATATGTGGATTGTCAGGAGAAGTAAGTATTACATTTACAATAGTACTGGTGCAGTTAAAAGAAAACTACACCTTAAGCACTTGTTCTTATTACAGAGTGCATTCACCTATCTACAAAATTATCACCAAACCAGCATATATATAGTCCACTGTTTCTGTGTTGTTCAGTTTCCTTTGTGCTCACAATGTTATATTTTTGAAGTATGTCAATATTTTCTTCTCTTTCAATTTGTCTCTGACTTGTATATCTTCTTGCCCATTGTAGTGCTTTTGGCAAAGTGAAAATCTGTATAGCAAGTCCTTGTAGGCCTGTGTTATTCCAAGGCAGATCCATAATTCCCATGATTTTATTGAGTTGCAGACTTGTTTTTAAACTAGTTTTAGTTTAAAAAAATCTTCTTTTAAACTGTAACAAATTGCTTGCTACAAATGTAGCAAGCAGTTGGTACAGTTTAGCCTGCAGATGGAATGCTACAACACTCGGGTTTGACCTCAAATTCAGATATAAGCTATTTTTGTTGTCACAGTCACATGAACAGCTCAGAAAACAAGACCCAAATAACTAAGCGAACAGAGCATTTTAGCTAAATAAATCTAAATCTTTTATGAAAACAGTTGAGTTTATCACTCTAGCTGAAGTAAAGAAGGCAATGTTAGTCTGTTTAGAATGCCAAAGAATAGAAATCAGAATAATCACTGATTAAAAACTGTACCAATATTATGTCCATAAATGCTTAAATATGGTGGACTTTTATTTTAAGTAAATGGACAGAAGAAGCAGATGTCATAAGGGGATAAAACTCTCACAGTGTGGGAAGACAATATGCATCATGGGAGGAAGAACCTTTAACTGTAAATTGAAGTTGCATGAATATGGCAGTGGTCATTAAGCCATTTTGAAGCAGAATAAATAAAATATTATTTACTGCCCAGAATGATACAGGGATGTTAGTACTACATTTCACATTAAGATATCAGTTGCTACAGTTTATACCATAACTGTTACCACAGTTTATATCTCTCCTGCATAAAGCTGTATGGGGTTCAAGTTTTAGTTTAAAAAAAATCTTTTAAACTGTAACAAGCTGTTTGCTACAAATGTAGCAAGCAGTTGGTACAGTTTAGACTGCAGATGGAATGCTACAACACTAAGGTTTGACCTCAAATGCAATACTTCTTTGCAAAAGCTAGTATTGCACTAAAGAACAATTAAGATGATGAATGGTTGATCACACACCACCAATACTTTGCACCACGGCAGTTACTCCTGCCTTCCTGCCATAGCTATGCTACTACTTACAGCTCTTATGTTTTCCGTTAGCTCTGTAGATGTTATAATCAAGAGGAAGTATATCATTATCAGTAGCTTAATTTTTTCAGCCAGGTCTCAGTATCACAATATCATGTGACTGTTGGAGCTGGGTTCGGTTGCATTTCCCAACTAAGGTTTATGGCTTGGGGATTATAGAGTATAGGATATACAGCTGCTAATGCTCCTCCACCCCCCCCCCCCTCTCCCATATAACACTAACTAAAGGAGCATAAATTCAAGATATTGGCAGAAAAAAGACTGAGAGGATGAAAAAGCTCTTTATAAGAAAAAGTAAGAGACAGAAGCAATGGTATGCATTAGGTAATTTAAGAAAGAGATGGAAACAGTTTAGCTGTGCAGATCTAGGCAATGTAAGGAGTTACTATTAAGGGGGCTTCATGTTGCTACAGCTGACATAGTATGCACTAACAATGGAGCTAAATAAAGGAAATTGAGGTAAGTCAAGGGAATACATTCATCTTAGGCACCAGAACCATAGAGCAAGGAGGAGGGAGAGCCCCCCACTTTTACCAGAACTCCATGGTGGAGTTTTTCTTTAAGGAGGACCCGATGCATACTAACTTGGATTTAAACACAAGTGCACGTGGAAGTTAAACTACTATTGGTAAGTGTGGTAAGTGTGTGCAATCACTGCCAAAGAGTAATGCTGCTCAGTCATGGTTCCTTAACGTCAAGAGTTATGCTGCCCCGTCATGGTTCCTTAAGGTAAGACGAGTTAGTTTTTGAGGAGAGTTTTTCTGCGGGAGATTAGTTTTTGAGGGGAGTTTTTCTGCGCTCTGCTCCATGATGGTACAGTCATAATGTAGAGTTTTTTCATGCTTCCTTATAGTACTGCTGGCCCCTGATGTTTTCTTATTACTAGGTACTTTGAGGAGAGTTCTCCTACTCTCCAGTGTATTGTTTCCTGGTACAGCTTTTAAGGTCATTGCTGCTCCATGATGTGTACAGCTTTTAAGGTCCATAATGTTTTCAAAGGTCAGTGCAACCCTGTGTGTGTGTGTGTGTGTGTGTGTGTGTGTGTGTGTGTGTGTGTGTGTGTGTGTGTGTGTGTGTGACTGCTAGTTCCATCTCTGGCACTTTGGTGGAATGGCAAAGAAACTGACAAGGAAATGGCACTTCTACATTGGTGTCCTGTCATGGAGACTCCCACCATTGTCCAACTAAATAGGTTCGTTTTTGTAGTTGTTAGACTGGGTTTTTGCCAAATGTTCTTGACAGGTAGGCTTTTCATGCAAAGATGGGGTACTGCTTTGAAGTGCACCAGCTGTTTCGTGTCTGCGATGTCATGTCGCAACTTACTTCTGGCTGTAATTGCTCTTGTCCCTTGTGGAGAATGGGCTATAACTATTAGCAATTACATATCAAGCATAGTACTTCAAGAATCAATGGAACATTGAAAGTACCTTCTAGTTCAAATTTTTTCTATCAAAGATTGGTTTGCTGTGTGACAGACATAATTTAATTTAGACAGGATTGATTTCACAAAGCATGTTAGTGAGAGGTGGTCTGCAGCCTTTTTGCTATCTGGTAGGGACCCTGTTGTTTTTTTAGAAGAGTAGAGGTATTCATTACAACAGTGTCAGATAACACGTAATGGTGGTAACATAGATTGTACTTATCTACAGTAGAGCAGTACAAGAGCAATTGCTGCTGAAGTGCAGTATATTCTTTTGAGGGGATCCTGTATACCAATGATTAGGTCCTAGGTGGACCGATTTGTTTAATTGATCACTGCTATTAATGTCACTTGATCAGGTAGGGAGGTGGTCAACAGGATGAGAAAGGTAATCTTGTGTTGTTAGATTTACTTGTGGGGTGGTTTTGTCTTGGTTATTCTTCTTCTTCTTCTTTTGGCTTTTCCTGGTTAGGGTTCACCACAGTGGATCACCTGTCTGCTCATGACTGGCAGTGGAGATTTACAGTGTCAAGTTGCCAGCATGCACTCATGCCTAGGGCCAATTTAGACTATCCAATCCACCTACAGCATGTCTTTGGGATGTGGGAGTAAACTGGAGCACCCAGAGAAAACCCACGCAACCACAAGGAGGACATGCAGACTCTGCACAGAAGGCACCCCAGGCAAGACTTGAACCAGAGAACCTCTTGTTGTGAGGTGCAATGCTAACTGCTGCACCACCATGGCCGCCCTGTCTTGCTCATCCTGCAGTAGGTTAATTTAATCGCTGACAGTATTGCAAGGGATGCGAGTGCAGCAAGTTTAAATATTTCTGTTTTTCTCAACAATTTCGCTGTCACCAAGTTTTCAATTTTCACTGCATAATAACATATCAGAATATAACTAAAATAAAATAAATACAATAAAGGCAGTGTAATTTGTATTTATCTATTGGACCAGTAGTTCTGTGGATTCTGCTTGCCTATTCGTATCGAACAATTATGAGGAAAAATAAAACTATTATTGAAATTATGGCATAACACTGTTCTTAACTGACAGAGCAAATGCAATATCACAGAGGCTGCCACTGTTCCAGAAGAAAGTATCCATTCAAGTAAAGCAAAGCTCATTCCTGTCCATATTCAAATGCAGCTTGGATCTAAGGATGGGTAATAGAAAATGTACTCCAGGATTGCATCCCGTGCCACTAATGGATAGAGGCAGTTCCTAAATTCTGCATCCCTTACATGGGTCCCCTCAAATTATCTATGGTATGATCACAGTTATTCTCACTAGGGCTAATATACAATTATCAGCCATGGGATAGGTAAGACCAATCAGGAAATGTTAATTCAAGCACCAAAAGGGAATTAGCTAAGCTTAAAATGTCCTCCAAGTGAACCTATGTTGTGGTATTAAATAGTTATAAAAATGTGCGCTTTTTAGATCACTAAGTGCCCCTCTCACTCTCTGCCCCCCAGTCTTCAACAGCTTCCGGTGCCTATGAAACCCATAAAGACAAGTCACTTGTTGAAAAGAAGTTTAAAACAGGTCAAGTGCACTGAAATGGAACTGGAGCAAAGTTAAGTAGAAACGATATGTGTTTGAAGTATTTCCATGCCTAGAAGAAGAAGAAATGTTGCTTTGGAAGTATTTATTGACATTTGATTACTGGGAAAGTCCAACTTCGTAGGAACCTATTTTCAGCACAGGCCCGAGGGAAAAGAATCAAAGTATTACAAACCATTTTTAGAACAATAATTTTACAGTCTTTACAAATAATACAAAAAACAAATACATTTTAAATAATTATACCAAATTAGACATGATATGAAAACATTGGTAAAGAATATATATACAAGTTATATGACAATGATTTAATAGTTAGAGAAATAATTTTGGCCAGTTTATAGAGAAATTAAAGGTAAGTTAGTATAATACAAAAAAAGGAATTGCAATACAAAGTAAGAGAAAAACAGGCTTATGATATATTTAGAGGGGTCTATATTAGAACACTGAAGTCTTAAAACTTTGAATGTTCTAATATCGACCCCTATTCAGCGAATGCTTAAAATATCGAACATTCATTGTTCCGGAACACATACACACAACACAAGCACACCAAACAAACAGCAACCCCCCCCACACACACACACACACACACACTTAAAATCCTACATCTAACCCTACATTAAACTGTACATGCACTACTATTTATCCACTTACCTTAACCCAAACCCTAACCCTAAGCTCCGTCACTATCGCACACTCACCTCACCCACACCCTAACCCTAACTCACCTACCCCGCCCTAACCCTTGCGTCCACACAATCGCACACTTACCTGACCTGCGCCCTAACCCTAACTCACCTAACCCGCGTCCTAACCCT
Organism: Protopterus annectens; assembly: GCF_019279795.1. Lineage (NCBI taxonomy): Eukaryota > Metazoa > Chordata > Ceratodontiformes > Protopteridae > Protopterus > Protopterus annectens. The sequence goes on along the minus strand of NC_056733.1, from coordinate 1,291,209,805 downwards.
CACGTCCACACAATCACACACTTACCTGATCCCAGCCCGTAACTTTCCACCACAGTGTTGAAAATAGCAAAGCCTCAAAAACGGAAGAAATTTGGTGTTTTGCAGCTTTGCTATTTTCAGCGTTCACTGAATAGGGGTCGATATTAGAACATTCGAAGTTTCAAGACTTAGATGTTCTAATATAGACACATTTAGAGAGAAAGCCGGGGAGAGAAATTGATAGAAGTAAGGAATTGAGTGAAGAAGGGAGAGTAAGGAGAGGTAACATATCAATAGGTACTTGTTCACATTTATGGATATAGTTTACATAGCTCTCAACCAATCAGGGACAGACTGCAACAAAATCAGGGACAAATTCAGAAAAAAATCAGGGGCAATCGAGGACACTGAAAATATTAGTACTAATAACTAGAGAAATTGACAGACTAAGAGAATGTGAATTAATGTATATTTTCTGAAGTAAAAGATGTCTGCAACTTGTAATTATTGTTGTGACACCCATGCCCTGGCCCAGCAATCAAGGAGCCTCAATCCTCACCACTAACATCAGACAGGACGTCTCATAAGAGAGGATTGGATAACAAATACACACAGTAATGTACAATTTCCCTTAAGTGCACACAGAGATCACAGTCATTCTGGGGCTGGTTGCTCCCCTGCTTTCCAGGTCCCCAACAAGACTCCCCACTAGTACAGCTATAGGGTCCAGATCTCAGCCTAGCTGGAAAGCTAACCTCCAGTACCCTCTCTGTCCCACCAGTGCTTCGTGTCCCTGCCCAGGTAGCTGACACATACACACTTTGAGATAAGTATTTATACAACTTCACAGACACTCCTGAGAAAGGCTGACATGGATTCTCCAGCTGTGCCCATTTACCCAGACTATACGGTAGTAATTACTGCCACCACCAGCTTATATTTATCAGGCCCTTAAAAAGATATCCAATTATTACTGTGCAATATTATTATCCAATTGGTGGTATAGCCCAGGGCTAAAGCTATAGGAGAGGCTTAGACAGTAAACTCTATAAATATGCAATGTACTGTAGAGCTAACTTATCTCTACACAAACCAGCCACAGTTGAAAAGGGTTTAAAAATATTTAATAATAAATAAAGACATAAGACAATACTACTACAATACAATGCTACTCAAGAGTTCAGAGATCACACAGAAACTTAAAATAATTCTGTAGTACAGTTCTGACATAACAGAAAAACACTTAGTCTAACGTTCTTCTAATTTCCTAGCTATTACTACAAGAAAACATATTTCTGAAATAACTTTCTTAAGACAACAGGCAGAGTGCCGATGAGATGGATATCAAGGCAAAATGCTTCAAAATCTCTGCTTCTCTTTCTGTTTAAATTACTATTACAGTTCTGATAAAACATTACATCATCTTTTTACACTTCCTGGAGTTCCCAGGCTGACACAGAACTGCATTTACATTCTTTTACACTTAAAATAAAGGACATTCCACATGTAAATTCTGGTCATTAACTTTAGCCTTAAAACAATAGGCAGGATGCTTACTCCAGATTCATTGACTCCAAATTCTAACTTCAAAGGCCATACAAAACATAATTTTAATTTCAAAGAAAATTTGAAATGGTTGGCTCAGTTTTCCTTACAGCAGATGGCAATGTTGCTACAATCTTGAAGTTCACATTTTTCAGTGTTTTTTTTTTTTTATTTAAGAAACAAACCTGTATTTTATATTTATATTTACAAATGCCAGAATTATGTATCAAATTCTATTTGACTATGCTGGCAACCTTCACCCTTTCTCTACCAGTCTTCACAACTGTCCTATTTATTAAGTCTAACTCATCACCTTTTCTCTAAACGACACACGGTTTAGGAGGGATTAGGAGAGACATAGCTAAAATTTGAGTCAAAATCAAGGACATCTCTGAAAATCAGGGACATTTGAGAGGTATGATAGTTTATTCTGGTGCTGGGCAAGACCAGAGACAGCTTATGGTTAGGAGGTCTTTCAGAATGGTTTTGATGGATGGGAAGGAGGGTATTGAAGAACAAAATACAAGTAGCCCAAACCGAAGAACACAACACCACAGCAAAAGGATGCAGGAACCAAAGTAAATGTTCACAAACTTCTTTATTCCACAAATACACAAGCCAGAATGGCCCCAAATGACCAAACAGGAAATAAAATAAGTTGAGCGCGCTTTCTCTTTGTTTAATACAAAGCTTCCTCAGAACAAACATGCTAAAAACCTTACCCTACTTCTATATGAAATACTAATTGATTCCAATCATTATAGTGATTCAATCATTACTAAAACTAGTCCCAGTATTAAAGCCACATTACACATACAGTTATTAAATTTTACAAATACATTAAAAATATTACTAAAATATGTGACATATTTTGCAAATTTCCAGTGTGCAAAATTGTTTAAAACTGTACAAATTGCATCTGTATTTAAATGTATGCTATTAGAACATTCTACAGTTTTGGTATTAGTGTTATATACTTAAACAAGCACTAGGTTTTTGTTGAAAAACTTTAAAAAATATTATGACTAATGCAATAGATGTGAAAACCTTAATAAATATATTAAAAAATATAATCAACAAATGTATTTGTATGTACTGAAAAATCACTTTATATACAGGTGTATAATGAAACCTAAGTCTGTCTAAAAACAGCCCTGATAGTATAAAATGTCGAGCACTAACTTCAAAGAAATATTGCCACATCTCATCTGCTTTTTAAAACATTCTTTTCCTTACAGAATCTATAATTTTGCCTGTCTTAATTTCAAAACACTATGAATACTAATGTTGTCATTAAGGCCTGGGGGTCTACTGGTGTCCATTCTTAGTTGCCAAAATAACTCCCTAAACTCCAATCTGGATTCCCATTTGCCCCCCCCCCCCTTGGATCTATCATAAATTGCTCTATGACTGCAAATTTAATGTTCATATTCCTGCAAGCCAAAGAGTGTTTGTAAAAGGCATTAGATTCTTTGCCTTTACTAATTTCATATGTGTGTTCGTAGATTCTTTTCCTTAAAGTACGAGGAATTTTTTAACAAAAACCTAGTGCTTGGTTAAGTATATAACACTAATACCAAAACTGTAGAATGTTCTAATAGCATACATTTAAATACAGATGCAATTTGTAGTTTTAAACAATTTTGCACACTGGAAAGTTGCAAAATATGTCACATATTTTAGTAATATTTTTAATGTATTTGTAAAATTTAATAACTGTATGTGTAATGTGGCTTTAATACTGGGACTAGTTTTAGTAATGATTGAATCATTATAATTGGAATCAATTAGTATTTCATATAAAAGTAGGGTAAGGTTTTTAGAATGTTTGTTCTGAGGAAGCTTTGTATTAAACAAAGAGAAAGCGCGCTCAACTTATTTTATTTCCTGTTTGGTCGTCTGGGGCCGTTCTGGCTTGTGTATTTGTGGAATAAAGAAGTTTGTGAACATTTACTTTGGTTATTGCATCCTTTTGCTAAGGAGGGTATTGACCTGATGGATAGAGATAATTAGCTCCAGGATTTAGCAATATGGCATGAGCAAAGACAATGTCCAGCAGATTTAGTAGGTTTGTGGACAAACATGAGTTTTTGGTCATTGAATCATAAAGACTGACCAGAAACATAGTTGTGTAGAATGTTATTTAATGCTGGAATAACAGATGGATTCTGGATAATTTGATGAGTGGTAGGAAGATGTATATATGTTAGTTGATGGAGTAGTTTTAACCAATTTTGGCTTTTTAGTGTTTTACAGGAGTGGGTTCTGAAAGGAGTATTTGCAGCAAATATAGCAACTTTGCTCTAACAAGCCATGTGCTACACTTTAAAAGAAGACTTTTTTAATTAAAATGTTAGGAAGTAGTGACTGAGGCAGGATAAAGAAACAGGACCTGAATGGCTGGGACAGTAGGGAGGGGTTGAGATGTTGTGTATCTGGCCACCTTGTCAGTGTGCCAGATATCACAGGAATCTCTACAGATTGGATAATCTCTTCTACACCGAGTAAAATCTCTATTTCAACAAATCCTTCATGACCATCTCCCCATATTTGTTTAAGAAAAGAAATAAACATCCAAAAACAACATTTTTGCAATATGACACATAGCCTCTCAAATTTCAAAAATGACACATTCATCTCATACCTCAATCAGTACAACTGGACAGTGCTAAAATATTTACCTCTTGATGATGCCATACCCAATTAAATAACATATTCTTAAGTATATTAAATAACTAGACCCACTTAGAGAAAGAAAAAAAAGAGTTAAGTCCAATCCTGTCCATTGGCTGACCAGAAGTACCAAACATCTTATGAAACTTCAAGATGCTACTTGGAAAATCTGGACAACAGACAAAACTCAGTCTAACCATCAAAAATATAAAGAACCCAGAAACAGAATTAAATATCAAATTAAATCTGACAAAAAGACTACTACACAAATCTCCAAAGTAAAATTCACAATCATCCCAAACTGTTCTGGTCTTTCATAAAGCAGTTCCTTAACCCTGGCTGTTCAACACAACCCTCAACAAAAATTAATTTAAACAACCTCATAAATGTCGCCATTACATTTAACTCAATCTTTATTAGTTCACATTCATTCTTACTCAATAACAACAACCAAAACAATACTCAAATTCCAAACCCTGAAACACCCACACTCTCTATCCCTCCAAACAATCCCCAGCTCTACCATTAAGATCCATAAAGGTGATTAATAAACTGAGCTCACTAATTATAGGCACATTGCCACCCCCCATCCAAGATACTTGAAAAATGCATTCAGTCCCAATTGCTTCACTTTATCACCCAAAAAAGCACTTCTCTCTCTCACTCATAGCATGGTTTCTGCACACTCCATAGCACCTGTATGGCTCTCCTTAGCTTCATTTATGTGCAATCAACTCAAACAGAGATAATGGCAGCCTATTATCAGTCCTCTTTCTTGATCTCTCTAAAGCTTTTGACACTATCTCCCATACTGTTCTCCCACAAAACTCTCTAACCTAGGCCTTGATAACCCCTCCCTCTCCTGGTTTTCCAGCTACCTTACTCATCACCCCCAGGCAGTGAAATGGCTGACCGACATCTCACCATTTCTCCCCATATTGGTTCATGTTCCACAGGAATCCATAGTTGGTCTTATACTATTTTGCATCTTTGTTAATGACAAACAAGAAAACCACCCTAGTCCGGTGTGCAAATGATTTAACCATTATCTGCAAAGCAAAAAAAAATGACTCCCAACAACAGCTGATCAAGAATTTGTCTGCTTAGTAGAAATCTTCTTGACCACCAACCAGCTATTCCTCAACCCCAGCATATCAAAATTATTTCTCCACTCCAAAACACCTTGCAATAAAAAGTCTTCCTTCTCTAGTACCTGTTCTAACACCAAAATACATCTTTTCACCCATTCCAAACAACTAGGAGTTCCTATAGATAAAGCCCTCAAATTCAATGTCCACATAGATCTTAGCATTTATTGCACCTTTTATTGTCTGCTGCCTACCTTTTTTTACTGTATTTTATTACTATAAACAAACTGTACTGTTGTACTGCAATTGTCTGCCTTACTGGGCCTGGTAAATCATTTTAGTTACTGTTTTCACTGTTTGTAAAGCTTTTTTAGCCATTTTCACTGTTTGAAAGGTATTAACTGGAAATTTTCTCCATTTGTTATGCATCTGTTTCATTGTTCTGATTTTCCTGCCAAGAAGTGTATCGTTTGTTTGCAGTTAAAAGCATTCTCTAGAGTCTCCTTGCTTTTATGTTTAAAACTTTTATTTAGTGTCTCACTGTTGCTTTTCTGCTGTGGTAAACATTTCTGTAGTGTTTTCTGCCTAAAATAGTGTAGCTAGTAGCTGTAGCATAGTTCAGACTCAGGGTTGCTGTTTCTGGGCCTGGTTGTTTGTTAGTACTGGCTGTTTGTTCTGAGCACATTGTCCAGGCTGTCTTCTGCACTCTAGTGAGAGGATTGTGCTGTTTGGTCCCTGGCTGGTAAAGATTGGCTGGTCTAGGCCTTGGAGTAAGCACCTGATTGGTTCTTTTGAGCTTTTTGTAAAGTTGTTTTAGGTTTTAACCTTTTGGTATTTAAGCCCCACCCTTGAGTGGGTTTCTGCTTATTTGCTCACTGAGCAGCACCGTGGACTGCCCCACAATTGTGTGCCATAGCTGGACAGATAATTTCAACAATTGTTCTCTTAGATAAAACTGCATCCCAACAGAGTAGTTCCTCATCTTAAGCACATTTCCAGGCAAAGAGGCAATACTAGTGAAGCTGTGTAAGCACCCCATTGTAATAACGGCCTCAAGAGTTTTTCTGAGGCCCCACTCTACTTACTAGTGTAGCATTAAGCCTGTCCTCTGAGGTATTAACACAACTCGCCCACTAGTTATTCCTACATGTGATCCCTTTCCCACCATATTCCTATTTCTGACCATATAAATTCACCTATGAGCATGAACAAGCAATTTCCCAGAGTTTCTCCAGTCAGCTTGGTCGACATGGGCATCCTGTGGCAGTTCTGCCTCAAGTACACAGACAACGCTCTACTAGTCCACACAAATTCAACATGCGAGAGATGCAACTATATTAAAAACCTCAAATCAATGCTCTCTTACATGCCAGTCAATATAGCTGACACTCAGCGGGATATCAGCATGAACACCTCACCACCTAGTCCACTGAAACCCACATCAGACATACCTACATTCTCAGAGGTCCTTGCCACAAACTTACCTAAACACAAGAGACTTCCCAAAAACACACATAAGCATGCTACACATAATACTTCCTCTCCAGACCACAGTACACACAATAGCTCATGCACCAGTGTCTCACCTGTCAAGCCCATAAGGCTAAACACTAAACCTAACATATTAGTCATAGGAGATTCCATCATGAGACACAGATGTCTCACCAAGCTGGATAAAGAGAAGGTCATGGTCAGTTGGCTGTCAGGTGCCAGGATCCACCATATCACACATGCACTCAAGTCTGTCAACAACAGGTACCATTATGACTCTGTCATAGTCCATGTTGGTGTGAATGACTTGAGACGTACCTCCCTGAACTATATGAAGAGCGATATGAATGAGCTTTTAGAGCATGTGTCTCAGGCAGGTATTCCTTAGCCTTAAGCAGCATTTTACTTTCACCTGGAATTGATGCCTCAATACAACCAGAAAATGATTGTCTTCAATAATTGGCTTAGCTTCTGTTGTCATTCTAAGAGGATCCAGTATCTGTCAGCCTGGGATGACATGATCAACAGACCTTGATGCTTTGCCAGTGATGGTCTTCCTATGTCACCCCTGGGATTTTGGCTACCAGCTAAGGCTTTTGCCACCCCCATAGTCCATTTTTTTAGGCAGTGTTACAAGGACAAAACTCCAGACATAAAAATACAAACCAAAATCAACCTCAAGGTCATGTTGCTAAATGCTAGGAGTCTTAACATGAAACTGCACTCACTGGAAGCAGCCCTCACCAGGAGACGGTGTATCAATATTCATCAAGGATAAATACACCTCCAGATCTGTCAAATAGTATGATGCCCTAGAGATACTTCAGGTGCAGTTAACTGTTTGTAGGACACATTTCAACTCATTGCCAGCTACAGAACCCCCAACATTTATTTTATTTTATTTTACATTTATTAACTGGGGGTGTCTGAATGAGCCGAAAAGGCCCTTTTTTAGCAGAGGACTGGGGAGAAAAGCTCCACATAGAAGAATTACAGATACATTTAGATATTTAGACATGATCAGTATACAAACAAATTATAACAGACAGTTTTTTATAGTGGTATGCAGCACATTAGCAATTACAGTGGAGAGAGCAAATAAGAAAATATTAATTTAAAAATAAAGGTAATTAATAGATTTGTGGTGTACAGCTGAAATTTGGAACATAGGTAGACTACATACATAGTACACAGTTACAGTACATACATTGTACATTAACCAGTGTTTGCGAGTAAGAGTGAAAACTATTATCAAGTACTCTAGGTTTAGTATGTGTACCTTATCCACTTTCACTAGCCTGGGGAGCAGTCATGGCATTGCCAACTTTGCTTGAGATGTTTCTTAATGAGGTTTTTAAAGGAGGCTTTGGATGATGTGTTTTGTATGCTAGTGGGGAGAGAGTTCCATTTTTTAGCCACTGAACTACTATAAAGTGTGTCTCCAAAGCTATTGCAGCTGTTGGTGACTTTTAGTAGTAGTTTGCGTGATGATCTAAGAGGCCTTTTGGCTGAGTGATGATGTACTATGTTTTTGAGGGCAGGACACTTATTGGGGAGGTAATAGATAGAATGACAGAGGCAGAGCTGATTGTAGGTTAGGAGGTTGGGCAGTTTAAGCCAGTGGAGCTCTCTCAAAGCAGTACAGTGATGAGTTCTGTATGAGCAATTTGCAGCAAAGTGGGCAATTTTGTTATAGCAGGCTTCCATTTTGCTTAGTTCAGTTTTGGTGAGATTAGTCAGAATGGGAGATGCATAGAGTAGGGTGGATAGAAGTTAGTAGCGAGCAATGGCTGATCTTGTGTTGTTGGTAAGAAATGGTTTGATTATGGTAGAGTGATCCCAGTTTAGCATATACTTTTTTAATAGTTAAGTTGAGATGACTTTCAAATTTTAGGTGAGGGTCTATGGTTATTCCCAATAGCTTAGCCACTGCCACTGGAGTGATTGGAGTAGCATTTGTGGAGTAGATAGTGAATTGACTGTTATTGGTGTTTTTGTTAGAACTGGTTATAATCATAAACTGAGTTTTCTTTGGATTGAGGATAAGTTGGGCTTTGGTAAGGTGCTTTTCAACATCAGAGAATGCTAGATGAGTTGTTTGCAGGAGGGTGGGAATGTTTTGTGCAGCACAGATAAAGGAAGTATCATCTGCATACTGAATGATAGATGCATGCTGTGTGGAGGTCATTTGTGAAGATTGTGAATAGTAGTGGTCCTAAGACAGAACCCTGTGGGACTCCTATAGTTATGGGCAGCTGAGGAGAGAGAGAATTTTCCCATTTCATAACTTGGTACCTGTCAGTTAAGTAGCTTTGGAACCAGGTAAGAGTGGAATTTGATAGGTGATATTGGTTTAGTTTGTTTAGCAGGATTTGGTGCAAGACTGTCTCAAACATGAATCAGGACACCCCCCCCCCTGCCTATTTGGATCAACTTGAGTCTATCAAGATACATCCTAACACCATAGTTCTGGGTGACTTTAACTACTCTAGCATTGACTGGGTGAATTATTCGTGCTCAAACTCATCTGACCAAAGTTTCATCAACTTTGTCAACTCCAATGCCCTAGACCAGCTGGTTGACACCCCTACCAGGGCCGCTAACATCCTGGACCTGTTGCTTACAAATATGGGTGACGACTGTAGCTCCCCCACTGTGAGTTCATCCCTGGTGAACTCTAACCACAAATCAGTCATTTTGAGGTAAATATCACACTTGACCCTCCCCTAGCAGCAACTAGATTAAAAAACTCTTCTAAAGCAGATTATAACCTCTTACAGGATGGTATAAATAGCTTCATTGCACCTCTCCCCTCAGATGGAACCGGTAACTATGCCAAGCTCTACACCAGTGCCCTAGACAAGCACCTGTATAACTGCAGTGACTCAGAAATACCTGTTAGAACCAAAACAAGCTCTTCAAGTAAAAGCAAAACTACCTGGTGGACAACCACCATTAACAGGCTTTACAATAAAAGGAAGAAACTGCTATCCAAGAGTAAGAAGGAGTGGGCTCTAAAATGGAGACACTCTCTTCAGCTTAAATAAGCAAGTAAGTCTTCTTGTGAAGTCCTTCAAGGCAAACTACAAATCCAAGTTAGCTTCCTCAACCAAGGACAACCATAAGGCATTCTTTAGTTAGATCCATAACTTAAAAGGTAAGACTCAGATCTGCGCTGAATTGGTAGTTTATGGTAACACATACACTCAGCCAGTGGACATAGCTAACCTGCTAGCCAACAGGTTTGGTGAAAACTTCACTCCCCCATCCCTGCCACATGTATTTCATGACATCCCTACCATCTGTCCCCTACCTTGTATCTCTAAAGAGCAGGCTGTAAATGCCCTAAGTCCAAAAACACAGCATCAATAGGACCTGATAACATCCCAGACTGCATCCTACATGGGCTCAAACAAGAATTAGCATCATCATTGGCTACTCTTTCCAATTACAGTCTAAGCATCAGCTTCATTCCCAGCTGAATGGAAAACAGTTACTGTTATCCCCCTGCACAAAGGCGATGCTTCTACTGACCCCGGGAACTACAGACCTATTAGCCTGACTAGCCTTATCTGCAAGGCCATGGAGAGAATCATCATGGACCTTATCAACAAAGATATAGGTAATCTCCAAACACTAGATCTACCCAGTTTGGATTTATCAGGGGAAGATCATGCTTGTTAAACCTGGTGGACTTCTTTGAGACAGTCACAAGGGCCCTGAATGAGGGGAAATCTGTGCATACATCCTACCTAGACCTGGCCAAGGCATTTTATACTATCTCACACTCTCTCCCTCAGGCATCATTGAAAACTTTCCCAGCTAGACATCAACCCTTATATCGTAAGGTGGGTTGCAAACTGGCTCTCTGATATAACCCATACAGTCAAAATAGGGGAATCCACCTCCAACAGCAGACCGGTTACCAGTGGTGTTCCACAGGGATTGGTCCTGTGACCTGTACTGTTTGGAATCTATTTCTCTGGAATATGAGATGAAACCAAGGGATTGAGGCTGACAAAGTTTGCTGACAACTGCAAACTGGGTGCGGTCATAGAATCTCCAAATGATGCCAACATCCTTCAAGAAGGTCTTATGCCAACAAATGATTGGTGCCAAAGTCTTGGCCTCAAACTGAATGCAAAAAAAAAATGTATTAGCATCCCTTTCAGCAAGAGCAATGTTCCTGAAAATTACCACATCAATGGCAATACCCTAAGTACGCATTCAGTGGTGAGAGATCTGGGCACTCGGGCTGACAGCAACTTTACCTTTGATCACCATGTCTCCAGAGTGGTAAGAAGGACATTCTATATGGCTTACCTCATAAGTAAGGGCATTGCCTTGAGAAAAAATAAAATTATCACCTCCCTGTGCTCTTCACTCATTAGGCCAATAATCGAGTAAAATGGTCGTTTTGGCATGTACCTTTCAAAGTACCTGCAGCAATTGGAGAGACCACAAAGGTTCCTCACAAAGAAAATTCAAGGTCTTCAGCAGCCATCCTAGGTGGATCGGCTGAAATTACTGTTTCATACAGAGTACTCAAAGGTGATCTTTGCCTTGCATATAAGGTGATTTCTGACCCCGTCTTACTGGAAATGCTGCACATCCGCAAGTCAAATGGCAGATGGTTTACTCATTCTAAAGACCTAAACCTGGTATGTGACAGCAAAAGAACCTGGTGGAGGGTCAGATTTGTCTCCCAGAGGTTACCACACCTTTGAAATAGACTCCCACTTCACATCAAACAGAGCATCTCCCTTGCCCTCTTCAAACACAATCTGGACGATTGGATGTGTAACCATAAATTCACCCCAATATTCCAACTGCGTCCCTCTTGGACAGGGGCAATAGGTGCTGATCATGGTAACAAGGGTAAAATTTGGATAGGCTTGTAAGAGCCCACAGGCCATTAGCCTAGTAACTTCCTATGATTAAAACATAAATCGCCAAGAACTTGGCACTCTCTCTATAGAGCCAAACCCTCTATATATACCTTATGGCACTCCCCCTTCTACCTACCTACCTTTCTCTGTGCTGCAGCAATATTTATCAATATCCAGCAAACTCATCTAAAAAGATCAAGCAGTGCTACAACAGGGTCAAATATTTGCATCCAACCTCCCTTATAGATTACACCACTATCTAGCACCTAGACACCTCCAATGGCTTGAACTACCTTAACAGTTAATATACTCTCAGCTCCCTACTATCCATACACCTCCCTACTGTCCATATATCCCCTACTGTCCAGGCACTACTTAACCAAATGACTGCCATCCCTAGCAAACCTAATGCATTCATACCACCCAACCAGGACTCTATGCTTGCTGACAAAGCCCTGCTACTTATTTCCAAACCTAACAGATCAACTGTCTGCTCCCTGTACTATCACATAGTGTTCAAAACCTGAAACTCCATATGCTACCAGTTAGACAAGAACCATAACAAAAGTCTTTCAAGCTTTAACTAAAAATTCACTTCCTCATCTCATGGCACTTCACATGCTCTCCACCTGATTAAACTGTTGTTCTCATCTCTAACTGTTCTCCTTCTGAACTCTTTATCCCTTCTAAAACAGAGGAACTGCATACAATTATAACCTATAATATGTCTGAATACTGTATCAGTAATGTAATGAACAACTGCCACTGTAAGACTATGCCTGTTCTATGTAATTCTACTACTGGTTTCTTGCTCTCCATATTTATGATTATACAATATAAAACCACCACCTCCCATGCTAGTATAGAGTATCTATGTTAGATGCCATTGCCAATGTTCAGCTGCATTGCATTGTATTGTACTGGAGTTTTTCTCCCCAGGCCTCCACTGAAAATGGGTTCCAAGCCCAGTCTGACCTCACCAGTGAATAAAACCAATAACTTACCTAAACTAACTAACTAAATATCCCTCTCTATCCAAATGTATGGGCAGCTTGATATAGGGAATATAGCAGCATATTTCCACCTTCTTTGGTTGCAAAAAAGAACTGCTCTCACCAACCAAAATTGCTTCCTTCTTCACTCCCTGTAGCTCATTGTCTAATTTCTTCTAACTTCCAAAAACCCTTACTGTTGTTATGGCTTCCTCTGAATGTACTGTGATCTTTACTTGTCTTTTGCTCTGGTCTGGCTGCTTATTCCCTGGGTGATGTCATGTGTACCAGTCTAACCCCTGGTATTTGGCTTCCATCACCATTGTAGCAGAAGACACAGTGCAGCAGTCCATGTTACTGTGACTTGGTACAATGAACAGAGTAACATATACTGTACATTAAGCACATCTTGTGTCTGCAGTACATGGGTGCATGGTGGAGTTGCAACATGAGAGAAACAGGCTGCTGTAGATGTTTCCACTAATGGAAAAAATGGAAAAAAAAATATTTGGGAGATTGTTGACAAAAAGCAGATGTGAATGATAGACATGTAATCTGATGAATGTTGTTCCAGAGAAAAGAAGTTTGGGATTGGCTGTGCTATGCTGAATATGGCAGCATGGGAGGGACTGTAACATCTGCTATGAGGCTCAAGCTCTGCTTAAAAGACTGCCAGCTTTCCCAGAAACGTCCAGAGACATGCCATTTGGTCCTCAGTCACTTCTAGTAGGCATAAACTATGTAGATATCAGATAATAAATTGAGATAGCCTAGTGGTGATTTCCATTATAAAGTATTTAAGACCTTACCTTTAAAGATCACATCCATTCAGTAATAGTTAAGACAGGTAGCCAATCAATCGCCCTTTACTGATTAAAATCATTCCTTTGTGTTGATCGCAGGTGCATACTTACATCTATACAGCAAGGTTTGATGGGCACGTTACCCATATTTTATAACATAATGGCTAAGTTCATAGCAGAACCTCCTGATATATGCCAGAGATTCTCCTCCACCTCCAGCTCTCTAGTTATCTCTATCACAGTCAAGGTTTATTCCTATTACCCTGGCATTCTCTGGGAACCTCATTTCATCTGACAATTAAAGGCATTGAGCAACTACATTCCTGTACAGTGGAACTGTCACCCAGTGTGATGTCTGAGCTCTGGTATCTCATATTTAAACTGTGGCTTATTCAAATTGATTCTAGTTTGCCTAAACTGTGCTGTCATTTAATGATTACAACCTCATCTTGACTGATTAGTTAAACCTATTTCAGTCACACTTTTAAAATTATTTTGTTTGTTTATTGCATGTGAGTATGTATGTATGTATGTATGTATGTATGCTTACTGGGAAAGTCCAGCTGGATACAAAGCCCATCTTCACTGGAAGTCAGGGAGAAAACCTCCACAGACATAAAGTTAACGAAAAATACATTGCACAATCACACTTTTCACATACTATGCAAATACTAGGACATTATATGTGCTTAATAATACATACGACATTATATGTTTGTACATAATAGTAACAAAAACATGGTAGAGCCAGCAAACAGTGGACCAGAATCCATTTATTGAGGTACTGAATACACTTAATACATATTAGTAACAGTGCATTGTAGATTTGTTTAAACAATGCTACAGTTTCCGTACTTAAGTGATTCAACAGAAGTTTAAGTAGAGCCCTTTTTATAATGGTAGTGCTAGATGGAAATATTACCCTGGAAAGCAGCACTGAAATAACCAAGAGTTAAGATGGAGTTATTTTTGTTTAGTTTTGAAGATGAACGGGTTTTCAGTGAGTCTGATAGGGAGTAGGAAAGAGTTTCAAGCTTTGGAGACCTGGTTGAATTACAGAGCATCTTCAGCTATGCCATTAGACTTTTAAACCATGAGGAGAAGGAGCAGATGTTTATCACTAGAGTGGAGTTGCCAGTTTGGGGTGTGGAGTCTAGGTGCTAGGTACCTCTCATGATGACACGTTATGCTGTGTGCCATTTGTAGTTGAGGTAGTGGGGTAGCCAGATGAGATGCTTTAGGGGAATGCAGTGATGAGTAGAATAAGATTTTCTGGATGCAAATTTGGCTGTTTCATCAAAACACTACTTAAACTTATTCTTCTGTGTGGCCTGGAGATTGGAGAAAATTGGTGAAGCATATAGGAGTGTGGGAAGGAACTAGGAGGTGGGAAGGGTTGTCATGCCACTTTCACTGAGATAGTGTTTAACTCAGTTGTTTTGATAGCTTGTTGAATATGTAAGTCAAATTTCAAGTTATTGTCAAAAGTGACAATTAGTAATTAAATGCCAGAAACAAATTCAATTATTGTGTTGTTGGAGATGATTGTAAAGATTGTTTTGTCATCGGTATTGGACTTAGGGATGAAAAGGAATAATTTTGTCTTGTTTTGGATTCCAGATGAGGTGGGATTTGGCTGACCAAGTTTTGTTGGAGGTGAAGCAGTCCCGAGAGAGCTGTTGAAGGTGTGTTGGATTCAGAGCTGAGTATATTAAAGTGGAGTCATTAATATATTGGATTAGAATTTAGGCTGACATATTTAGCAGCTGTGCACAAATTGTTATTCTGAACAACAGCGCCCAAAGTTTCAGTCTTTGTGGTGCACCCACAGATAATGGTAAGAATGTGGAGCTGATGAAGTTCCGGTATTGCTGGGACGAAAAACGCTTGTAGTGTTTAACGTGACTGTGTGAAAATAAACGTATTTGGACTTTTACACCATTTATGCTACTTTGGATTCAACATAATTCTGCAACCTCAGTTCGCTTCTTCCATTTGCGGCTTGTCAGTTTTGTTTTCTCAGTTGCTTCAGTCCGGGTTATAAGAATGTGGAGTAGTTTGATTGCCATTTAAAGATCAAGTTCAAAGCTCTGTCTCACCTAACAAAGTCAGAAGCCAAAAATCTTGAATGGTAGAGCCTGTTAGCTAATCTCCAAATCTATTCTGCACCAAAAAAAAAAACATTACTTCAGTAACTAAAATAAAAATAAACATATTTTGGTGTGCACACAGCATGGAACTTTTGCACACACTGTTAATTTCATCATCATGCCTAGCAGTATGTTGATATGATTCTGTGGCATGTTGTAGTCGGACGTAAACCAACATTGCTGAAAATTGAAAGAAAAGTCACAAGGCGAGCATCCCCACAAGATTAACATTTAATGAATAATGTGTTTATTTATTAAATATTTTTATTGTTGGAGTGCTCATTTTGTGATATAACATTTTATTTCTTCTGGACTCCACTGTTTTACTACAAATGCTACAGTCAGGTCCCTGGGGGCAGAAGACTTCTGCACCCCAAGCAACATCAGCAATCCTTGCCCATCCCAGGTGAGAGCCTTGGAAGGGCATAATTATGAACATATTTGAATGGATTTTACAAAAGTCTTATTTTACATAAATGTATTGTTTTATGTGGAGATAACACAGTGAAGAACTTCTCAAACGCAAACTTCACACTTCTTAAGGCTGGAGTGGTATCCTTCAAGGCCCCCGAGCCAGTGGAAACCACAACCCACGCTGCTGAAACCCTTACAAATGCCTTCTACGAGCACCTCCAGGAATGTATGGATCAAGCAATCCCTAATAAAATCAAGACCCTTTCCACCAAAGGCAGGTGCCCAGTCTGGTGGACCCCAGCCATAAACAAACTCTACAACAAGAGGAGAAAGCTACTACATGACAGAGCAAAATCCCTAAAAGGGAAGGCATCTCTGATCAATACTAGCAAAAACTACGATCACTCATAAAATCATCCAAGGCCAACTTTGAGAGAAAAATCGCTAATGACACAAAAGACAATCATAAGGCCTTCTTTAGCTATGTTAGAAACCTGGGTGGAAACTCCCAGATATGCTCAGAATTAGTCCAAAATGATAAAAAATCACTGAACCCACAGACATTGCCAACATACTGGCAGACAGGTTCAGTGCAAATTTCTCCTCCCCCTCCCAAAAGGAGAAATATATATCCCACCAGAGTCTAGCCTCCCAAACATCTCAGATGCCCAGGTGAGAGCTGCTCTCTCTAAAGCAAAAAACACAGCATCAATGGGACCGGACGGTGTCCCCGGCTGTGTGCTACACGAACTCAATGAGAAACTAAACCCACACATAAGGCTGCTGTTTAATCTTAGCCTTACTACAGGATACGTACCCAAAGAATGGCGACGGCAACTGTGGTCCCACTCCACAAAGGCGGTGCTTCTACGGACCCTGGAAATTACCGCCCCATAAGCTTGACGAGCCTTGTCTGCAAAGCTATGGAGAGGATCATAATGGAACTCATAAATAAAGACATTGGGGACCTACAGACACTGGATCCTACCCAATTTGGCTTTGTCAAGGGCAGATCCTGCCTCTTGAACTTGGTCGACTTTTTCAAAACAGTCACTAAGGCCATTGATGAGGGTAAGGCAGTTCACACAGCCTACCTTGACCTAGCAAAAGCGTTGACACAATACCCCACTCGGGCATCATAGAAAAGCTCACCAGCTTAGATGTAAACCCATATGTCACAAGATGGGTTGCAAACTGGCTCAAGGACAGAACACACAGGGTTAGAGTTGCTGGTGCCATGTCAGACTCTAAGCCGGTCATGAGCGGTGTCCCACAGGGCTCAGTCCTGGGCCCCCTCTTGTTCGGCATTTATTTTTCTGAAGTGCAGGCAAACATAGGGGGATTGTGGCTGACAAAATTTGCAGATGACTGCAAACTGGGCACCATAATTGACACTCCACCAGACACAGACATCCTCCAGAGAGGTCTCATAGAAATGGATAACTGGTGCCAGAGCCATGGCCTTAAGCTAAGTGCCAAAAAATGTATAGTCATACCCTTTGGGAAAAACAAGGTAACCCCTAATTACCACATAGGTGGTAATCCATTAAACACGGAAGAAGTTATCAGGGACCTGGGGACCCAAGTTGACAGTAACCTCTCTTTTGACACTCACATTGCCAAAGTGGTTAGGAAGACCTTCTACATTGCCCACCTGATCATGAAGGGATTCACATCCAGATCAGGAGAGGTCATTGTACCCTGTACTCTTCACTTATCAGACCAATGATTGAGTACAACGCCCCATTCGGAATGTACCTTACCCGACACCTGCAGCAGTTGGAAAGACCCCAAAAGTTCCTCACCAAAAGGATAAAGGGCTCAAACATATGTCATAAATATGCCCGACTGAAGAAACTCCAGCTCTATTCAGTCGCATACCGTCTGCTCAGAGGTGATCTGTGCCTGACATACAAGGCCATGTCCAACCCGGAATTAATGGACATGCTCCACCTCAAAAAATCCAAATCCACCAGAGCCACGAGAGCAAGAGACTTAAACCTCAACACGGATATAAATAGGACATGCTGGAGGGACAGATTCATCACCCAGAGACTCCCTACACTATGGAACAGAATCCCAGTCCATGTGAGGCAGAACCCCTCACTGACTCTGTTCAAGAGAAATTTTGACGAGTGGATGGGAGATCGTAGGTTTACCCTGGGAATCATCTCTGTATCACTGCTGGACAGAGGCACAGCAAACTAATGGGTATAGTATTCTCATCCTAAGGGGTGGTGAAAGCCACACACACTCTGGCTAGGCTTATAAATGCCCTAGGGCAGATAGCCTAGTATGAACCTATGAACCTATAAGACCTAAGCAGACACTGTTCACAAATGTCTGGTCTCATAATGCAAAAATATTTTGCAGATGCAGCATTCCATTTTGTTATTCTGAACATGATGCTTAAAAGCTTCTGATCTGTCTGACAGGTAGCTTTGGAACTAGGACAGGGTGCAATGGAACAGACCTAAGCATCTTGGCTGAAACAGTAGCTTGTCATGCGATATTGTAATAAAGGTTTTTGATAGGTCTAAGAATAGTGCAGCTACAATATTGCTTGTGTTGCATGTTTGATCGATAGTGTTTATGAAGTTGAATAACGGCGTTAATGCTGTGGTTTGGTCTGAAACTATGCTAGGCAAGAGAGAGAGAACAGATTTTTGTCAAGGATATCTTTAATTAGTTGAATGTGGATGCATTTCTCCAGGATTTTAGACAAGGGAGAAAGTATGGCTATGTGCCTGTAGTTGGAGAGTTCAATGATGTTGACTCATTTGGGAAGAAACAGGATATAAGATTTCTCTCAGAGGGAAGGGCCATAAGATTCTTGCATAGATCTATTTATGAAAATAGAACAGGTAGGCATAGCTCTCAACTCTCCAGATTTTCTCAGAATGTCAAGATTTTTGCCTTACATTTTTGGTCTATTCCTCATAAAATCTGCAGTTTTCTGGCAAATCACTGGGACAATCTGTGAATTGAAGTTGCTTAATAATAGCATATATTTGAGTTTCTGACTTCATGTCCTTCTGAAAAACGCATGCTAACACAAACCCTGTTATTCTAACACCTTCTAAGTTAATAAGAGCAATATTTAAAATCTGTCCCTATTTTGGGGCCTTTGTTCGCCCATTATGTCAGGCTTTGTCCAGATTTTTTGTGATAAGAGTTTGAGGTATGAAGATAGGCCATGCCTTCAGCAGCAATTTTAAGATAGTTACCTGGTAAGTTACCAATAGATAAGGTGGTGGGTTTAAGTATGAGGAGATACTTCTTTATGGTACAGAAGGGGAAAGACCTGAGCAAGAAGGCAATTGAATTGCTGAAGGGTTGAGAATTATTTTGCACATTGTGATTGTTATTTTTATTGAGTAATTAATTTATGGTGTTTATAAAGTGGGATTTAAACAGAGTAGCAGTACTGCCTGGATCCATAACAGGGCATGGGTTGAGCTGCGTTATCAGTGGTTAAGAGTTTTTCATAGAGTCCCAGAATTCTCCTGGGTTTTTATGGTGACTGTTTTTTCAGTCAGTAGTACATTTGATCTATTTTGACTTTTTTGTAAGATTAGTAAGGTAGCTAAAATATTGATAGTCTTCTGGAGTTCAATTTTTTGTCAGATTTTCCAGGCCTTATCCCCTTATTGACCTTGTTCTCTCTGACATATAACTGCTGTTGTTAACTTACGTACTTTATATATAATGTATGGTCAGAACAGTTTTGTTAAATCTGAAAAAGTTTGGAACTCTTTCTTCTGTGCTTCGATTCCTGGCTTAGTCATTTTTTTCTAATTGTTTGATTCAAAGTGTGCTGGCAACAGTATTCATACTATGTACAGTAGCATCTTTTAACTGCATGTTGAGAATGGAGCTTTTCTTCACTGGTAACCCTATATAAAAAGACAGTAGGGCTAATCTGGTTAATAGAGTGTAAGAAATAAAATATTTGCTTTGTGGACAACAGGGATATTGATTGCTGTGGGGTGGCATTAAAGATCCAAGTTTCTAGTTTCTTGCTGATATGGGCATCACCATTGATATGATCTGCTGAGACAACCTTTGGCAGGTGAAGAGATAACTGCTGCAGACTTAGTTGCATCAGGGACATCAACACATGTCTGGCGGGATGTCCTAGTAAGAGGCAGCAGAAAGGTAAAGCAATCTTATGATTTACAAACTGTGAACCTGGAAGCAAAGAGAAATTAATGTTTCTTTTAGGGAAACAACAGTTAAGGGAGATTTTGGATGTCTTGGTTGGTACACCAGTGTTGCTGTGCTATTAGGGGTGGAGTTTCACAGTATGTGAGTTGTACTATTTCTGCCATAGTTCTTGAATGGCAAAGTGGATATGTTAGACAGACTGGGTGAAAGTGCGTGGAGTACATTTTTGTTTTGCAGGGCAGCTGAGCTACACAGACTGTGATAACGAGTGTTTGTGTGTGTGTGTGTGTGTGTGTGTGTGTGTGTGTGTGTGTGTGTGTGTGTGTGTGTGTGTGTGTGTGTATGTCTGTGTGCATACATGCATTAGGCTCTAGTGCCTTATGTCCCTGGATTGTTTTCAGCTCTGATCTCCTTGTCTGTCCATTTTTTTCCCACGACTGGTTGTTTACTTCTCCAAAACTAAAAACTTGGATACCAAATGTTTTGTTAACATTCTGCTAAGGAACAACATTGGAGTACTCCCATAACTCCTTTCAGTATCCTCACCTTTCACAGGTTATTAGGTAAATACTAGGCTAGCTTCCCTGAATGACTATTTTAAGCCTACCCAAATAACCCAAGATTAGAATCAAACCCTGTACTGTCTGTCCATGAGGTGAAGACCTTAAACAGTATGTCAAACCCACTCCCCATATTTTTCATATTTCAATATTTACATTTACTTTTTATGGGAAAGTACAATATAATTCCACTTCCTCCACAAGGACCTTCATCTCACACCCCTTTCTCTAACCTATACATGGATAATCTCCTCTCTTGTTTTCAACTACTGCATGTAACTATTGGCCTTCTTAAGAAGAGTTCCATACATTCTGTGTAAATCTGGTAAAAACTTTGGAGCTTTTCTCCCCAGACCTTCACTGAAAAGTGGTTGCATACCCAGTTGAACTTTTCCAGTAAACAAATCAATAAATGAATATATAAATAAACAAACAAACAAATAAATAAATAAATAAAGTTCCTCTTCAGAATAAACTTTTAAACTTCTCACTCAGCCTTTTAAGTAACTTGGATATGTGACAAAGGGAAATACTGCCAGCCCAGCTAGCTGGAATTTTGTAAATAATTATATGTAATTTGTGAATATGAATATGATTTGTATAGAAATGTAACAGAAGGAGATACTGCCAGCCCAGCTATCTGGAATTGTGTGAATAATCATATGTCATTTGTGAATATAAACATGATTCATATGCTTGACTTACAAATGTATTAGAACTGTATGTTATATATATATTAAACTGCTGGTACAGAAGTGTGTATTGAACAGGGTTTGTACAGTACTGAGCCTAGATGTGTGACCACAGTGTGTCCTACTGGATTAGAGCAGAGATGTATACAAAGTATTGTACATGTGTAAATGTATATGTTTTAACAGTGGGAACTAGAACATAGAGGGCTAACTTGCAAAACTTCAAGAAAATAGTTGTAATTAAATTGTTTTATGATTGTGCTATAAAAGTTAGTTTCAATGCAGGAAAGAGACAGGATGTCTAGAACTAGGGTGCCTTCTACATTGTTTTGTAAGTGTTTTATTGTTTTATGTCATCCAGTAGTTGCAAAGATCTGAGAGACATGTATTTTTCACAGGGAAATGCTAAAATGTTGGTCGTTTCTGATAATGGGGGTTTAGCTTGGGAACTAAAGTCAGGTGACAAAAAGTGATGTAATGCAAGCTAACAGTAATATTTGATATTAATTTAAGAACTCTCTGAGAGAGAGAGGGGGCATTTTGTATCTTGTCTTTGACCTAGAAACATCCAATCACCATTTCTGCCTGCTTGTTGCTCTGTAAGTAAGTTTTCAGGGCATACTAACTCTTTTAGATTCAGATAGGAATATAGTAAAGTATAGCTTAGATGTTTTGTTTATTTATAAGGGACTGTCTGCAAAGTTAAATATTTCCTGTAATTTTGAGCTCTGATATAACTGATTATTTACTGAGTATTGCCTTGTTCTTTTATTATTTATTATTAAATATATTTATACCTTTCAATTGTGGCTGGTCTGTTAGTACACCCACTCCTAACTTAACTCACTCTTCCAAAAATATTGCTACCTCTTTCAACAATCACTTCACATAAACTGTACTATCACTAGCTAGACAACACAACCCCCCCATAAACCCACACCACCAACTACAACTAACTATCTCCCCACTAGCTTCTCTTTCTCTCCTGTTCCTACCTCCAAAATAAAACAACTATTAACTAAACTTAAAACCACCGGATTAGCAGCAGACAACCTCTAAAGTGAATACCTTCAGCTTGCAGCTGACGCTCTAGCCTACCCCATATCACTCTTGATTAACAGATCTCTGTCAGAAAGTTATGTTCCCACACTATGAAAAGTCTCACACATAATTCCCCTACACAAAGGAGGCCCCTCCGCAGATCTAACCAATTACCGCCCCATAGCTATTCTCTCGCCACTCTCCAATATACTAGAGAGATGCATTCATTCTCAAGTCTCAGATCACCTCCTTGCTAACAACCGCCTCTCCAACACACAACTCGGTTTCTGACCTAACCATAGCACCACCACCACCTTACTCTCTTTCTCTAACACTATCATACAAAATAAAAATGCAGGTTATCTCTCCTCAGCTACCTTCCAAGACCTCTCTAAAGCTTTCAACATGGTCCCACACAAACAACTCATCTCTCTTCTCAATAACCTATCCTTCTCTCAACCAGTCATCAACTGGTTTCAGAGTTACCTATCTGACCACAAACAAGCAGTTGTTTGTCAGGACAACCTATCCCCCCAACTACCAGTCTCCATAGGGGTTCCCCAAGGGTCCATCCTGGGACCCCTGCTCTTCTCTATTTTCACCAATAATCAAGCCTCAGCCACAACACATGGCACACTCATACAATATGCAGGTGACTCAACCATCATCTGCACAACCCACTCCCTACCCAAACTGCAAAAAGTCACACAGGAAGCATTTTCTTCTACTGAAACTTGGTTATCTGATGCCCAACTAATACTCAACCCAAACAAAACAAAATGACTAATCTTCCAATCCACCAAACTTACCCTAGACAGCTCTCACTTTAACATCACAGCAAAAGACAACACCACCAATCCATCCTACAGAACAAACCAAATTACTAGGATTAGAAATAGACAATAAACTGAACTTTGACATTCACATTTCCATGACCATTAGAAAAGTGCACAAAAAACAAACTAGGAACATTATATAGAAATCAGCAACTACTTACCAAAGCAGCTAAAATTTTGGTAGCAAATTCTCATCTCATCTCTACCCTACTCTATGTCTCTGCAATATTTACTAACCTTAGACAATGCAACCTAAATAAGCTAGAAACCTGCTACAACAAAATCACCAAATTCACCACAGGGGCTTCCTACTGTACTCACCACTGTCTCCCACTAGCAGAACTGGGCTGGCTAGAGCTCCCCCACCTCCTTCAATGGTACCAACTCGCACTCGCTCACAAACTAATAAACCAACCACTAAAAGTCCTATCCCTGCAGAATCTACTCCAACTCTATATAACCACGAGACCACTAGGATCCAGCCACAAAACCTCCTACAAGTCACAAGAGCCATTAAATCTGCTGGAGAAGCATTGTTCTCCTGCACTATAGCCAAACTCTGGAACTCCCTCCCATCCTCAATTACCTCTGTAACTTCTTGCACCCACTTCAAATCCTTACTAAAATCACACTTAAAAACTTGCCAGATATGCCCTTGCAACCCCCCCTCTAATACCATTGACTCCAACCACCCACTACCTCTCTCGGCTCTCTATCAACAACCTACTCTTAGCAAGCTTGGCTACTCATTTTCCCAGGTACCTACCACATAATACTTATTTCTTGTAGCAACAACTGCTAATGGCTGTTATGTACCTCAAAAACAGATTGTATCAATTGTTCACTGATGAATCTCAACTACATTTGTAACCATGTTTAGTATATGTCACTATATTTTAAAATTGTACTATGTTCTACAGCTGTTTTACATCTATGTTTTATTCTTGTCTTGCGTCCTTAGCTGGACTAATTTCTATATTTAAATGCTATGTTTTTTAACTATATAATGCAAGAAATAATTAATGTGGAGCTTTTCTCCCCCGGCCTCCACTGAAAATGGACCTGTGTCCAGTCGGGCTCTCCCGGTCAACAAATGTAAATAAATAAATAAATATTTAAGCTCTTAGCGTACTTGCATATCTATTTGGTGACCTTGTATAGGTCACTCCTAATAGCCTGGCTCTTGGTTAAACTACCATTTAAATTAATAGTAACATTACACAGTAGGATTAGACACCCTTTGTTAAGGGCAGATGGAACTATCTTATAGTTTGGGCAGAACGGGGCATAGCTAGTAAATCTCTGCCAGCCTTTCCCAGGACTGTGTGTGTGTGTGTGTGTGTGTGTGTGTGTGTGTGTGTGTGTGTGTGTGTGTGTGTGTGTGTTTGTTTGTATATTAATCAAATCTCAAAAAGTGTATGTGTCAGTTACTTGGGCAGGGACACGAAGCACTGGTTGGACAGAGAGGATGCTGGAGGTCTTAGCTCTGCCACTCAGCTGAGATCTCAACTCTATAGCTGTGCCAGTGGGGAGTCTTATTGGGGATCTGGAGAAAAAGGGAGAAACCAGCCCCAGACTGACTATGATCTCTGTGTGCTCTTAAGGGAAATTGCACTTTACTGTGTGTGTATTTGTCATCCTCCCAGTGTGTAGGTCCCCCACTGTTGCCAGTGGTGAGGATTGAGGCTACTTGATTACTGGGCCAGTGTTGAGGTGCCACATGTTAATTGGTGGCAGTGGTGGGATATCCATATCACATATCAATTGGCTTGTAGTGGTGGGATATCCACATATTAGGATTCTGTGATGTGGATATTGAATTCCTGAAAGCTGTAAACAGTGGTCATTAAGGAAAGTGTTTGTAGTCTCAAGTTAGTCACAGTGGACATTCAGAGTTTCATATCACAATTTTTTTATTTTTGTTAGCTTAGTTAGTCAGGGAGAACAAGCAAGCATGTCAGCAGAGGAGTATTGCAAGTTGACAAGCAGCCAGGTGGCTGAGATGTGCCAGGCTAAAGGACTGGTGCATGCTAACCTGACTAAAGCAGAAATGATTGCAGCCTTGGGCACAGCTGCCTCACATGCCAGTAATCAGGGGGACAACCAGGGTGGCCTTGGAGATGTACAACTCTCAGGAAATGGACAGTTCAGCCTTTCCACAGAGGGCTTAAAAATCCATTTGGGGTTAAATAGACTTGAACTGGAGGCCAAACATTTGGAAATAGAAGCAGCAGAGAAACTGAGACATCTGGCAGCTGAGGAAAATGAGAAACTGCGATGTCTCAAAGCTGAGGAGAATGAGAGGCAGAGACAATATGAAGAAGAGATGCTGACTCTTCGTCATGGTCATGCAGGTAACAGAGAAGGGAGTAACCAAATCCCAGAAGCAACAAAGGCCAGTAAATTTCTTCCACAATTTACAGAGGGAGACAATTTTGATAGAGTCATTCATATGTTTGAAAAGGTATGTAAACAGTATAATGTTGACCATGGGCTCTGGATACAGTTCCTGACCCCCTTATTACATGGTAAAGCTGTAACTGCTATTTCTAAATTGCCTGATACTGATTGCATAAATTATAATACTGCAAAAAACAGTCTTTTAGTATGTTTTACGTTAACATCTGAGGCTTATAGGAAAAGTTTTGTGAGCATAGACACAAGGGAGATGAAAGCGTGCATGAATATATTGCTGAACTAAGCACTTATTTTCATAGGTGGGTGAGTGGATGTCAAGTCACCACTTTTGAAGAGCTGGCAGACTGTTTGGTGAGGTAACAAGCCCTTAGCACTTTGCCTGAGGACATAAGAATCTGGTTATCAGACAGACAATGAAATACAGCAGATAAGTTGGGGAAGAAGGAAGACCTATACCTAGCAAGCAGGTCATCACTGCACAGGAAAGGGATACCCAGTGCTGCTCATGCATCTAAGGAAACCCATGGTGCATAGCCTAAACCACCCCAACAGAGTCTGCCCATTATCAGGGGAAGCCACCAGTCCAGGTACACATCCAAGACCAAGGATTAAATGATTTAAATGCAACCAATGGGGACATGTAGCATATAGATGTCCACTGATGCAAGGTAGGGAAAAGAAGGTGGGAGAACCAGTAAGTGGAAATGGCAAAATGCCAGCAGTAAGCTGTCTCAAGACAACAAGGGTACCAAACTACCACGAGAGGTTATATCCTATCTTAGTAAATGGGAAAGAGGCCATTGCTAAGAGAGACACAGACTCTGAGCTAACAACTGTGAAGCCTACAATGGTTAAAGAGGTGCACTACTTGCTTGGGCAGTCTACTCCAGTTAGAGTTGTAGGAGGGACCCCATTCCAAATACCTTTGGCTAGGGTTCACCTTGACTGGGATTGCGGAAATGGAAGTCAGCAAGTAGGTGTGTTTGAGGATATCTCTGCAGATGTCTTGATAGGGAATCAGTTTGTTAATGCAATACCTTGTGTGCCTGCAGTTTCATGCAGTTAGGCTTGGAGGCAAGCATGTAGATCTGGTAGCCTGGGGGAGACCAAGACAGACTGGACACTTGCAGCCAGGACTGGTGAGGTGGTTACTTCAGGGAGGGAGCTGCCCTGAAGCAGTGAGACTGAAGGTGAGGCACAGCTGCTTCTGGATACTGATGGCCCCTTGGACAGAGCAACTGCATGGGCAGAGGTGAATTGTAGTACCCAGTCTGACAGTGACACACTGCTGTCAGAGAATACCAAACTTCCTGTGGAAGGGGTGCTGGGAAGGGTTACCCAAGAGTGAGTTGAGACAAGCTCAGCTTTCAGACTCTACATTAGAAGGCTTAAAGGAGGTAGCTAGTGAGTCACCTGATTCTCAAATGAAGGGGGAATCTGGATACTAGAACAAATGGTTACTGTATAGACAGTGGACCCTGAGGGAGGGCTAGAGAGTGAGAGAATGCAGCAGTTGGTAGTGCCCAGAGCCTATTGTCTGGCACTTCTAGCCATAGCCCATGATATTCCCTTTGCAGGTCATATGATCCTAAAATGTACAAAGAGAGGCATTATACAGAACTTTATTGACCTGGGATTTCCAGAGATGTAACAGGGTACTGCAGGACATGTGATCAGTGCCAAAACATAGGAAAGGAAGGAGAGAAGGTGAAAGCTCCTTTGATGCCTTTGCCTGTGTTTGCGGAGCCATTTCAGAGGATAGATATGGATATTGTGGGCCCTCTAAGTACTCCCAAGTTCTACAGAGAAAAAGTATATCCTAGTGGTAGTAGATTATGTTATCAGATACCCTGAGGCTCTGTCCTCCATTGAGGCAGAAAAGATGGTAAATGCTTTGTTAGAGATTTTCAGCAGGGTAGGTTTCCCAAAAGAGATACTGACTGACAGAGATGCCAATTTCATGTCAGACATACTGGCTTGTCTGTGGAAGCAATGTGAGATGAAGCACCTAAAGACCACCCCCGTACCATCCCCAGACTAATGGTCTTGTTGAGAGGTTAAACTCTACACTCAAGACCATGCTATGGGCATTTGCAGATCAGTTTAAGAGGGACTGGGACAAATACTTGCCCAATCTATTGTTGCTTACAGAGAGGTGCCACAAGAATCCACAGGTTTTTCACCCTTTGAGTTGCTGTATGGGCATAGGGTGAGAGGACCTTTAGATGTGATTTGAGATGAGTGGGAAGGTGACTGTGAATCCCACAATGAGTCTGTTGTGGCATGTGATCAGGATGTCTAGAACTAGGTGCTTTCTGCATTGTTTTGTAAGTGTTTTATCGTTCTATGTCTTCTAGCAGTTGCAAAGATCTGAGAGATATGTATTTTTCACAGGGAAATGCTAAAATGTTGGTAGTTTCTGACAGTGGTTGTTTAGCTAGGTAACTTAAGTCAGGTGAAAAAAAGTGATGTCATCCAAGCTAACCCAGCAGTAATATTTGATATTAATTTAAGAACTCTCTGAGAGAGAGAGAGAGAGGGGGGGGCATTTTGTATTTTGCCTTTGACCTAGAAACATCCACTCACCAGTTCTGCCTGCGTGTTGTTCTGTAAGTAAGTTTTTAGGGCACAGTAACTCTTTTAGATTCAGATAGGAATATAGTAAATTATAGCTTAGATGTTTTCTTTAGTTATTTGGGACTGTCCTGCAAAGTTGTTTTAAATATTTCCTGTGCTTTGGAATTCTGATGTAACTGATTACTTACTGAGTATTGTCTTGTTCTTTTATTATTTATTGTTAAATATGTTTAATTATTTTAATTGTTGCTGTTCTGTTTAGAGATATTTAAGCTCTTAGTGTACTTGCATATCTATTTGGTGACATTGTACAAGCCCCTCCTAATAGCCTGGCTCTCAGTTAAACTACCATTTAAATTAATAGTAGCATTACACAGTAGGACTAGACACCCTTTGTTAAGGGCCTTAAAGTAGCTGATAAAGAGTTGCTGGTGGCAGTCAGAACTATCTTATAGTTTGGGCAGAAGGGGGCACAGCTAGCAAACCTGTGTCAGCCTTTCCCAGGAGTGTGTGTGTGTGTGTGTGTGTGTGTGTGTGTGTGTGTGTGTGTGTGTGTGTGTGTGAGTTTGTGTGTGTGTGTGTGTGTGTGTGTGTGTGTGTGTGTGTATTAATCAAATCTCACAGACTGTGTGTTAGCTACTTGGGCAGGGACACGAAACACTGGTTGGACAGAGAGGGTGCTGGAGGTCTTAGCTTGGCCAATCAGCTGAGATCTAAACTCTACAGCTTTGCCAGTGTGGAGTCTTATTCAACTAATAAAGCTTATCAGCACCTTACACATGAAGGCTATCCTTGTGGTAGGACTGGAAGGACCCACGCATCATCACTTAGCTGATGTCAGGAGATGGCTGTCTCTCCAGAAATGATATCAGAGTATCATTTAAACATGAAACGCAGGTTCCTGCCATGCACCATTTAAAGACAATTCAGGGGCCTACTCATTTTCCTCCCCTCTTTTCTTATGGAATCTACCCAAAAATCCAAATTTTGGCTGCTTCTGGCACTTACAACTACCAAATATCATGAGGAAGAAGAGTATGACACAACTCTTCCTCACTTCAGAAACTGTCTATCTTAATAAATCCAATTCTGCCTCTTTTATAATGCTTTCACAGCTAAGCTGAAAAAACAAATCTTGTATTTGTGAACAGTAAATGCAATATCACTTGACTCCAAGATTACAGCGTTTTGAAGATTATGCTGGCCCTGTTTACAGATGAACCTGAACATTATAGTAAACTCCATGTTGTGCAATGTTGGAGGAAGGATAATTAAGTATTGGGGGTGCTGAGGTGTATGGGGTTGCCCCATGTATATAACTGTTAGGCAGATCACACTCTTTAGAACTTTATTATCAGGTCCTGAATTTATAATTTTTGGCATACTGCACTTATGGTGTCTCAGCTTAGGGAATCTGATCTCAGGAGTTTGTGACTTAGTCAAATGTGCTAGAGGATTCTATAGAAACCCATGCAATCTCAGCTGTATTATCCATTTATCCTCTGCACCCCTCTTTAGTTTCACTGCATTATTCTCCTCCTCTTCTCCACTCCTTGATTAATATATTTCTTCATCTCTCCCCTCCTCTCTTCCCTTGTCCTTACTATTATATACTTGTCTACTGCATTTAGTATTGCACATTTGTTCCTCTGTAATAGCTTTACTATCTCTGGCTGTATTTCCTTTGTTTCTCTTCATCAGTACCTTTGCCACCTCCGTCTTTATTACATCTGAGTCTCTTCTTCTGATCTGATCAGTGCTATCTTCATCTTCCCATTTCACTCACCCATACCACTAGTCCCCAAGACACTTCCATATTCTTATCCTCTCCATTTTCATCACCCCCCCATTAATCTGCCAGTCGCCTCACTTTTCATCATTTACCATGATAGTTCATCTATACCATTTACTCTCATATTATTAAATGCTACACACACTTTCCCTGTCCTATGATGCTTCACAGCAGCTTCACTACAAGAAATATGAGGGGGCAGCTGATGGTCACTGCTAAACTGGGGAATGCTTTTGCCTCACCTTATAACTATGCTTGCCTTTCCCATTAAACCTTTGGTTGCTTAGTAGGTAGATGACATAAACAGGTTCAATGCTCAATCACTACTAATAATATTTCTCTTTTCTCTGACTTAACCATTGCTACATTGCTCTGTCCTGAGACCTTACCATGACCTTATCATGCTCTGGCCTATGATTACATCACCAATTTAGTCTTACTTCTTAGACTGCTTTAATGATCTGGACCCTTTCTCATTGCAATTAATGTACATTGTGTACACTATAATAATTTGTTACAATTTCACTATAACTAATAATTGTTTTTCTTGCTATAATCATATTAGTGTTCTTGCTATGTATGATACGTAATGTCTACACAAAGACTGTTTCACAACTTATCCCTGAAAAAAAAAAAACAGAACCTTGAATCAATGGATTACACATGATTAACAAAATGAAATATATATATATATATATATATAGGACCAAACTTACTATATCACCTTGCTCTCTTGACTTTTTATAGGTTCCCCACAATCTCCCTCATTTGTCATTAACCCACTCTTAGGTTAAAATGTCCTTTGTCCCTTATAAATTAAAAAAATGCATTACATTCATCTATTGCTGTGCTGCTAACTTTTTTTCTGTAGGTTAGCTTTTACCAGAGAAACGATAGCTGCTTTTTAATTCTTTTGATAAACAGGCTGGTGATCTGACCAAACCACTCCCTTTTCAGCCACACCATTGCCTTCAGCTTCCTGTTTCCTTGTAGATGCTTTATATTAGCATGTTGTGTGAGGCTGTGAATAGCTCTGCCCTCACTAACTGTTATTAGCAATTTTGAAGATGACCATCCTAAAACTTGGTAATTCAGTTACTGTCAAATATGTAGTTTATCAATGTCAAAACTCACTCATGTCTTCTTACTGTGTACATGACATCTTCCAAATTTCAAAGATGACATTGACACCATAAATGAAATGAAATGGGCATAGCCCTGTGTTTATTATCAATTATACTACCAATTTGTATAGTACCAAACTGTAATTCTCAAGGAGATGTGCACAGGATAAGGATCCTCATGGAAATCTTATGAATAATTACTTTACTAACACTACAGAGTGTCAGCGTTGCCTCTGCCCGTTAATAAACAATACATCATCAAACTGTCTCTGTTTGGCCATTAATAAACAATACATCATCAATCTCATCTTACTCAGATCATCATATATATTTCTGACATATGCCACCTTACAATGTCCCAAGGGAGAATAGGCTAATAAAATTCAGTGCATTTTCCCTGAGCCTACCACTTACTTTGGTATGGTCAGCAATAAGTCTTAACCCCCGGTCCCCATCTACTCAGGTCTCCTTTACTGATCCTGCCTTCTACTATCAAAGGAGAAGGAAAGGAACTACCCCTCCTACTTTCAAAAACATTGGCTTATCAACTCTGTAGGCCTGCTTTCCAGACCTTGTAAAATTCTACAAATCTCTATTTTGATACATGAACCCCATTACTGCGGTACTTTGCTGGCCACCTGTCTTTTGTGGTGGGATGTACTATACATGTTTCTGCAACTTCTACACTTAATTTGTACCTGTAATTCAGTCCTATGAATAACTCTCTACACAGCTCTAGTGGATGTGGCTCTATGCCATTTCAACCTGTGTACCACTTCTAACCATATTAAACAAACCTGTGGCTGCCTTTGCTTTAGAGATGACATATCTCACCCTGTTAAGTTTTCCAAGCTGTGAGCTGCAATGTGGTATATGTCATTTTCCCCTGACTGGAGAAGAATTCTACTGGGCATTGTCATTCCAGCCTTCGATGTGGCCATATCCTTCCCCATCCCTAACCGTTTTACTGTCTGTCTTCCTTAACATTACTTTTTGCTTCCTGCTGTAATTTCCACTGTAAACTTTTAATATATGACTAGATCAGGCTACATATCTCCTCTGTATTTGTGCCTTGACACTATAAAACAAAATACTGAATGTGAGAGTAGTGTGCTTTACAAGTAAGTATATTTGATCCATGTTAGGTTTCTATCCCCCTAATTTTTGGTGTTTGACAGATACACCCTTGCCCTTTAAGAATGAAATGTTGTTCTTATATTACATAATTCTGGAATATATTTAGAAGGGTCCAAGCCGTACTGCTTCACTGACTTCATTAAAAGTGCTCCTACTTGATTTTATGTGTGACTTCCCTGTTTTCAACCGAAAAATGTCAGTGTTTGGTAATGCTGTAGACATTGCACTGCATTCCATTCTATGCTCAATAAGGCCTGAAGCCACCCATTGGCCTTTTGACATGTGATTGTTGATAGATTTGCCTACCTGTATGTACACCTCCTTGTACCCATCCTTAAATTATAGGTATGCAGAACTGTCGGTAATTCAGGTTTATCATAACTTGTACTATTTCTGACCATGTAACTACTTCACAAGGCTATTATAGACAGGCTCTGAAAGGCCACACTTTAAATTCATCATTACATACCTTTGGGAACTTGTGACATTATGTTTGCATTACTGTAGGGTCAATTGGGTGCCTTCTGTCTGGGTTGTGTAGGTATCTACAAAGACAGTACAGCTGCAGCACACACACGGCAACTTTAATGAATAAAAAAATTCGAATTGTATTAAAAACAATACAGACTAAGTGCTTTAACCCTGCTACTATCGGACTTCATCTGAATTCCACTCATTTTCAATTAAACATTGTGATCTTTGTGACAGACAGAAATTATTAAACAATGTAATACACTGTAGCTACAAATTGTCATCTGACAATATGGATCAGTATAGCTCTTTTCTAGACATTGACTTTCAAAATGAAAAGTATGTTTAATGGCTTGTATTTGTCCATTTCATAACTTTCCTTTTTAATTGGTGTAACAAAGACTTGTCTGAAAATGGGCCTTAGTGATCCTGTTTTCCTATCTGCTAAAGGAAGAGATAAATAAAAAGTGTTTCTCATTTATGACCATTATCCACAAATTTATTTAGATTTTCCTCTAAGTGTAAAAGTAATTGGTTTATAAGTTTTTGAAGCCCACTGAACCTACAACCTTTATATTTATCCATCTATATATATATATATATATATATATATATATATATATATATATATACACACACACACACACACACACACACACACACACACACACACACACACACACACACACCAACTCCACGATTACCATACATCAGAGGTAAGGGTATATCCCGAGAAATAGCCATCTCAGACAATATATGTAAGTCCATTTTTCAGCTATTCAGTCTGCATGTTTCGGTATTCATTCTAGCAGGTCTCAGCATTTCAAACGGTTACCATATAAAAGTAATATTTAAAATTTGTCCCTGGTTTTGGGCCTATGACCCCCCCCATTATGTTTAGCTTTATCTAGATTTCTTGCACGTAGAGAATGAGAGGTATGTGTAGTGAGCGACCAAGTCAAATCCAAAGACAGTATCTAAATAGTCTTATTGTACCAAACCTGGGTGAATTTAAAGCACCTTCTTGGATCTATCACTCTTTCTTGGGTGAGCTTCCTCATATTCACTTTATTGCTTTCTCTGTCTTGAAAGCGCACTGGGTTTCATCCACTGGTGTTATTTTCTTCCATCTTTCAGCATTCCCTCTCGCTGCATTTCCTGGAAAGTTGCACTGATTTCCTTAAGCATCTGTTAAAATTGTGTTTCTAGGATGCAGACAGAACCAGGAACCCCCCACTGCTATTTTACACATATGCAGCATTGTGCTAGACTCACTTGAGTTGCTTATCCCATGCGTATGTTGTGCTAACAGTTGACTCACTGTGCCACACTTTTCATTGTATGTGCATATATACATATTTATATATTATCATTCGCTAAAGTGCAGCGAGCAGGTCAAGCACATAAACTAATTTCCAGGTATGATGTCTGAGCATACCTCTCAATCTCATAGCACAAGAAATCTGGACAAAGTCAAAAATAATGGTGGGGGTGGGGTGGGGGGCAAAAGGCCAAAAATAGGGACAGAATTTAGGTGGCCTAATGTTTAAGGTGTTTGCCTTACAAACACAAGGTGCAGGGTTTGAGTCTCACAAGGGATAATTGACTAAGTTTAAAATGGCTCACAAGGGCAGTTAGCTTAGTACTAACCTATGAATGAATGAAATGAACCTATGAATAAATGTAGAAAGTTGCTAAAATAACAGATTTCTGTTAGCATGCATTTTCTGCGGGCTATGAAGTCTGAAACTCAATTGTTTGCCATTATTTAAAGACATCGATCCTCAGCAATTTTCTAGAAAAACACACATTTTATGAGGAACAAACAAAATATGAGGCAAAAATGTGGACATACTGCAAAAATCTGGACAGTTGAGAGGTAAAGCTAAGTCAAAGAAAAGGATTTAAAAACTATGAAAGAATGCTATTTATGCCAGCAGGAAATGTTAAGCTGAGTGCAGTGGACCATAATGCAGTAGAAAGATGTAGAAAATATTGTCCAAAAAAGAAAAAAAAAACATTATATATGGATACTTAGTTGTTGTTTTTGTTGTTCTTCTTCTTTTGGCTTTTCCCGGTTAGGGGTCACCACAGTAGATCTCCAGTCCGCTAATGATTGGCAGTAGATTTTTTACAGGTGCTGAGGTGCCAGCTCTATGCACAACCTTCAACAAAGGTACACCCATTCTATGTGTTTGAATACTTAGTATAAGGTGTAATTGTGTATGAAAGCCTGCATGTAAGCAGTGCAAAGCATTTTCAAGTTTCAGTTTGTTATGTTTGCTCAAGCAGGAAGTGTGTTCAAAAGAGAGGTGAAATTAGTAGTGGCAGTAGTAGCTAAGGATGGCTTTAAGGGGGTTTAAAGGGAAAAGAGAAGACCAAACAAATTATAGATTAGGTTTTCAGTGGGAGTCTAATTGCTATCCAGACTTGATTTGCTGCCAAGCATATCAGACATATAATCACTGTGGCTCCCCACTCCCCTGGAGATTACAGTTTCAAAACAACATATTACTCGGGAATCCACACCCAGAACACTGGCTTCCAGGCGCGAATCTTCCCGCCACCCTCTGGTGCTGACAGCTGCAGTTCAAAGAAGCATGAGGGGGAGGGAGTGCGGAGTCCAAACATTACAAGAATGGAAGCATTGTGGCTGTATTCACATGCGGTGGTAACAGCCCCTCCCTACAGCAGCATGTATCAATTCCTTATCCAATAAAGGGTGAGGGGTAAGGGGGGGAGTATGCAAAGTAAAGAGGTCAAACTTGCAAACTGTTTAACAGCTGTGCATTTCTAAACTGCCTGGATACAAGTGTAAAGTAAGATCATTCAGCACTGCTGTGCTCTGAAAGGTGTATATGTGTGTGTGTGTGTGTGTGTGTGTGTGTGTGTGTGTGTGTGTGTATGAAAGAGAGAGATAGAACAGGGGGAAGTTCAACTTATTTGCTTGCTTGCTTTTTGCCACTTTAAAGTTCCTGTTCATTGTTATTTTAACAATTAAACTTTAAGAAATAAGTCTTATTCCTTAAAAGAAAGCAAGATCAAAACATTTTATAGGTTCATAGGTGTTTACTAGGCTAACGACTACAAGGGCCTTTTTAAACCTAGCCTTGCATCCCAAATCTCTAACTACCCTTGATAACTGTAAGCATGAGACTGGAAGATGAACCATTTACAGGTTCCCTGTGCCCGTTAGAGACATAGGTGCTACACTAGGGATGAATTTCCAGTTTCTGATCCAATTCTTTACTTTTTCCCTAGCAACTCTTAATATCATGACATTTATGTATTTATGTTGTATTGTAGTGGAACAGTTAATATCTTCTGCCTCTCTCTATTTCTTTGGATATTATCCATTCATTATCTGTAGAGGTTGAGGCTTCTCATTTTCCATAAAGGCCTTATATGATTTAACTCAAATCAGTGAGTAACGTTTATCTATATAGCATCTCATCTATTTTGTTTGTTTTTTTTTTTTGGTGGAAATGCCAGTATCTTTTCATATTTATCCATTGGTAGGATGTTGGCTCTTGTCGTCTCTGCGATGTAGCTATCATTTCTAAGTGGCAGAGTGAGCAGACACACAGTAGAAATTGCAGCTGTTCTGCTCCTGTTGCTTTGTTTCATCATAAACTGTAGCTCAGACACTGTTTAAGAAACTTTGAAATGTGCTGGCTCTGTTCTGAACAAGTAGCAGTATGTACACTGCAAAAAATAAAATTACTTAATAAAATAAAAATTATCAAACATAAATGCTAACTTTATGTATTCTTACTGAGTTTCAGCTTGTGGCAAATGTGTAGTCCTTACAGCTTTGCCCAAATCACATGCTATTACAAAGTGTTCCTTTTCTTATTAGTACTGAAGGAAAACCAGCAAAACAATTTCCAGCCATTTTTAACCCGAACAGCTGTGTTTCTTTGGCAGGGTCATAGTTTTCTGAATCCCTCTGCCAACTAAAGGGTTGCTTATTGTTTAATTTGTGGTGAAAAATATAGAATTAAATTATCTCACAGGATAAAGTGCAAAACAATTTACTGATTATAAGATCCAGAGAACTGTACAAACTACACCCCCTAATCACATGCAGTCCACATTTAGCAACATTGCAAACTCCTTGACAAGTTCAGAAAATATACATTACAATTTTTTTTTAAAAAAAAGCTGCACTAATTCCTTAATTAAAACTCAGCCTGACACCAAAATACTGTCTCTCACACCATACTCCACAACACGGGTAAAGCCCCACAACTGCTAAATGTGTATACAGAGCTGCTGTGAAAACAAAAGCACAAAGTATACTTTAGCTGAACTGCAAGTACACCCCCAAATCACTGGGATATCCTACTCTAGCATCACTCACCTCCACTGAAAATTAACTTCATACAATTCATCAATTTGAGCAAAAGAGTTAATACACTTGTAAAATAAACTGCATAATGGCAACAACTCTCACTGCAGAATTCAGACGCTATGCATTGCATTCATGCAGTAGCAAGTACCCTCTCTCTCACTTTAACCACAATAAATAAGGCACATGAAACGTCCACTGAGATTTATTGCTTAATTATGAAAAATCACTTTGCATTAGGGAATAATATTATGCAGTAAGGAACTGCATGGCAGAGAGAACAACATATACAATAAAAATAATGTTTTCATTCATGCATGTTTGTGTATTCACATGCCTGTGTGTATGGAAGTATGTTGATTTATTTACTATACTTAGTGACTGATTAAAGGTGCCTCAATTTCTCACCCAGTCTGGGTGAATGTAGTATAGTACAGAGGCATGACAGAGCTAAAAATAAATAGGAAATGTAGAACACAGTAAAATAGAAGTATTAAAATGATTATATTAGACTATAAAGTGCACAATGCATTATGATTTGAGTAACATCGAGCAGTCAAGAATTTACTGGCAATGGTAGTGTACAAATTCCCAAAAACAAGATAATAGCTTATTTACACTGAATGCTCCTTAGTTCGTACTGTAGCCATTCCATAATGGTGGGACAAGAGTAGAGAGCACACTTGTCACCTAAACTCATATTTTGGACTGGAGAGGAATGTCACTGCATGAAGAGCATTAAGATGTATTTTTCATCCATAATAGCACACCTGAGAAGCAGTGTTCATAATCAGTAGTGCACATAAGACTGCACACTACCTGACTGAGATCTAGTTCATTTTTGAAATGAATGCAATGGCACTCCCAGCTACTAGAAAACGTCAAGTATTTCAAAACTTAGCAGAGGGCAGTTTGTAGTCAGATGACATATTTTGGCAGGCCAAGTGCAAAGAGAAGGATGTCATGTTCTACCTCTGAAATTAGTACATTCTCAATGGAGGCTACCTAGCCTAAAGAACAAGCAAATAAGTACTCTTTATGTTCTATAAATATAAAGCATATGGACCTACAGCAATTACATATCAGAATTTAGTTTCATTTTTTTTTCCAGGGCTATCCTGACCAACTAATTGTGAATATTGACTTAGCACAACAGTGTAATTCTTACCCAGTGGGCTATCTTGCTTCATTACAGAGGTGTTTCTAGCATGGCATTTATTAATAATTTACAGGTCTTTAAAAAGACTGATGAAGCTAGTGGGCTCCCTCCTGGGGTAGTAATTTGGGAGACCCTTATGTTATTGCTTCAAAAAGACAGCTGAGATCAGAACAGTATTTCCTTTATTCAACTATATGCAATATGATTTGGGGCACCATTTCAGATAATTTAATTCTTCAGTAAGCAAAATGCTTAAAACAATAACATGAAAGTTATGCTAACCAAATGGATTATTCCAAATGCATTCATCAATGTCAACATCAAAGTAAACTTTATTGTCAATCAGATCAACAAATGCAATGTATCACTGGATGAAATTTCATTGCTTCAGGCTTGTGTGCATTAACAGTTTTCACAAGAGGGTGAAGGAGCCTATAACCGAAGAAATTATAGACAGTACAGATATAAATATAATTTTTAAGATAGCAGCATAGCATAATTCAAAGTTCCCATGCAAGTAATAATTTAGTTCAGATTGCATAACTTAGATAAATAGATTAATTTAATTTATTAACAGTAAAGACAGTCATATTGCACTTATGATGTTCTCATGAACTGAGGGAGTGTTGACATTGTTAAGGTTAGTTGTTCAACAGTCTGATCACTTGTGGAAAGAAACTGTTCCTGCATCTTGATGTTCTACACTTGATGCTTCTGCATTGTTTACCTGAAGACAGAAGGTGGAACAGTCCATGTGTGGGATGATATTATGCCTTACCAAATTCATGGCCCTGGTATGTGGGACCCTTGCTTCCTCTTGAATAATGATTTACTTTGCTTTGTCAACATTTAGTGCTTGGTTGTTGTTAGTGCATTATCTAGTGAATTAGTTCACTTTCTCTCTGTATGCTCCCTTGTTGCCATTCCTCGATGAGGCCAATCATGGTAGTATCATCTGAAAACTTGATGATATAATTAGTCTGATGTTTTGCAGAGCAGTCATGGGTCAGTATTGTGAAGAGAAGTGGACTTAGTATGTAACCTTGTGGGACCCCTTTATTCAAGGTGATGCATTGTGAGTGGTTCTTGCCAACTCCAACAGTTTGGGGCCTGTCAGTCAGAAAGGTTAGAATCCAGTTGCAGAGTGTATTTTCTAGGCCTAGTTGACTTAGTTTAGACAATACTTAGTTTAGACAACAGCTGCTGCAGTATTACTGTGTTGAAGGCTGAGCTGAAGTCTATGAACCGCATGCATACATAGCAATTTTTGTTTTCAAGATGGCTCAAGGTGTGATGTAGTGCCAGGGATATAGCATCTGCAGTGGAGCGATTTGGTCTGTAAGCAGATTGTAAAGAATCAAAAGATGTAGGCAGACAAGATGACATATGCCCTTTGACCTTCCTTTCACAGCATTTCATCACCACTGGTGTGAGTGTGATGGGTTTGTAGTCATTTAATTTGACTGGGGATGACTTCTTTGGCAGAGGAATGATGATAGCAGACTTGAAGCATCTTGGCACACTATTTATTTTATTTTAGTTTACATTTGTTTACCAGGAAAGTCTGACTGGACACAGGTCCATTTTCAGTGGACGCCCAGGGGAAAAAAGCTCCTGATAAAATAAATAAATCAATCAGGAAGAAATAAACAACACTTAGACTATAGATATCAAGTTATAACATAGAAAATGTCCGTAGGTAACACATAGGAATCAAGAAGACAAATGTTCAGAACATAATATCATATAGTACATAGTGAAAGCAATATACATTCCTGACAATATTGTTTCTGATACTAATATAGAAGTCACACTTAGAAGAGACATCACTCATTACAGTATAATACATGGGATACATAATATGCTACACTTGTGGTGGTATGGGATGCTGAAGCTAGTCAAAACATTAGTAGTAAAAGAGTGAAACAGCATAACAGATGAGATGTTGTGGCTAGTCAAATTGTTAGTAAATAAATAGGGGTGAAGCAGCATAACTGAGTACTGAGCACTATGAGATTGAAAATTAAAAACAGAATTAATTAGTGAACATAATGTTTAGAGGGGCAAAATAATATCAAGATTTCTGGATCAATACAATAATACAGATGGGTTAGTTCTAATAGATAAAGAAGGGCTTTGTAAAGCATATTGGGTTAAGATGGAGAATAGAGTATAAGTAAGTGTTTATCCTGGGGAGTCACAGGAGCATAACCAGGTATTCATATAGTGTGCTTTGAGGTGCTTTTTAAATTGTGTGATGCAACTAATGGAAGTCAGGTGGCTAGGTAGGGTATTCCATCTTTAGAAATAGTGTAGCTGAAGAGAGATTTCCCAGCATCATTATTATGTTTGATGACATCTAGGCAGTTTTGGGTACTAGAACTTAAGGTTCTTGTAGAATAAGGTAGAATTAGATTCTGGCATGCTGGAGTTTTAGCTGGGTAGTAGTATAATTTGTGTGCCAATGACAAATGACATTAGCCTGTCTGAGAGATGTGTTGAAGATGTCAGTGAAGACAGGTGCCAGTTGATCTCCACAGTCCCTGAGTAAATGACCCAGAATCATGTCAGGACCTGCTGCCTTACCTGGGTGGACTTTTCTGTGGCATCCCCATCCATGAATCGTTTCTTTGGTGCAGTGCTGTTTTTCTCTGTGTTATCTACACATTGTGTTGATGGAGGTTTGTAATCAGTAATGCACTGGATGCCCTTTCACAGCTGCCTAGGGTCTTTCTGATCTGCAAAGTGTTTTTGTATTTTAGCCCATGAGCTTGCTTTGCTGATCTTACTCCCTTGTTCAGGTTGGGCCT
Source organism: Protopterus annectens (assembly GCF_019279795.1). NCBI lineage: Eukaryota > Metazoa > Chordata > Ceratodontiformes > Protopteridae > Protopterus > Protopterus annectens. The sequence continues at coordinate 1,291,168,646 of NC_056733.1, read as the reverse complement.
GGCAACTTTCAGGGCATCTTTATCTCCAGACTTGAAGGCAGCATTATATGCTCTCAGTAGCTCATAGACTTCACTAGTTAGCCATGTTTTTTATGTCCTTCAAGATGGTCACATCCTTGACACATTTGGTAATATACCACACCACTGTTTCAGTATACTCATCCAGGTTTACATGCTGTTCTGTGGTGGCAACCTGTTTGAATAGATTCTAGTCAGTGCATTCAAACCAGTCTTGCAGGGCTGAAATTGCTCCTTCTGGCCAGATTCTTACTTGTTTCCTGGATGGTATTCCTCATTGCAGCATGTGTTTGCAGGCTGGGACAGCAAGATAAAATTGATCCAAGCTGCCTAGGTGTGGGTGGGAAACTGCTTTGAAAGCTTGCTGAACACTTGCATATACTTGGTCTAATGTATTTGCTCCCCTTGTGGCAAAGTTCACATACTGATAGTAGTGTGGTAGTACTGTTTTCAGCTTGACCTGGTTAAAATCTCCTGCCATAATATTCACACAGGGGGGGTTGTTTTGTAGATCGCAGGATAGCCTGTACAAGCTAGCATGTACATTTTTAGTGTTTGCACTTGGAGGAATATCTACTGCAGTGATATAAATGGCTACAAATTCCCTAGGCAGACAGAATGGATGACATTTAAGATTAAGGTATTGAATGTCTGCTGAAAAGTGGTTGAATGCAATCTGATTGTTATTACATCAGCAGTTTACATATATGCAAACTCCCCCACCTCTGGCTTTGCCACTAATGGGCAGTATCCTGTCTGCTCTGAATACAGTGTAATTCTGTATTACCACAGCATAGTCACTGATATTTGAATTTAGCCAAGTCTCTGTAAAAATGATCAAACAGCTGTTTCTTACCTTATGATTTGTGTTTAAGTCCAACCTGATGTAATCCATTTTGCTGTCCAGAGATCGGACATTTGCCAGCAGTATGGATGGGATTGCAGGCTTGTGTGGAGCTTTTTCTTAGTCTAACACTAATATCTTCTCTTTTTCCTCTTTTCCTTGGTCTATCACATCTTGTGTGTTTTTTTCTGTTGATATTTGCAGTTAATCCAGGAAACAAAGCAAGTGCAGCACACTGGACGAATCTTAATCATTATCCCCAGCTTGCAGAGTATTTCAGGCCTCACAGGGCCTGCAAATAGCAGCCCTGAAAACCGTTCATGTGGTAAGCCAAATTCTGGCAGATTCAGCAAGGTAAATCTTTTACATATCCTTCCCATATTCAAAAATTTCAAAAATTGATTTTTCTTGAAAAATGTCTGATGAAGAAGAGCTTGAATGAGTATTGCATCCATGAGCTGAAACAGCTACAGCCATACAAGGCACCACCATTTTAATGCATTTTTTATTTGTTTCATTCATTATTGTAAAACTGCATTTTATAAGCCTACAAAAGGCAAAGCCCAATTTGTCACCAATGCTTTAAATATATACAGATATATGACTGCCTGCTTCGGCAGGAATGTCCTGTATGGAATGGTGTGGAGATAGGCAGCAATCACTGGTTTACTCACCCATTACCTGTTGGATGGGGGTGGGAGACAGCAATAATGGCCCCCAGTGGCATGTAAAACAGTTCTTATTTTTAGCTTGATTACATATGCAAAACATACTCAAAAATGTTGTGCTGATGGAAGCCTGGCCTTGCAGTGCTGTCCTATCCATATGCTGAGTAAAGTTAACCTCTTTTTTTTTTTGCCTTATGCACTACACTCATACTTTCAAAATTAGTGCAGACATTCACAAGACAAACTAAAACAAATGACACTCAGTTATATATCAAAATGTTAAGCAAAAACATTGCCCAAACTGTCTTTAGATCCTAGCAGCCATTTTTTTCTATCTCAAGATGTTTGCAGACTGTATATTTAGTTTCTCTTTGCTGATCTCTTTGAGTCACACCTGGAGTCTGGAAGCAGGTTAGGATAACTTGTATGTCTTCATGCAGATCTTGCTTTCATGGACTACAAAGGTAGTCAACTTTTTTTTTCTGTAATCAATTCTGCTAAGCATTACTACAAGTGTGTCAGTTCCTGAGTATGTGTGTTTACTATTAGAACAATAGCTAGGTCATCTGGTTCTTCTTCTTCCTCTGGCTTTTCCCGGTTAGGGGTCGCCACAGCAGAACTCCGGTCCGCTAATGATTGGCAGTAGATTTTTTACGAGTGCCGAGGTGTCAGCTCGACGCCCAACCTTCAGTGAAGGCACGTCCATTTTATGCATGTCTTTCGAATGCCACTCGACCACGGGGAGGACATGCAGACTCCACACAGAAGGCATTCCAACTGAGAATTGAACGGGAGAACTTTTTGCTGTGAGGCAACAATGCTACTGCTGTACCACTGCGGCTTAATCATCTGGTATCCTGTGCAATTCCTTGAACTGCCACTCCCTCAACTTTGAGTTCAGGAGCAGAAAAAACAAAACAAAAAAACAAAAAACAAACAAAAAAAAAACAATGTCTTCATAAATTTAAGACAAAAAGCTATTCTACCCTGAAACTGTAGCAAGCACGTTTTTACTTCTTGCTACATATGTATCAAGCAACTTGCTACAGTCAAATTATCACATGCAGCCCCTAACAGATATTGCCCATGGCATTCAGCCCCCTTTGCTCCAGACTAGTTATGGATCTGAACATACCTGCTCAACTGATTAGCCATTGCAACATTTTTCTGAAGCTTTAATTATGTTCACTCAACCAAGTTACAGAAACACCTTACGTTTTTGCAATAATTAACTGAAAACTTCTGAACTGTATGGATATTTTTGTAAAGGAGCATATTCTTCTGTACCAATCCCTTCAGATCCCTAACTTAGTTATTGTCACTCATCTATGTTGATAAAGTGCACTGTGCACCATTTCTGTATAGTTTTGTTGTGTTCTTTCTCAAGTTTGTAGCAATGTCAGACTGAAAATGTATCATTGTGGGTAGAAAGAAATTAAAAAAGTTATACTGTTTCACAGAAAGCACTGGAACTCAGAGATGATGTGTTACCTCTTTTTGACCAACATGGGTTTTGCAGTTATTCCCATCCAAGGATTTTTGTTAGTCTGAAAGCTTGAATAAGTGTAAAAGTCATTTGAATTTTGTACAAGGTATCTTATTATCTCTTCTTCTTCTTCTTCTTTCGGCTATGTTTCAGTATTTTATGTAAGCATAAGGAGTGAAGTCTCTGCCACTGGAGAGTCTACTGAGCCTTACATCCACTTTTGAAAGATATATTTTAAAGCATGTTTATTTTCTTAGTTTGTATTATTGATTGAATACATTGGCGTTTATATCATTTTACAATAGCAGTTTTTTCAAGTATTCATTCATGGCTGTGTAGTGGCATGCAAAAGAGAAGTGTGCATCGGCTTAACATTTTTAAGACGTATATTATATGTATTTCAAGCAACAGTGATTCCTGTAAAGACAGCAGGAAGTTAAGGGCACCATGCAGGCTGTTCTCCACACAAGTGCCACGAGGTGATGGGGAGTGAACAACATGAAAAGAAAAGAAGGAAGGACATGCAGGCAGGCTGCAAATAAAGGGGTGGTGGGATAGGTAACAGGAAGGGTGTTTATCAAAATAAGGAGCTTATGAAACAAAAGGGTCAATTCAAAATCGGCAGATGGGGGAAGCATAATGGGGGTACTGAAGGCCTGGACCACAAAAGGAGGGCCAAAGACATGACTATTCAGAGCTTTAAAGTAGTCAGGAGTCATGGGAAAGGAAGGATATAGAGAGAGGGAGTGGCACTGTGTAGAAGGAATGGAACTGAATGTGATATGATAGAGGAAGTGGATAAGGAAAACAGAGGGAAGTCAAGGGCACAAGGGAGGAATAAAGCTGATAAAATGTAAGGGCTAAACAGACAAAATGGAGTGGGGAAGCAAAAAGTGGGAGAGCTTGTCACTCGTCCCTCTGTAACATAGATGACAAGCACATGGGGAATTATGTTTAGATGCTTTAATACATAGAAACACAACAGGATATATAGCAGCATCATAAAATATAAACAATCTGATTAACAGACAGACCTTACATACATACATACATGCTTATATCACAACAGCGTACTACAAAATGGCACATGTTTGGTATTTCTACACCTGTGCAAGCCCTTGGATAGCTTCTTAAAGATACATACACACAAATTGATCTACATCATTCATCTTAAAAAGATATACCTTGGTAAAACAATTTTAGAGTTAAACATGCATTACTATAGACATCAGAAATTAAACACAATGTTCATGTTCAAGTTGATGTATGTCTGTTACATGGTCTGGAGATACAACCAAATCTTGTAACATAACAATCTGGACTGAATTTAGCTACAGGGACAGTTTTCGGTGAATAACTCATATCAGGCACTTCTGGATTTGTCACAGGAATGCAAATATTCTCTGGAACTTCCTCTGGAATTGGAACAGTGGACAACTCACTCTGAGATAAAGAGTTTTTCTCACAGGCTATGTGCTGTGGAATAAGCTCAGACACCAGTCTCAAATGTTTCCGATTCCACCTAACCTCCACAATATACAGTCTCAGCTCTGGGCAAATACTCTTCATGACACCAATCCGATCATAACCTCTGGACATTGCATCCTTACCACTTCTCCTTCTGGTAATGGGTTGAGCAGTTTGCTGGTCTTATCATAGTAGGACGTCTGGGTTAAACGCTTCTTCAACAGATTGGTTTTCACTGACCTGTTGTTTTTGACACATGGAGCCAACAACTGACTACTGATTGGTAATGTGGTTCTGGTTTGTCTCAACGGAAGCCTCTGAGCAGGTGAACCAAGATGTTTATCACGAGGAATATTTCTGAGATTCAAGAGATTCAGGAAAACATCAGTATTGTCTCATTTAGATTTCTGTAGTAACTGTTTCACACTTTGAACTGCACGTTCTGCCAAACCATTCAACTTGGGTACTCAGGGCTACTCATAGCTTGAATAAAGTCCCATTCTTCAGCAAATCTTTTCAACTGTTGGCTTGTAAACTGCATACCATTGTCAGAAATAAATTTGCATGGACTACCATATACTGCAAAATGATATTTCATCTTAGTAATGACAGTACTGGATGCTAGGTGAGGAAGTAGGTCAATCTAGAAATAATTGGAGTAAAAGTCTACTAACACCAAATAATATTAACTATTCCACTCAAAGATGTCAGTGGATACTGTCAATCAAGGTAGTTCAGGAATCTGGTTTAGCTGAAGTGGTTCTTTCTGTTGATGTGGCTTTGTACTATTACAAATGGAATAAGATAAAAGTACTCTCTCAATGTCTTGTGACACAGAAGTCCAAAATACTAATCCTCTCACCTTTCTTTTCATAGAGCCAGCTCCTGGGTGACTGCAATGCAAGATAGTAATGTACTCTTGTTGCAATGACTTTGGAACAATTAATTTTGGACCTTTCATAACGATACCCTTGTCAAACAAAACCTCATCTCTGTATGTAAAATAAGGTTGCACTTCTTGAGGTAACATTGACGGCCAACCTTGATTGATAAAGTGGTTGAACCTCTGTAAAATTAGATCTGTGGCTGTATGACCTCTCAACTCAACAAGATGTGAAGAAGAAAAATTTCTCACTTCCATGACTTCAAAATCAAGGTTCTCATTCTCGTGCTGTTCTGTGGTGCTTCTGGGAGATCTGGATAATGTATCAACAAGATAAAGAAGTTTGCCTTTCTTGTAGACAAGAGTGAAATTATACTTTTGCAATCTCAGCATCATATATTGCAGTCTGGCTAGAGCTGAATGCATAGACTTTCTCAAGATAGTGACTAGAGGTTGGTGGTTTCTTTTGATCTGGATAGATCTACCATAAACATAATCATGGAACTTTGAACATGCAAACACAATTGCCAAAAGCTCTTTCTCAATCTAGACATACTGCATTTCAGTTTGGGTAAGAGTTCTCGATGCATAGGCAAAAGGTTGACCTTCTTGTAGAATGACTGCACCAAGACCAAATTTTGAAGCATCACAGGAAAGTGTAACTGGCTTGTAAACATCATAATATCTGAGAGTTGGCGGACTAGCAATTCTCTGTTTCAGGACATCAAATGCTCTTTGGTGTTGGTCTCACCAAGATCATGATGATCTTTTCATGTCAGCTCTCTAAGTGGTGCTGAAAGTTTGCTCAAGTCTGAAATGAACTTGCCTAGATATTTATTTATTTATTATTTATTATTTATTTAATTTACATTTGCTTACAAGTATAGTCTGACTGAACATCATGTTGTTTTTCAGTGGAGGCCCGGGGGAGAAAAGCTCCACACAGAGAAATCCAAAAGAACAAATATTTCGGAGAATACTTAATAGAAAAAGAGATTACAAATAAATACTTAAGCATGCCAAGAAAACATTGCAGGGCTTGAACATTGTCATATCGAGAATGGCTGTTTGCTTTAAAGGGTCTGGTCGTAGGCTTGAACTAGTAAATAAATGATCAACATAAGTAACTTCTTGTAGCCTGAATTTGCATTTCTGTGGATTGAACTTAAGATCACATTCATTGATGTGCCCTTTCCAGAACTTTTCTGACGTTTCGGTCATGTGCAATTTCACCATGACCTACTAGTATGTCATCTACTATAATAGCACAAGGATACCCAGAAAAAATTTGCTGCATTGCACGGTGAAGACTTCACTTGCAGAATTTATCCCAAATGGCATTTTCAAAAATCTGTGCCTGCCAAACGGAGTATTGAATGCAGTGACCAATGAGGATTTCCTGTCAAGCTGAATTTGGCAAAATGAACTCTTTGCATCTAAGACAGAAAGAACAGTGGCATTTGGCATTAGAGCTGCGACTTCTACTGTGCACATTGGATGATGAGGCCTTTTTAGTGCTTTATTAATATCTCATGGATCAATACATATTCTGATGTCATCTGAGCTTTTCTTATATGCTACCACCATGGAAGGTACCCACTCAGTTGGAGTTGCAACTGGACAAATCACACCTTGTCACACCATTTTATCTAACTCAGCTTTGACTCTGTCCTGCACGGCTATTGGAACTTTCCAAGCTGGCCTGACAACTGGACTGACATCTCTATCTAACTTCATGGAGTGCACAACTGTAAGCTTCCCTAGTTTGTCTTTGAAAAGATCAGCATAGGTAGAAAAAATGTACTGGGCAAAATTAGAGTGATGATTTTTCAAACTAACTTGATCCTTAAGTCTGAATCCTGAAGTCCTTCTTAAATGAAAACAGTCCCATTTTCAAACTGTCACTTCTGAGCCCTAATAATGACTGAACATGCCTCTTGACCACCCGAAATAACAAGTCGTAACTTCATCCAGCAGAGTAACATGAAAGCACTACTGAGTCTTCAGTCTGAAGTTCTTCACCTCAATAGGCAACAAGCTTCGCACAACTTGCAAATTTCAAGCCTTTCACCATGACACACTCTAGCAAATGTTTCTGCTGACATAACATTGCACTTGGAACCTGTGTCAGCTTTGAGTTCTATGGGTTTTCCATTTAACCGAACAGTACAAAATATTTCATTCTTTGCCCTTAAATCTACTGCATTGACCGTTTCATAAAGCACTGACACACCATCAACATAAAGATTAGGATAGCAGCTCTCTAATTGATAAACTTATTTCTTAAAATGCTCATTTTTAATAAAAGAATGTGGGCCTCTTGATTTGCAAAACCTTTTGAAATGATTCTACTTATTGCATTTGTGGCATTGCTGACCAAACGATAAACAGTTTTCCCTTTTAGGTTTGTGATTTCTACCACAGTTGTGTGACCGTTGGCAATGAAAATGAGTTGGGGGACCATGCTTTGAGTTTGCTGACTCACTCTTATGCTTCACTGAGACTGTGCGATCTCTGGAATTTTCTACAAAGCTCTGGGGTTTACCAGTGGGCACTGCAGGGTCTACAGTTGCTTATCATGTGCTTGGTCCTGTTTCTTTTAACCACATGCTGCATACTATCAACATGATCTTTGTCATTGTGCCTTCTAGAGCTATTCTCATTTGTAAGGATATTTATTTGTTTTTCTGTGAGCACATATATATCTGACAAATCTCTATGGCTTTATTCAAAGTTAAATCACTGTCATGAAGCAAAATCTTTCTTGCAGCATCATCTTTAATACCACACACAAGTCTGTCTTTTATCATCTCATCCCTTAAATCACCAAATCTGCATGTTTTAGCCTTATTCCTCAAATCAGTTATATATGCTGCAAAAGTTTCACTGGGCTTTTGATCCCTTGTGTAAAATAAGTGCCTTTCCATTGTAATATTTGTCTAGGGGTTACACATTTCTCTAAATTTATGTTTTAAGCACTCAGGGTCCTCTCTTGACTCAGCCCGTACAACAATATGATGGTTCCCCCTCTCCTGCATAGACAGCAGATGCATACGCAAATGGACTCTTCCTTTCAATGGCTTCTGACCCAGCTAAATAAAGCAGAATAAATGCCTTTGTATGGTCATCTTTATCAGAAAAAGCAGCCTGTATGAAAATGTTGTACTCTAGGTCAAAGATTCTCCAATTCTCTGCAATGTTATTGTCAAACACAAGTGCACTGGGTTTTCGAAATCCATCTGCCATGCCCACAAAGTATGTACAAACACACTAAAAATATGGCCCTTGTAATTATGTACAAACAAGCTATTCTGTGAACTTGTAATAACATTCAAATGCACAATAAACTCTTAGAAATAGTGTACTTTGTGAAATATGCTCTGTAATGGCTGTATTTGGCAAAATAACTTTACTGTAGCACTGCACAAACATGTGAACATTGTATACACTTCTGATAACTCAGATATCTTTCATCAATATGAAAAATATGTGGTTAACAAAAATGTGTCCATTTCCCTTTATTTTATTTGTTTTATGCAATTCGGATTTTATTTTAAATATTTTCCATGGTAGTTGGAATATTTTTGACAATATCAGACATACCATTTTATTCAAATATCGTTTAGAGTGTTCTGTATGCCTGGTTTCATATTTTGCAAATAAGAAATAGTGTTGAGCAAGTTTTAACATTTGAAATTCGTTTCTGACCTGTTTTATGAATAATACATACAGAAGGGATGATTCACTGCAGTATAATCCTCCATTTTCACCTGAGTGCCTTTTGATCTCAAACTGAAGAATTTGAATTCCATCCTGGCCTCAAGTCATTTAGATATGCCACTACTGACACCATGTCACTCGTCCCTCTCTAACATAGATGACAAGCAGGCGGGTATTTTGTTTAGATGCTTTACTACACAGAATCAAATCAGGATGGATAGCATCATAAAATATAAATGAACTGATTAACAGACAGACCCTACATACATACATACATGCTTACATCTAAACAGCTTAGTACAAAATGGCAGTCAGACCAGCACGTACTTGGTATTTGTACACTTGTGCAAGCCTTTGAATCGCTTCTTAAAGATACATACACAGACATTGATCTACAGAGCTGGTGCATACATACAGTTTACTGGCTGACAGATGCTACAAGGAAGATTGATGACCTGATGAAATATTGAATAAGGACATATGAAGCAAGACGGGGGTAAAGGTATTGGGGGATTTCACTCTCCCTGGACTGGAGAATCAAGAGTTGCATCCAGACTGAAATAGCTGAGATGATCGACCAGGAAGGATTTGCAAAGCTTCTACAAGAAAAAAATAGGAAGATTGAAATACTTGACATATACTGAGGAGTTCAGCACTGAGAATTAATTCTAAGAGTTAATCTTCATCCTGTAACAGTGGGTTTGATTCTCTATGTGTCATTTTGCCTACTGTGTGAATTTTAGTTCTGCCATATTACATCAAAGGAAGCATATGTGATAGTTTGTTTATTGATTAACTAACAAATGCATTCAAATTAAATAAATAAAAGTGTGGAGGAGGTACAGGGGATCAGAAGAGGACCCGTTATGAACAGAGATCACACTACATCATGGTTCATTATTGGTAAAAGAGATGCAAAACCAGATGACACAAGAATGGTATGGGATTATTATTGAGGTGAGTGCACACAGCATATAACCGATACTGGCAAGCAATAATTGGGATTCATGTGAACCTTTGGACAGAATTAAGGGTAACTTGTGGAAGGAAACAGAGGAAGGCTTAGGGGAAAAAAATGAGAAAACCAGGGTGGCTTGATGGAGATATGATGAAAGCAACAAGGAAAAAAAAAAAAAAAAAAAAAAAAAGATTCCACATATAACAAGTAGAAGGGTGTCAGAGGGGAAATTATATACAATTATATAGTCAGACTTTTCCAGCAAACAAATGTCAATAAATAAATACGTGAATGAGCATGTTAAAAGGAATAAAAGAAGGCCGATAAAATTTTTTTTTGTTTTTATTTTGTTTTTTTTTTTTTTTTTACTTATATGGGAGTAAGATGGCAGACAGTAACAGAAATGAACAAACTAGAAAAGAAAGCTAGTTAATTCAGGGAAGAAGATGACAAAGCAAAGTTTCTGAAGTAATCACTTGTAGCTATTCTCATACTAGTAGGAGGAAGATGGAAAGAAATGGAATAATGCCATGAGTGACAAGGAAAATTTAGAATTGGAGCTACTTCCATTCAAAAAATAAACAAAAATGTCAACAGATACCTGGATAGTGGTGGGGAAAGATTTCTAAGGAACAGACATTTTCAAATGTAATGCCATTCCACAAAGAGGAGTGGGTACAAGAAAGAGATAAAATATTAAGGGAAAGACTAGTCCAATAACAAACAGCATGGGTCCACAGCCAGGATACCCTTCCAAATGAATCTAACCACTTCTGTGTCTGGTTTGCAGTGGAAGTAGACAGGGAGTAATCAGTTGGTGTATTATACTTAGATTTCAGCAAGTCCGGGAAAGCAAAATGATAAATGTGTGTAGGAGAGTAAATAGTCATCTGGGTAGTAAGTAGATAGATGGCAAAAGACGGTGGACACTAGTGGGAGGGCACTACCAAGAAAATGGGAGGGGAGTACTACTGTACTATAGGGGTCAGTCCTAGGAGTTGTTCCTTTCATTGTGCTTTCTGAAATCATCAGATAAGGCATATAAAACAGGATTTGCCTATTGTACATAACACAAAAATTTGGACAGTAGTAGGAAATGAAGGGGTCATTCTTAATAGAAACTTAAAAAACTATCAGAATGGTCTGAGAGATGGCAGAGGCTCAGTACTGTGAAATGTAAGAGGCAAAGTGTTAATCAAGAAGAAATAACTCTGGAATGGCATGTAGGCTGTGGTAAAAGGGGATAACCTGAAGTCACAGAACATGAAAAACACCAAAAGTTGTAAGAATGAACTGCTTGACAAAGGGTGAAAAGAAAAAAAACACAAGGAATACAGGATATTTGAGTGCATCTCTTGGCACAAGACTGCAAGGAAAAGGAGGTGGTTATCCCACTCTGGATGCCATTGTTAATACCTCATCCTGACCAATGCATCCAGTGCTGGAGTGTGCTCAAAAAGAGGAAATAAATATGCAAAGAGTTAGAAAGGAAGGTCACTGTAATGGAAAAAAGGGATGGAATGGAACGCATACAATAAGAAGCTAGTGATGGCGCAGTGGTACTGTGGTAGCATTGTTACCTCACAGCAAGAGGTTCTCCGGTTTGATTCTCATCTGGAGTGCTTTCTGTGCAGAGTCTGCATGTCCTCCCTGCATTCATGTGGGTTTCCTTTGGGTCCTCCAATTTCCTTCCATGTTTCAAAGACATGCATCTGAAGCATTCCTCCCAGGGCCTCTGCTGAAAATTGGCTTTGTTCCAAGTCGGACTTTCCCAGTAAACAAATGATAAATAAATACTGAGACTGGGGCTATTCTATCCAGTCGATAGAAGGAAAGAGGTGCGTATGCTTTATATTCACAAAAGCATTGAGGAGTTTAGAACATAACTGCAAAGAAGATTGGGGTAAGACATGATAAGTAAGGAATCCCAAACTGAAGGGTTAAGCTGCAACTTAAAAGTACTGTTTCTCTGAGAATGTGATGAACCATTGAACGAGTGGCACCAGAGTGAAGGGCACAGAGCCAAATAGCTGGATAGCTTAAAGTGTTTGGGACATTTAAAGAAGGTGATGGGGGTGGGTACAGGAGGGGAGGGGGATGGCTGCATTACATGGACAGACTAAAAAGACTTTTGTCTTCTTTTATTGACATAAGTATGTATTTATGTATGTATCCTGAATGCAAGTAGTTACACTGCTCCACATGAGCAGGCTTGCTGTTCAGCATATAAAAACTATCAGCATGTCTGGAATGTGAAGTGTTCCCAAATACGAGTTGAAAGACTGTGGTGGTTCTAAACAAAGAAACTTTAGGTCCTCCTTCAATATGAGTAGGTAGGCTGTGCTGCACAAAAGGACCATGGATGTGAGTTAGTGGATAGTCTTCTCCAAACATAATTACTAAGAAGGTATTATAAGTAAGTGGGCTGGCTGTTCACACATAAGGATCATGAATGTATCCAGAATGTGAGCAGAAGCATTACTCTGCAAATTGGACTGTGAACATGTCCAGAACGTAAACAGAAGCATTACTCTGCACATTGGACCATGAATGTATCCAGAATTAAGGGTGACAGGTATTTCCATGCATACTTTTTTTCCCATACAACTAGGCACAGGTGCTTCATTTTGGGGATAACCCAGGACACCCATGTGGTTAAGTGACTTGGTCAGAGTCACACAAAAGGTGAATGGAGACTGGGGATGAAACGACGATTGCAAGCTGAAGTTTATTAGATGCTCATAGCCTCAATGCTCTTTGCTAAACCAACATGTATGTATCATGGAAGCACCATGAAAGTGGGAGAATAAGCATGCTGTTCCATGCAAGAGGACTATGCATGTATTCAAAACATGAGTAGCTAGACTGTCTATTCTACACAAATGTGCCATAAATTCAAAGTCAGTCTAAATATACTGTCTTACCTAGATGAGTAAAGCACACCATTCTCTGTATTAAGGTAATACTTTAAAGAGTCAGTTATAGAAGCAGAAAATTAAAGTGTTGGTAAACAGACAATCTCTAAGGACCTGGTAGTGAGATAATCAATATTCAGCTTAAGTTTATTGTAAATCCAATCCTCAAAGAAAGAAAAATATAAACGTAGTCATCAGAACATAAACATTGTTAATGCTGTAGTCTCCATTACTGAGCTCTCTGCTATACTGTCTCTGCATTTTTAATGTTTAAATATCTTAGATTGTTGTTAAGAATCAATATTAAATTCACTATACTCATTATCAAAACCTACAAAAAGAGCCAGAAGGTAGCTTAAAATGGTTTGCAAGTTAAAACAGTTTTCCATTTCTAAAGTTGAGTTACCAATAATGCACTCCTCAAAGCTATGTAACGCATTTTCCTTAGCTGTCACCAATGCCTATTACTTGCGAGTTACGCTGACCAGCATTTCTAGATTTTATCTCCCTCTTTTAAAAAAGGAACCATCATTGTGTCTGTTTTGCTAAGGCTGATTCTCTTACATCTTCCTAGTGGAACCCCTTTAGGTTCACCACACTCCTTCACAAGCTACTCTTTAATGATTACAATCTCTCCCTTGCAAATAAACCTTCCATTTCCTATATTTTATTTATGTATTTATAAGCAGGTAGATTGGAAAATGAGGATTAATTTTCATTTACAACCATTGCTCCAAATTGTGATGATGTGAGGGATTGCCAGCTATGCCAGAAGTAGAGCACTGGATGTGTAACATATGCCAGCACAGCTAGCTGGAATTTTGTAAAGAATTATATGTTGTTTGTATATTGAACTGATATGTACAGATGTTTGTGTTGAAAAATGTACTTATAAAGTTGCTTGTATTAAAAATGTATCAGCGGTGTGCCCTGCTGGACAGAAAAGAAATATACATGTATTAGTGTAACTGTTTAAATGTATTTATTTTATTTTATTTATTTATTTATTTTTATTTTACATTTGTTAACCAAGATAGTCCAACTGGACCAGGTCCATTTTCAGTGAATGCTTGGGGAGAAAAGCTCCACAATTAGATAAAGTAACAAAAATAGACAAACAGACAATGATAGCAATGGTGAGCTTAAACTGTCCCAATAAACTATGAAATAATTAGAAGTCTACAAGTCTAGAGCTTATAATCTTGTGTTATTTCAACAGTAGGAAGATTAAGAAGGAGACAGCAGAATAAGAAATACAGTCATCTTTATGTTATACATGAAATCCAGGTTTTCCTGAGGTGTGATTTGAGTTATTTTTTTTTTTAATTGTGTGATAGTAGAGGAAGAAGTAATAGAAGAGGGGAGGTTATTCCAGTTTTTAGCTATGCAATGAGAGTATAGAGCTTTCCTTGCAGTATTGTTGGCACTAATTATACAGAGGAGAGATTTATTGGTAGAACGAAGTGGACGATTAGTAGAATAGTGGGAAAGTAGTTGTAGAGCTGGAGTTTTGTCAGGGTACTTCAGGATGTTTGTAGGCGAGAAGTTAAGGAAATTCTAACCATTGAATATCCTTAAATGCCTGGCAGTGATGGGTTCTAAAGGTAGAGTTGTTAGCAAATTTGGCAACTTTTTTATAACATGACTCAATTTTGTCAAGGTCAGTTTTTCTAATGTGGGTCAGGACTAGTGCTGCATACATAAGGGTGGACAGTAGGATACTGGAAGAGAATAGGTTAATCTCTGACTTTGGAAAATTGCAAGAAATGAAATTACTGGGCCTAAGCCATAAAGATGTTATCTCACCGTTTTGAATGACAGACATTGCGTCTCTGGCTTCATTCAAAACGGTGAGATAAGCTTATTAGCTACTGTAGGAAGAATAGAGGTGTATTATGGTTTTATAACTTCCAGGAGCTGCAGCAGATCTTAAAAATGCTCTATATGTGTGTATTATTGATGCATATTTCAAATCCTGATAGTTTCTAGCAATGGGGGTTGCATGGGAACCAGAAGTCAGATAACCAGATGTATGTGATGTCATTTTGTAATCTAGGACAAAAATAATATTTAATATTAGTTAAGACTGAATTCTCATGGCACTCTGTTTTGGAAACCTGACATAGAAGGATCACTCACCTACATTACCTTGCCTTGTGCTAGTAAGTTACCAGGGAATATCAACTCTTTAGATTAGTCAGAAAAATATAGCGAGATTAGTTAAATACTATTTTTCTGCATCTGTGTGAATCTATTCATCTGTGTTATTGTAATATTTTCTGTGGCTGAAAGTCTGGCATTTATTGTAAATAGATAATTAGTATTTTCATGTACTTTTTATTATTTATTATTAAATATATTTAAAGTTTTCATTGTGGCTGGTCCTTTAGAGAATATTTTAACCTTTGAGAGTACTCTTATCTGTTTGGTGACTCTGTGGCCACTCCTGAAAGCCTTATTGCATAGGTCAAACTACCATTCATATTAACATTAATTTCACTCAGTATAATTGGGTTCCCTTGTAAGACCCTTAGAGTAGTTGCCTTGGGAGTGTCTGGTGCAGTAACTACCTTATAGTCTGAGCAGAAGGGGGCATAGCTTGTAAACCTGTGTCAGTCTTTTCCAGGTGTGTGTGTGTGTGTGTGTGTGTGTGTGTGTGTGTGTGTGTGTACTAATCAAATCTCAGAGTGTGTGTGTGTCAGGTACATGGAGCAGGGACACGAAGCATTGGTTTCACAGAGAGAGTGGTGGAGGACTTGGTTTGGACACTCAGCTGAGATTTAACTCTGCAGCTATACCAGTGGTTAGCCTTAATGGGAACCTGGTGAGAGACTGAGAGAGAACCCCAGACCCCAGACTGAGTGTGTTCCCTGTGTGCTCTTAAGAGAAATTGTGCTTGATGCAGAGAGCTGCATCTGGAAATATTGGGTGTATCCATTTTTGTTCCAAGTGAATGTCCCTTTCCAGTGTCACTGGTGATGATTCAGGCTCCTTGATTACTGGCCCAGAAAGGGGACATCACACAAATAAACAAAGCTTACTAAGATTTAACTACATATTAGATTGCATGCAGAAGTTGTACTCAGTTAAAATTTATGCTTTGGCATAAGCGTTGCTATTCTGTGAGGGCTATGAAATACTGTACATTACAGAATGTAAATATAAACATTTCATAGGTTCATAGGTAGGTACCAGGTTATCGGCCCAAGGGCCTATGTAAGCCTAGCCAACAAGGTTCCCTGGCTTACACTACCCAAGAAAGTTATTTTGCTGTACCACTGTCGAGCAGAGACACATAAGTGATCCCTGGGGTGTATTTCCTATTTCCCATCCACTCATCAAGATTTTTCTTGAAGAGTGCTAATGAAGGACTTCACTTGACATAGATGGGTAGCCTGTTCCAGAGTATGAGAAGTCTCTGGGACAGGAATCTATCCCTCCAACATGTCCTGTTTATTGTGGTGACAAGGTTTAGGTCCCTAGAGCATGTAGCTCGGAGGGATTGGGATTTCTTTAGGTGTAGTATGTCTAACAGCTCTGGGTTTGACATAGCTTTATATGTCAGGCAGAGATCACCTCAGAGTAGGCGATATGCTACGGAGTAAAGCTGGAGTTTTTTGAGACGGTCAGTGTAGGGCATTTGTTTGAGGCCAGTAATCCTCTTTGTGAGGTACTTCTGTGGCCTTTCCAGCTGCTGCAGATGTCTTGTGAGGTACATTCCAAAAGGGGTATTGTACTCTATAATGGGTCTAATGATTGTCGAGTAGAGGGGACCAATGACCTCTTTTTTCCTGGATGAGAACCCTTTTATGATGAGGTGCGCCACATAGAAGGACTTCCTGACTTCTGTGGTGATGTGACTATCAAAGGAGAGACTACTGTCCACCTGGGTCCCAAGGTCTCTTATCACACATTCGGTGTTAAGTAGATTGCTGCCTATGTGGTAGTTCATGGGTATAGAGTTTTTACAAAAGGGAATGACACTGCACTTTTTGGCATTGAGCTTGAGGCCATGGCTCTGAAACCAGACATCTGTCTCAGCGAGGCCCTTCTTTCCCCACATCATTTGGGGACTTGACTATGGCTCCTAGTTTGCAGTCATCTACGAATGTCATTAGCCAGAGGCCTTCTGTGTTAGCCTGCACTTCAGAGAAGTAGATACCAAACAGGAGAGGTCCCAGGACTGAACCCTGTGGTACTCCACTTAATGTGAAAATTAACACATTTCAAAGTCCAATATGAATATAAAATTGGCTGTAGAGTAGTTGCCATATACATTTTCTGTTTTTGCTCATTTTATAAGATTTTTGCCTAATGCACATTAGTTAGATGAGTTTTCACATTAAACTAGTTCATGTGCATTTGTACATTAAAAGTTATCCACACACTATTAACTGACATCTCGGGATAAATGGATCTGTTATACTATTCCATTTCAACTTCAGTTCATTCTTCTCTAAAAATGCCTTCCCAGACTGGACACCATACCTCCAATTTTAGTGTATTGGACCACATTTCACATCCAACTCTGTCATAGTCTGCATGCTTTCTGGACAAGTTAAGGCAGCTTGTGACCCTCACCTAACTGTAGATCAACACAAGACTTGACATTACATGCTTTGCTAGAGTGGTTGTATTTATTGTTCATTTAGATAAAGACTAAACAGACAGAGATTAAAACCCAGAGTGGGTGCAAACTAAACAACCTGGCTTAACAAGCACAATTATATTAGAGCTGCACCTAAAGTTAATGTGGCTCATTCCAATGACTATCTCATGTTCTTTGAATATAAGTTTTGTATCTACTATTCTTTTATACTGCTGTTTTATTGTTCTAGTTATTTATGATCTGCTCATCACTTATTTACCGAGTCCTATTATATACCTAGTAGTATAAAATGGTCCACAAATATATAGGGTGTATTTCTGCCCTACTGTGGCCTTGATATTCTTTTTTGAGTCTCTTTTCTGTTATAATTTTCCCATTATGGATATCACTGCTTTTGCATTCACACACCATGCATGCTGTATAGTAATTGTCATGCTTTACCTCACATTTTTTATTTACGCTTCTCCTTGTGATATTAGCCTTCTGGCTTTTCCCAAGATTGCCATGCCCAGATACCTATAAATTCCGCCATATGCACTTTGCCAGGTGACCTCGATGATCTACTCAAGGCGTCAGTCTTGGGCCACTCCTAGTAGTTCTCTGGGAGCGAGGGATATGATGGAGAGATATTGGATGTGGGACCAGGAGTCATCATGAATGTGGAGCTGGTCAGAATCTCTACATTTGGGGAGTAGCATGTACAGTGACATGTCAGGATCCTGACACTCCCCAAGTAGGCTACCCGTGATGCTTCTGCTTTCCACTAGAGGTCACAAAGGTAAGACTTTCTCCTCAGCCCTCCCCTAGCCAATTCATTTTACTCTCCTCTTCCAGGCTGATATGAGCTTATTTTCAAACTCAGGTTGTTGATGACAGATAGGAATACCCTGCCTCTGTGCCACTGGGACATGATTTGCTTCTGGTTTAGGTAAGCAATGATTGCTACTGTTCACTGCTTTTATTTCATTCTTTGCATTATTTCTTTAGTCTACCTGTAACTTAGGTCATGATGAAAAAGTGTCTTTAGACCACTTCACTTACATTGTTAAAAAAATAATTAAATAGGGGCAAGCAAGAAAAAGCAATAGAGACTAATATTTGTAGTGGTAATTAAAGGCAGTTTAGGCTTAAGGAGATATGTTATATCCTTTGAATTCAGCAGCAAGACTCTGTGAGTGTTATCTGAGTTACACATTTCCTGTCACCTAATGGTGTCATTAGGAAAATAATGCACGAATGAAACATCTGAAATGTTATCCTTGCTACACACAGTGTTTTAAAATCTTTGTTGAAGCAAGCTGTCTTGTAAGTCACTTATGTCAGGTCTTAGAATAGTAATGTTCGGTCAGTATTCCACGACAGGTCATACTTTTTAAAGTATAAACATGTTTTTTCTTTAAACATTAGAAATCTTGAATATCAGTAACATGAAGTGCAGAGGAGAAGGTTCATGAAATGACATGCAAGCTTACTTACAGGCTCTAATGAAATATATATAATAAGGAATCCAGTAAAGCTTTTTTATATGTCTAACATAAAGACAACGGGATTCAAACTTTTTGCCTGTGCTCAGGAGTCCTTCAATCATTATTAGTTCATTCATATGTTCAGCTTGTCTCAGGAGACTCCATGTTAAATTTCCCAGCCTACAATGAATGAGTTATAGCCAAGCTTGGCAAAGAAACTGAGTGACATGTAAAAGGAATCCCAGTATGACCAAATTATTGCGCAGTCACTATTACTCTCAGATCTTCCCTGGGACCTGCCATCACACTCTTACTTCTACAGCTATTGTGCCCCCAATAGATAACACATAACAAATGGTTGTTAAAATTGTTCCTGCATCCACAAGTTTGACATATTGTTGCATTAGAATAGTACTATTCGGTCAGTATTCCACGACAGGTCACATTTTTTATTGATGGACCTTATCCCCTTGAGCCACATGCTCTAGGAATCTAAACCTCACCACAACAATAAATAGGACGTGCTGGAGGGATAGATTCCTGTCCCAGAGACTTCCCATGCTTTGGAACAACATATTAAATCTACATTAGGCAGAACTCCTCGCTAGCACTCTTCAAGAGAAATCTTGACGAGTGGATGGGAAACAGAAAGTTTACCCCAGGGATCACTTCAGTGGCTCTGCTGGACAGAGGCACAGGGAAATAATCTAAGGGGGTGGAGAAAGCCAACACATTCTGGCTAGGCTTATAAATGCCTTCAGGCAGATAGCCTAGTACCAACCTTTGAACCTATTACATTTCCTCTTAACCAAGATACCAATTTCCCTTACAATACAACATCCCAAAGTTCTGTTTTGTCCAACACTTATAGCATACAGGTTTCTGTGTGTGTGTGTCGGTTGGGGGGGGTCTTGCTGGTTCATTTACAGAGATATGACACTTTAAACAATTAGGTCACCTACATACTTTGTTGAGTGTCACCATGGATAAACATATTCATTCCTCTGGTACTAGTCACTAGACAACTTTCAGGGCTTCCTGCTCATGGCATCTTTGAAGTAATAACTCAAAAATAACAATCAAGTGTACAACCAATGGTCCTCTTCTGAGATGAAGGGCTACTTTTGTTCTACCGTCTTTTCCTCCTTCTCTTTAAGATCTGATTTCCATTGTTCCCTGACCTTCTACTACATGGTTTTCTACTTGTATGTGCTTCCTACATTTTGGCCTGCTCTTTAAATTGCTAATCGTTGTTTTCTTCATTGCAGGTCCTTTAATGCCCACTGAACATGTTCACTCCTGTTCCAGAATCACCACCATCCAGAATCACCATCATTTTCCAGGGACATTCTTGATAATTCTGTTATTATTATTTTTTTTATCTTCCCTTTTTCATTGCTTCTTATACCTAAGGCAGTTTACTGTATGTTCCTAATAATTCCTTTGCAGAATAACAGTTGTGTGTTTAACAGTTCTTATAGCGGTTTCTTTAGTCTGTTGACTGGCATGAAATGTCTGCTTCTCTTGTCATACCTGAAAAATATAATTTGTTAACACAGATGGCCACAAGAGCATTTTTTTTCAGAGGTGACCCAAGAACATTGTTTCATTAAGTGACTCATTTAGAGTCCCACAGTAGGCAAATGAATACTGAGGGAATCAAACCCAGGACTAAAGAATAAAGTGGAGTAACAGCACTTAGACTTAATCACTGCTGCTAAATTCCCCGAAATTAAAATTTTCCACAGATTTGGAAAACTGGTCTAATTAAACCCCACCCAAAGCAAACCAGACTGAAAGTTACTTGTCAGGTTAGTTTGTAATATCCGTCTTCCCAATTCTGTGCAAACTTCTTGAAAAGATAGTTTACACCCATCTCTCACTATAGATCCAGCAGTACCACCTGATCTCTTCCAACAATATAGATTTTGGCCTGGATGAAGTACTACGACAGCACTTTGGTCCCTAACTGATGACATCCTGCTAAACTCTAATTGTGCATTCCTTACATGTGCCCTGTTTGTATTCCTGATAAAGGCATTTGATCTCAATGACCATTATCTTCTCCAAAACAAACTAACTGAAACCGGTATCAATTCAGACTCTACTCTCTGGTTTAAAACATCTTCACTGACAGACACTTCAGAGTTAAAATAGGATCCCGTCAATCAGACTTTGCATCTATTTACCTAAGGTGTTCCACAAGGATCCATTTTTGCCCCCCCCCCCCATCCTCTCTTCCATATTCATTAACAAACTTTCTTGTGACTTCCCCATCTCCCACTTATCCTATATCTTGATGACATGGTAATTTACTGATCAAGTCACTCTAACACCAATATTCAATGCCAACTTCAGTCAGACTTACATGAGCTGCACCTATGACTCATAATCCATTAACTACTTCTCGTCTCCACCAAGACCAAAACTGTGCTTTTTGGAACTGCATAGGAAATTCACCAAGTACCTAACTCTTCGACTATCTTTGATCTACACAGTCATTCCCTAGAGACAGCTTCCACCTTCAAATACCTAGGATTATGGCTTGATCAGTCTAAACTTCCATTTCCTCATAGATAAAGTGAGAGCCAAAATAAACTCTCTCCTCTTCTTTGATCCCAACTAGCCAGAGCAGCCATTGGTAAAGGAGTTCACTATTCTCAACTTGAATATTGGGTCCCAATTTTTGCTTCTGCCTTAAAAAAACATTGCCACACTCCAGACTATCTCTAACAGCATCTGCCAATTCATTACAAACTCACCTTTCTGTATCACTGTATCACCCTAGAAAAATCCAAATGGCTACCCATAAAACAAAGATCTAACCTACTATTAGGATCACAACTCTACAAACTACTCCAACTCCACACATTTACTTTCCTAGCAGCTAGACCTCATGAAAAAAACTCCTCATACAACCTGAGACACTATTCACAAGCCATAGCAACTATAATACCCCTAGAACTAAACTTCACAGCATCACACATGCTTTCTCCTCTCATGCATCTACCATTTGGCAAGCCCTCCCCATTGACATTAAGGAAATCAGAATTTATTCCAGATTCAAAATGCAGCTCAAAAAATCCTTCTTCATTCAAGCCAAATGCTCCTGCTTCAAAGTAGGACATATCACCTAACCTATCTCCATTCCAAGTCTCTTCTCCTCTATCAAGATTTATGAGGGCTGATCCACTTCAGAAACTAATTTTTATATTGTACATTACACTCTTCTTGAGTGTATATTGCACTGTGCTTGTTCATTAGGCTGTATATACAGAGTTTTTCTATTTAATTCTGCTGAACTACTCTGTTGTTGCTTACATTTCTGTATTTTTTGTTTGTGCAATATTTTATATTTCTTCCAGGCTGAGCCTGAAATTGGTCACTATTGATCAGAGCACTACCCTAGTAAACAAATGTAAATAAAATAAAGTAAAATTTTCTACATCACAAAAGTGAGATAGGTATAGGTTCATAGGTGTGTACTAGGCTAATGGCCCTGGAGCCTTTTCAAGCCTACCCCATAGGATTACCCTGGCATCGTGCCACCCAACCTTAGTTCCTAGTGCCTCTGTCGAGTAGAGCCACTGGAGTGATCACCAGTGTGAATTTTCTATTTCCCATCCACTCATCAAGATTTCTCTTGAAGAGGGCCACTGAGGTGCTATGCTTGACTTGTATGGGAAGTCTATACCATAACATGGGCAGTCTGTGGGTTATGAACCTGTCCCTCCAGCATATTCTGTTGATTGTGGTAATGAGATCGAGGTCTCTGGAGCATGTGGTGCAGAGGGATTGGGATTTCTTTAGATGTAGCATTTCTAATAGAGCTGGGTCAGACATGGCTTTGTAAGTCAAGCAGAGATCGCCTCTAAGTAGGTGATATGAGACAGAGAATAGTTGGAGTTTTTTGAGGCTGTCCATAGAGGACAAGTGTTTAAAGCTTAGGATCCTCTTTGTGAGGTACTTTTGTGGCCTCTACAGTTGTTGTAGGTGTCTAGTGAGGTATATGCCAAATGGGGCATTGTACTCGATGACTGGCCTAATGAGGGAAGAGTAGAGGGAGACAATGACCTCTTTCTTCCTGGATGCAAAACCCTTAGTAATGAGATGTGCCACATAGAAGGACTTTCTGACCACAGTGGCAATGTGGTGGTCAAAAGAGAGGTTGCTGTCAACCTGTGTTCCCAGATCTCTTATAACACCTTCTGTGTTCAGTAGACTACCATCAATGTGGTAATTCAAGGGAACCAGGTTTTTCCCAAAGGGGATGAAGACACATTTTTTGGCATTGAGCTTAAGGCCATGGTTCTGACACCAGTCTTTGGTCTCATTGAGGCCTTTCTGTAGGATGTTAATATTACCTGGGGAGTTAATAATAGCTCCCAACTTGCAATCATCTGCAAACTTTGTCAGCCAGAGTCCCTTTGCATTGGCCTGGACTTCAGAGAAGTAGATCCCAAACCGGAGAGGACCCAGGACTGAACCTTGTGGGACTCCACTCGTGACTGGTCGGCAGTCTGACTTGGAGTCAGCTACTTTCACACTGTGGGTTCTATCTGTGAGCCAATTTGCAATCCATGTAGTGATATAGGGTTTGATGCCAAGCTTAGTAAGTTTTTGTATTATTCCTGAGTGGGGAATGGTATCAAAGGCCTTGGCCAGATCAAGGTAGGCTGTATGAATCATTTTATCTTCATCCACAGCTCCGGTGACTGACTCAAAGAGGTCGATCAGGTTGAGCAGGCATGATCTACTCTTCACAAAATCAAACTGTGTGGGATCCAGAGTTTGGAGATTCTCTATATACTTGTTTATTAAGTCCACGATGATGCATTCCATAGCTTTGCATATCAGACTTGTCACGCTAATGGGGCAATAGTTCCCGGGGTCTGTGGTCGCTCCTCCTTTGTGGAGAGGGATGATTGTAGCAGTGCGCCATTTGGTAGGGACAAAGCCTGAGGTGAGGCTATGGTTGAACAGGCCACACAGGTGAGGTGCCAGTTCACTCTGTAGTTCATGTAGAACACAGCCAGGGATATTGTCAGGTCCCATAGAAGCTGTATTTTTGGCCTTGGACAGTGCTGTTTTAACCTGTGCAGCAGTAATACTGGATGCCTGGCAATCTACTGGTATTGTGATTGGTCCTTTGGGGGGGAGGGATAAAGTTAGCACTGAATCTGTCTGCCAGTGTATTTGCAATATCTGTTGGCTCGGTATAGGAGGTACGATTGTGCAGTAGCTCAGAGCAAATCTGGGTATTGCCATAGAGATTCTTTACATAACTATAGAAGGCCTTGTGGTTGTCTTTACTAGCTGCTACAATTCTATTTTCATAGCTAGCTTTAGCGGATTTGATTTGGGATCTCAACCTTTTGTTGGAGCAGATAAGGGAGGTTTTTCCTATCTTGGGACGTCACCTTATTCTGCATCAATTTCCTCCTTCTGTTGTAGAGTTTGTTTATGGCAGGGGACCACAAGATTGGCTTCCTTTTTTTTTGCAGAGAGCATCTTAGTTCTATTGGGTATGGCGAGATCCATGCATTTGTGTACGTGTTTGTGCAGTGCATTGGTGTATGATTTGGTAGTCATGCAACTATTCTCCATTTGCACGGGTGCTGTGAAGTTAGCCACCTCTGTTGTTAGAAGCCCAGAGTTAGCTTTGGAGATGTTTTTCATGGTGGTTACCTTTGTTGGGGGGGTGGGAGGGATGTGGATTTCCAAGGTGATTAGCTTGTGATTGGATCTAACCAGGGAGGAGTTGACTATTGGTGTAGAGCAATGGTCGCCCAAGTTAGTAATGACCAGGACAAGGATGTTGCTACCTCTAGTGGGTGTAAGAATGAGCTGGTCCAAGGCATTTGACATAATGAATTCCAGAAAGCATTGGGCAAGTGTATTGGTACATAAGTAGTTTTCCCAGTCAATGGAGGGGTGGTTGAAGTTGCCCAGTATGAAAGTGTTAGGTTGGACCCTAATATTCTCCAGGGTGCTTAGGAATGTGGAGTGTGAATCTTGGGACATGGTTGGGGACCTATAGTAGGCTACGACCTGAATCGCTGTCTTATCCAATGATAGCTGCACCTGAAGTATCTCAGATGCGTTATGTTGGGCTATCAGTCTGGAGGTGTGTGCTTACTTTATGAATATGGAAACACCACTGGCTTTGGAGCTTTGGTCCAAGTTCTGGGGCCGAAAGGTGTGGAATGAGTTGTAGCCTGGTAGTGCAGGGGTGCTTTCTGCTGCCTTGAACCAGGTCTCTGTTGCAGCACAAATGTCGATGTTCTCCATTTTAAGGAGTACTTTGAGCGAGTGCATTTTGAGATTTAGACTTCTAGCATTAAGCCGCAAGACCCTCAAATTGCATTTGTTTGTAGCTATTATGGTGGTAATTTGGTCTTTGAAATACCGCCTAAAAAAGGGACTATAGGGGTGGCAAGATCCTTGGCCAGTATCCAGAAGCCTAGTGGTGATAGATGCAGGCCATCTCTGGCAAAACGGAGAGGTCTGCCAATCATGTCATCCCAGGCAGACAGACACTGGATCCCCTTAGAATGATACCATAAACTTAGCCAATTGTTGAAGTCAATCATTTTCTGCTTGTACTGTGGTATCATTCTGGGTGATGGTAGGATGCTTCTCAGGGCTAGATTCATACCCGCCTGGGCTACATAATCCAAGAGCTCCTCCGTGTCTCTTTCCATGTAGTTCAGGGAGGTACGTCTCAGGTCATTCACACCCACATGTACTATGACAGAGTCATATTTGTACCTGTTGTTGAGGGATCTGAGTGCGTGCATTATGTGGTGGATCCTGGCACCTGACAGACATCTGACTGTTACTTTCTCCTTATTCAACCTAGTGAGTGGGACATCAGTGTGCTTCACTATCGAGTCACCTATGACTAGTGATTAATGGGGAAAGATCTTGTACATATAGGTTTTGTAGTGTGTCTTTGCATATATGGCAAAAGATGATTTTATGATAGTGAATGGGATTAAGTTAAAATGTTTAAGTCACATTACTGTACATTTTCAAATGTGGTATATGCTATACAATGTCTGTGCAGTTTGTGTTATTTGGGTGAAGCTAAGAGGATGTTCTCTGTTAGACTAAATGAGCACTGTAGACATATCAAAAAGAACCATATGGAGAGCACTTCACCTACCAACCTAGCTATTTAGGCAATGCCTTCATCCCCTCAAAAATACCAACTTTTGCCAAATTAGAAACATGAAAGATTTTAACCCTCAAACATTTAACTCACTCCTGTGTACCTGGACCCCACTCAAAACAATCCCCCTAGATACTGCAGTAGAATACTTTAACAGTACTTTCCTCAACATTCTGAACAAAATAGCCCCACGCAGAACTATAAGAAGTAAATCAAACTACACATCTTGACTAACAAAAGAAACTAAAAACCTATTGAAAAAAGGGATTAAGCCTGGGCACAATGACACAACAATCAAACCACAGCCAACCTTGATCAGTACTGTAATCTTAATAATAAGGCCAAAACCCAAGTCAAATTACACAAAAAAAAAAAAAACTTCTACAGCGATATTCATCTAAAACACCATAATAATCCACAAAAATTCTTGTCCTCCATGAAAAAACTAATTCAACCTGGCCAACAATCAACACAAGCCCCATCAGTCACTACTCACTGCTACTCAAGACAGTATAGCCACACAGTTTAATACATTCTTTACTAACTCTATACTTTCACTTTCTAAGAAAGTCTGTAAAGCTCCACACTCTATCCCAACAATAGCCAATGGAAACCAATGAGAACTTTTGTTTTAAACCTATCCATATTAACACTGTAAAGAAACTACTTGGCAGATTTAAACCTACCTCCCTTGCCGCTGATAATTTACATTCTGAATTCCTTAAACTTGCAGCAGAAGCCATCTCCTACCCTATCCCAATTCTTATCAACTGATCTGTATCAGAATACTACATTCCACACCTCTGGAAAATATCTTACATTATCCTGCTGCATAAAGGAAGGAATTCTACTGAGCTCTCTAATTATAAACTCATAGCAGTTCTATCCTCCCTTGCCAAAATACTAGAAAAATGTTTTCACACCCAACTTTTAAACTTCCTTTTATGTAACAATCTCTTGTCTGATACACAGCATGGTTTCAGCCCCAATCACAGTACCACAACCTCTCTTCTAACCTTTATTAACACTATCAACCAGTACAGAAATGAAGGCAAAATGGAATCCTCCATCTTCTTAGACATGTCTAAAGTGTCCAACAGAGTTTCCCACCAGAAACTCCTCACTGAGCTTGCCTCCCTTAAACTCAGTCATTCATTTCTAGCTTTTTTTCCATAATTATCTAATCGACCACCAACAAGCTGTCAAATGACAGCAAGACTTCTCTTTTCTTTTACTGGTTACTACAGGCATCCCTCAGGGCTTAATCCTATGTCCTCTTCTTTTTACTAAATTTACCAACAAACTTCACACCACTACCTATCTTGCCACCATTATTCAGTATGCAAATGACTCTACACTCATCTGTGCCACACCCACCCTACAACAACTCGAAGGAATGACATAGAAGGCCTTTTCGAACATGGAATCTTGGCTATCTGACTCATATCTAACCCTTAAGCTAAACAAAACTAAGCTCATGCTCTTTTGACCTGGAAAGTCTCATGACTCCCCATCTTCATTTCATATTTACTCATCAGGCAATACTATTATATTAACAGTTCCCCAAACTAAACAGTTAGGTGTAATAATCGACAATGACATGAAATTCGACTAACACATATCACATGCCATCAAATATCACATGCCATCAAAAAGACACACGCAAAACTATGTTCTGTTTACAGAATCAAACCTTTCCTCACTCCTACTATGACAGGCTATTGCCAGAACCCAGCTGCTCTCTACCTTACTGTATGCCTCCCCGATTTTTACCAACTTGAAGAAAACTGATTTAGCAAAATTTGAGGTTTGCTTCAATAAAATAGCTAAAGTCGCAACAAATTTCCCTCACCGAACCCATCACTGCTTAGCCTTAAAACAACTCAACTCGTTATAACTACCCCAGTACTTAACATTTACCCAGCTCTCTACCACCTATAAAATATTTCACTATTCCAACAATGTCCCTGCTCCCCAACAACTGATTCATCCCTATACTAACACTCAAGTCCTCCTCTCCTCAAATAAATATCTCCTGCATATTTCCTTTCCAAATCATACAATAGTGCTGTTGACTCTATTTGTTCCAACTATACATCTCAATAATTTAGAATAATATCCCTGAGCCTACCTTAACTACTCCTAACCTTACTCATCTCAAGAAGCTACTTAAGGACTACCTGAGTAACAATTGCTTGAGCTCATGCTCCACCCCTGGCTAAAGCCCAGTCTTCCTTCCTTTATCACCATCCAATTTTATTTTATTTTTTTATTTTACTGGGAAAGTCCAACTGGGCAGGTTGCCTGTTTTCATTGGAGGACTGGGGAGAAAAGCTCCATTAACAATAATACAAAAATACAAATAACACACATATATAAGAATCTACATAACATAAAAGTATAGAGGACTGTGAATACAACACGTGACAATCAAAAGTAGAAAGCAAGAGAACATTTCATAAAATATGTTGTAGTTATACACAGATTCAGAAAGGAGATGAGGAAAATTTTTAAAAACATTATAACTGGATGCTGTAGTGAGATCTATAAAACAAACATAGTCTGAATCGCATTGTAGCTGTAAACAATTCCGTTATAAATAGTGGATGCTTAATATGTGAAACATAAGACATTGTTGACTAGTCTGCTTCTTTTGTAACCATGTGATTTGGGTATATAGTACTATGTAAACATTATTCTGTGAAGTGAGGTACTATCTGGAAGTCAAGTGTATAAGAGAAATGGAAAAATAGTGGAGATACTGGGGAGCATTCAGAAACAATACTAGTAAAAGTAGTGTTGGACCTATATACTTGTATGTAGTGTAGTATAGCTAGTTATAAAAAAAAGTCAGGCTTCCTAAGGAAACAATGGTATCATTATGGGGTGTAGGTGATATCATTATATGTATAGCATCTTAGATTTACTTATTTATAGAGGACACAGTGCTATAAAAGGTAGTGTAGGTAGGTTAGCCTGGGTCATTGCAGTTACATATCCATGAGCTAGCTAAATGAGATTGAGGAGGTTTTTGAAAATGGGTTTGTTGGCTGTAGTTCTGATGTTAAGTGGTATGGTGTTCCAGATTTTTGCTATATAGCTGGAATAAAGTGAGATGCCTGCACTATTTTTACTTCTAGAAATTGCCACTAGTGATTTGCTATTAGATTGTAGTGACCATTGGTTAAGGTATTGGTTTTATAGGCCTTGTAGAGATGGAGTTTTATCAGGTTGGTAGATTATTTGGTGGGCTAAAGTAAGTTGGTTAAGTCAAAGCAGGTTGGGTAGTTCTAGCCATGATAGTTGTTTGAGGGCTTGGCAGTGATGGGTCCTAAAGGTTCAATCTGTTGCAGACTTTGCTATTTTGTTGTAGCATTTGTTTATTTTGGCTAAGTATTATTTATTGAGATTGATGAGTGTGGGTGATGCATAGAGAAGTGTGAAGACAAGGTGGGTTCTGGCAAGAGTGATTTTGGTGTTATTAGAAAGCTAGTTTTGCATCTGTATAGGGTTCCCAATTTTTTGTGAACCTTTTTATTGTTTGGGCAATATGTAGGTTAAACACCATGTTTTGATAAATTATGACTCCTAGAAGTTTAGTTTGGGGGACTGGTGAAATAGGGGTAATGTTACTAGATATTATTTTAAAAGGAGGAGTTGTATCTGAGCCTTTGATGGTGTGAAAAAGCATATGTTTAATTTTATTTGGGTTTAGTATGAGTTGTGCACCTGATAGCCTTGTTTTGACTGCTGAGAAGGATTCCTGTGTTATTTTTTGGAGTTCTTGGAGGGTAGGGGCAGAACAGATTAGGGCTGAATCATCAGCTTGTTGTACTACTGTAGCATGTAGGGTGGCAATATGAAGGTTGTTAGTGAATAGATTGAAGAGAAGGGGACCAAGGATGGAACCTTGGGGAACCCTAGAGTATTAAGAAGAAGAGGAGATAGGTTATTTTTCCAGTTGGCAGCTTGCTTACATCATGACAAGTAGCCTTTGAACCAGGCAGCTTGCTTACATCCTGACAAGTAGCCTTGGAACCAGGCAAGGGTGGAGTAGCTTAGACTGAATTCAGTTTGAACAGTTAAGAGTTTATTATGAAATACAGCATCAAAAGCTTTGGAGAGGTCTAGGCAAATAGAGGATACAAGGTTGCCTTCATTCTGCTGCTGGTAAATTGTGTTGGAGAAACGGATTATGGCTTTGGTGGTGCTGTGATTTGGGTAAAAGCCATGTTGGGTGTTAACTAGAAGATTGTTATATAAGACATGATTTAGGATTTGAGTATGGATGCACCTTTCAAGAAACTTTGACAAAGGGGATAGGATGGAAATTGGATGGTAATTTGACAGTTCGGTTGAGTTTATGTAGTGGTATCATGTGAGATATTTTTCAAATGCTTGGGACACACTGCTCAGTCCATCCTCCATCCACTTATGTCCAGCATATGTAAATTAATCACTATTTCTTATACCACCCCTCCCCCCACATATTTACCAAGCCCAATCCTTCCTTCCTTTCCCTTTCATACTCTTTAAATCCTTTTCATCCACTGATCCCCCCATCTTCTTAACCTACCCACCTTTCCTTTTCCTTTATTCTCTATTCCCCGAATTCTCTTTCCTACTAGCTAAACTGCCTCTTTCTATCTCTTCATAATCTGTATAATGTCATCACTTTTTCTACCTATGTTGATTGATACTCTACAGTTCGGGTTTATATTAAAAGCGCAAAAGCCCTAGTCACCGATTATGAAAACACCAACACATATTCCGTGAACTGCGAATACACCAAATGCCCTAAACTGTGAAATTGAAAAACTCGAAACATCATAGCTTCCCACCCCACTGCTTGCTACATACTACCTACCAAAACTAAATAAACCACATACATACACTAACCAAAACCCTACTTCTAACCCTAAACTAAACCCTACTTCTAACCCTACACTAAATCTTGCATATGCCACCATGTATGCACTTACCTTAGCCCACACCCTAACCCTAAGGTCCGTAACTATCGCACACTTACTTTAAGAAGCTATACCCAAACAAACTAAATAATCCACACACATACACTTAACAAAAATCCTACTTCTAACCCTACACTAAATCTCACATACATTACAATCTATGCACTTACCTTAACCCGCACCCTAACCCGAAGGTCAGTAACTATCGCACACTTACCTTACAGAGCTATACCGCAGAAGGGCAAACCATGATGATTCAACGTTTCTGATTTCACGCTTCAGGACAATCAATGTTTTCACAGTTCAGTGAAGACGTGACAGCGTTTACATATTCGGGTAAGTACATCTTCGAGCTTCTAATATAGACCCTACAGTTCTTGGCTATACTGTTATAAACTGAAATACCTGCTCTGATCATCAGAGTGAAATTTGACAACACTCATAGTCAAATGACTGTACTTGTCTATACAAAGTGAGCTGATTACACAACTTGTATGATTAATATGTCCTTAACTATATGAAACCAGGCATTTTACTTGAGGTACTTATACAAACATTTCAACATAACACTTGTAAATTGTTTTATGCTTCCTATTTTTATTCATGTATTGTATGGATTCTTGTATTTTCTAACATTGTTAATTTGTAACTGTAATCTTCTATGGAGCTTTTCTCCCCAGGCCTCTGCTGAAAATAGACATTGTTCCCATTCGGACTTTCCAGGAAAACAAATGTTAAATAAAAAAAAATAAATAAATAATAAACTTTAGTGGAACATTTTTATAATTTTCATAATGGTGACTATAAAGACTTAAAGACCGGGGTTGTGTATTATTCTAAGTATTTGACATGCGTAGTTAATAATGTTAAATCTCAGTTTGGAAGGAAATGTGTCTTAGTTTACAATAAAATACAATGTACCCATATGGTCTTAATAAAGATCTAAGTTGGAATGCAGTGATTAAGTAATGCAATGTTTTTATTGCTTTATTAGTTTATTGGGTGCTTTGTGTTGTTATATAAGGATACTTTATGTTGTATGGTCACTTCCTGTTGAAGGCAGCAATGCCAAGGTGCTCAAAGGGTTACTAAAGCTTTATTTTTCCTTGGATGTTTAAGCTGTGGTTTCATTAAGGTGATTGCTAATTAATTCAGTGGTCATTGTTGAAGTGCAAGCAATGCACGAGGAATTTTAAGGCATACTCCACTTCGTCCTTTTGTTACACAGAGCCGATTCAATTGATTCAAGACCACACAGTGGAGGCATACCTTTCAAGTGTCACTTATTATATGGTACTGCTTTCCTTTTAGCACTCAGTCATCTTCTGGGCTACAGGAAGAAGGTAATTTTCTATGCTGGCCAATTAAACTTTAAAGCAGGATTTCATAATTTTTAACAATTAGTACACTTAATTCAAATTTGTTTTACACTTTAGTCTCAGGTTTTATCACATGCCCCCCCCCCATTTTATCCACATATTATACATTTTACTAAAGAAAGGCTGAGATGTATAGCAGGGTTTTGTGTTAGTGGTAGGCAGGGGAGAGGGAGTTAATGAATTTTCTGCTACAGCAAGTTTTAATTCATTGAGAACAAAATCTGTTGAGAATGAGTAGAGTATGAAATAAAAGGAGCAAATTTTTCATTGGAGCAACTGCAATTAAAAACAGCAGCCTCTGTGTCTAAAGGAGCAGAACCCACACTTAAAATGAATATTTTGTTCGTCAAAGATGGAAGGGGTCTGAGGGAATGGAGTATTGTCTTTATATAGAGAGCAACATATTCTAAGAGATGCACACTGAGCTTTGCTTTTTTAAGCAGACAACAAATGAAAAGAAGTGCAGGATTATGTATGTATTTATTGACATTTGATTACTAGGAAAGTTTAACTGGGTAGGTGCCCATTTTCACTGCACGCCCAAGGAGAAAAGCTCCAAAATATTACTAAAAATATTTTAAGAACAATAATTTCACAAGCTTCAAAAATAATGCAAAAATATCTACAGTTTAAATAAATATACCAAATTAGATATAATGTGAATGCATTGGTTAAGAATGGATATGACTTTTATGACAATGATGTAATATTTACAGAAATTATATCCAGTCCGCGGTGGTGCAGCGGTAGCATTGTTGCCTCACAGCAAGAGGTTCTCCCGTTCGATTCTTGGCTGGAGTGCAGGGAGTGCCTTCTGTGTGGAGTCTGCATGTCCTCCCCGCGGTTGGGTGGGCGTTCGAAAGACATTCATAAATGGGTGTGCCTTCGTTGAAGGTTGAACGTCGAGCTGGCATCTCGGCATTTATGAAAATCTACTACCAATCATTAGTGGACCAGAGTTCCGCTGTGGCGACCCCTAACCAGGAAAAGCCAAAAGGCAAACAACATATCCAGTTTAGAAATGAAAGTAAGTAGTATAATACTAATGGGAACTGCAATATGAAGTGCGAGAAAAAGACAGTGTTATGGTGTATTTAGTTAGAGAATTAGGGGAGAGAAATTGATTGAACTAAGGAATAAGTGAAGAAGGTAGAGTAATAAGGAGTAAGGTATGAATAGGTACCTGTTCATATTTAGTGAGGTATTTTTTCTTGGGGCTGTGCAAGAACAAAGACAGATTTTGTTTAGGAAGTCTTTCAGAATAGTTTTAGAGAACTGGAGGGAGGGTATAGGCCTGATGGATACAGGTAAGGAGTTCCAGGCCTTAGCAACATTGTATGAGTACAGATCATGCCTAGCAGCCAAAATAAGTTGGAAGCAGTCCAGTTAGCATACATTTATGGCAGGACTCCTCCCTAGAATCAGGTCAGAAGAAACATGTAAGGGCAGGATGCAAGCCAAGACTTTGTTGCTGAATGAATTTAATCAAAAGCAGGCCAGAAGCTGCATGCTTACTCACACACTCACTTTCGCAGTGTGAGCATGCCTGTATATATAATATTCATTGCAAACCACTTGGTTGAAGCACAGTTTACTTGTTATTTATTTAATTACTCTTTGTTGACCAGTTTAGTTCCACTTGGCCAGAGTAGACATCGCAGGAAATGATGAGTGAGGATGGTATATGCAGGAAGGCAGGAGTTAGCATGAAAGAGATTACACTGATCAAGTTCAGTCATTGCTGAGGTTTTAATGACAGAGGGGGGAAATTATGACTAATTAATGAAGTAAATGCAACATTATCCAGACCAACAGAGAGGTAAGGATTAAACTCCAAACAGTCGGGAAAGGTTATTTGCAAAGCAATTTGGTGAGAGAGACAGAGTGAGTGGAAGTTTTCAAGATTTCAGACAATTTTCTATAACTAAAAATGTACATGCTTTTGCAGTTGTTACAGAGAACTGTTTCTTTGCATACTGAGTAACTGGGTTTAAGAAAAATAAAACTGATATTTTTCTGTGCAACTGTCTACATGAAAGAGTCCTTACAAAATAAGTTACACTAATAGGCACTGCTTTCTGTGTTTCTGTTTCCTTCTCGCTTTGCAGGCTTTCATCTGGAATTCCCAAGTGCTGATACAGAAAGGAATCCAGAAAAGTTGGTGGCTTTCATTTTGTTTTGCCTCAGACTCTAGTACTGACATACCTAGCAGGCATACTGCTAAAATTGTTGGGGGTAAGTCTGGGTATGGAGATAGCAGGGTAACACTAAGAATGTAAACACCACCACAATGATTTTTACTGAAAAGATACATTTAATAAACTGACAAAACATATGCAAATACTACAAAGGTGAGATGACCACACAATGTGTACTACTGAAGGACAGTGCAGTAGGAAAATAAGAATAAAATATTTGCTTAATTGAAAAATGGCCTGCAGACAAGCTGGCATGTAAATACATACTAAAGAATCCCATTTTGGATTTGCAAAATAGTAATTATGTAGGAGTCATGAATATCTGTCAGTACTTGATTCAGAAAGCACCAGAGTGCGCATCACTCTTTACAAGGTGAACTTAAAAAACGCTTGACGCATGAAGCCTCCTGTAAAATCTATACAATAGGTAGCATTATTTAAATCATTGTCTTCCATCTAAGCTGTCATTTAATTCACACCGTGCTTTGTTATTTTACCCTTGAACTCCCTTACCCAGCTCCTTTCTTTTTCTACTTTCTTTTTACTTAGCTTC
This sequence comes from Protopterus annectens, assembly GCF_019279795.1. NCBI lineage: Eukaryota > Metazoa > Chordata > Ceratodontiformes > Protopteridae > Protopterus > Protopterus annectens. The sequence continues at coordinate 1,291,133,338 of NC_056733.1, read as the reverse complement.
TCCTTCCTTATTACTGCCCCAGCTGTACAACTAATTATGCATAGTATATATTGAATATTTACTGTGTTGGCTGCATTTTGAACTAGTTATATAACTACTTAGCTTGCAGTTTAAATGCTGATAGTTTTTTTTTTTTTTTAGTTGCAGTTCTGATAGCTTGCTTGTAAAACATTCATCATTCCATCACTATGCATGATGTAGAGGAAAATGTCAGCTTTGTTATCTTCTGCCTGTTGTAGTCTCCTGGGCTGAGCCTGAAAATGGTCTGTAAGGATCAGTGTTCTACCCCCGGTTAAGAAACAAAAACAAAAACAAAATCAACAAAAATAAAAAGTATATAATGCTACTATGTGGAAGATCAGGGATACTGTCCAACCACCGAGAAGCAGATATTTATTTATTTGTGCATATGCATGTATTTATGTATGTAGTTATGTATTTGTTTTATTTATATTTTTATTTGCAAACAAACACACACACACACACACACACACACACACACACACACACACACACACACACGTATTGACATATTCATTTATATTGATGGTGTGTCACAAAGCCAAAGTAAGTCATAAGCACACAAAGGAACCAGTAATACAGGCTTATCTGTTTTAAAAATAATAGTTGAGACAACATTTTGCATAACTGTATATGCAAGAAAACACACACAAACAAAGACAAGCATTATATACTCCGAGCATCAACACCACACACATTTGGACTGTGATCTGAAATGGATATCTGTTGTTAACCTACATGTATTGCACCTTATTTGACTTTCCAGATAAAATGTCATGAGCCCTGACCACACCCTACAGCACACACACACACACACACACACACACACACACACACACACACACACACACACACACACACACACACACACACAGTCTTTACTATTCCATAACAACACCAGCGACATAAGAGCTGAAAAAACCTTGCTAATGTAACCTCTAACATGACAAAAGATATTGGCACATCTTTAGTCAGCCAGGGGGCTGCAATTTTCTAGGGCTTCCTTCAGTTTAATATGCTGAAAATTGTCTTGCATGTTAGTTTTTTTTAATTCTTCACACAGAAAGTTTGTATGCCAAAGATTTGTCTGTGAGTGCTTTTTGGACAGGATATCACAGTATCCATGATGTCTAGTGTTCCCATGCCACACATCCTTTGTGCTGCAAAACTTGGTTTGTTAGCCTTTTAAGTGCTTTTAGGGCAAGATATAAAGAAAATCTCCAGTGTCTAGTACCTCCACCTAATATTGTAGGACTTGCTCATTAGTCTAGGGGAGTGTTGCAGTATGGCAGCCCCCCACCACACGCACACACACACACACACACACACACACACACACACACACACACACACACACACACACACACACACACACACGCAAACACACATTCACAAATTCATGCATATATACACAGACCCAGCTCCACTTCACCTGATTTCATTCATAGACACACTCACTCATGCACACACACACACACACACACACACACACACACACACACACACACACACACACACACACACACACAAATCCCCCTACCCTACCAATCCTCTAATTAGCCCTCCTTACTGTGACCATCCAAGCAGAGTCCAAAGCACTTATAGACACACATATGAGGCCACTCACCTCTCTGCATATACTCGCACATGCAGCCCCTAACATGCCCAAGGCACACATCTTCAGCAGTACCTCACTGCTAAACTCCTTGGCACTTACCTCTAATGCTAATAATGGATGAATGCAAACTTTTCGCCATGTTTATTAATCCCCCTGGCTGAAGTAACTTAAGCAGCTAAGTGATTCTCTGAATTGCTTAGCTATTTAAATATCTTACTGCAAGCATTTCTGGGTGGGGAGCACATTGCTAATTGGCATAGGCTGCATCCTCGGAATATCTCATTAGCATTTGCTGTAGGCCACAGACATAGCCTACCACAGTGCTGCACTTCTTCATGGTACAGAACTGCAGTAGGGCTGGCACCGAATCTGAAATGTTTGTCACGAGGGGTAAAACAGGTGTACCCCTTTTGGTAACCTTTCTGAATTTCATCCTTTTTGTTCTATCATTTAAACACCTAAGAATAAAATATACATTTCATACCCACTAGTTCAAAAATGATAAGTACAGATTTTTCTGAGTGATGTTGACAGTCTGGTTTTAAATTCTAACTTCATGTCTTAATTGTCGTCAGTATACAAGTTTCTTGGGTTGCATCTATAGCTGGATGTCTCACTGCCCTGTATATTTGCTTGATAAATAAAAAACAAACGTATAAATATGAAAAAAGATTGAGCAGATATTTAAAATTCTGTTTTGTTAGAACTCACAAATCTTACTTATTCCAAAGAGACAGTGGCATGTATGTACATCTTTCCTCCAAGTTCAATCTGCAGAACAGATGTCTTGGTCTGTTTAGCAGTTGTCACCCTTAGCATAAACACAGGCTTCCTGCTGCCTAGCTTTTTGCCACACAAATATAAAAAATAACATCAGAACCCCCTTCTGGCTAAGCTACTCAAATAATAAAATGTTTTGTCTACTATGAATTGTAGGTTTTGGAAACCTGATTTTAAATCCTGTAAGGAAAGTAACATAAACTGCAGCATAACACTGTTTCTGTTCATTCCTATATACATGATTTATTTTTAATGCCTTTCTATGAATAAGCTTCCAGTGGATTATTTGTTTTTCTTTACTTTGTGTATTAATGGTGCTGCTCTAAGTTTAAAGCATCTGGGAGCTTAAATGCCCTAAGCTTTGTGGAGGTGGGAGCTAGGCACATTGCTTACATCTCAGGGTTTCACGGCAGCAGGGCACAAGCCTTCCATTCACAAGTTTCTCTTTAAGCAGCACAGCTGTACACTCATCAGGCAGCAATGTTTGACAAGCTGTGTAATTCATGACATTTTATGAGCATCTGAAAGTGTTCTTTGCCCAAATGTTTGACACGAAAGTAAGACAATGCCATGTTCAGCAGATTATCTTTTTGCTAACATACCTCTATGGCATTTTTACTAAGTACCAGTTTTGTAGTTCTGAACTTTTTAATTTTATGTACTTTCTTATTATTTATTATTTGTTTACAGGGCAGGCTTGGGGAGAAAAGTTCCAAACATAAATAAAAATTTGGGGATTCAAAATGTATTAAACCAAACTGTGATCAAATGACAGGCATGCAAAGAAAATATGCAGCCTACCTTTAAAATGTATTAAACAATGCAAGTAAAAAAGACAGATATATAGACAATATGCAGTGTAATGATGGTAGTGCACACAACCTCCAGTGGATATATTGTTGTTGGAGAAGCAGGCTCAGAGGACAAGCAGGAGAAAGGAATACAGAATCTTGTTGCAAAGGACCAGAAGTAAATGTCTGACATTGGGTACACTCTCCCACTCACTCATTACACACCGATCTTTCCTCCTTACTTTAAACCACTGCCTTCTCCTTCCCTGTTCTGGTTCTTGCAACTTGAGTTAGCAAGCAATGCAACAAACATATCTGTAACCACAGCAACAGACTTTCATTTTTATTTACGTGGCTTCATTATTATTACATTACCAATGCCAACATATACAAGCAAGACACAAGCACATATAGTGTGTTAAATGTCTGCAGCCATGTGCTAATCAACTGATGGGAAGCCCATTTATTTTAGGAGATGTAAACAAGGCAAGAATTTCAGACACACACACACACACACACACACATATATATATATATATATATATATATATATAAATATGTTCACTTTATAATCTCAAAATATTGAATTTCAGTATTTCAAGATTATAAAGTCAAAGTTCCGAAATAGTGAAACCGCAAATCCGGAAATGTCGAATTTGTGGTTTTGGTGGTGCGCTACGGGACGTGGGAGGTTCTGTATGCTGGATTTTCATTTCGTATATGAATATAGTTGGAGATTAAAGTAAAGTGAATATTTTTTATGGGTTTTTGGTAGGGATTTGAGTGTATGTGAGTGTGTTCGGAAGTTTTAGGTGTGGGTTAGGGTAGGTAGGTAAGAGTATGAATGTGTAAGTGTTGAAAGTGGTGGTGTTTGTGCATTTGTGGTGTGTGTGTGTGTGTGTGTGTGTGTGTGTGTGTGTGTGTGTGTATGTGTGTGTGTGTGTGTGTGTGTGTGTGTGTGTGTGTGTGTGTGTGTGTGAGAGGGGACTGTAGTGTGCAGTGGTGAGTTTGCTGTCTTTTTCTGTTTGGTGTGACCTCAGAGTTAGTATATATAGGTAGCGGGGGTGTGGGAGGGCGTAGCCCCCCACATCAGGGGTGCTTGCCCCATACTTATAAGTAAGGTAAGTTTATTTATTTGTATTGTTGTTTTTGTGTGTGTTTTGTTTGTTTGTTTTAATGTGGGGAGGCTGGTGTATGTGTTGTGTGATGTATGGTGTGTTTACATTTGATGGTTTGCATTTCTCAGTTTTCGGGTTTCGGTGTTTTGGTTTTTTGGCTTTATAGTCTTGAGATACTGAAATTCGATATTTCAGTATTTCAAGGTTTTAAAGTGAATACGTATATATATATATATATATATATCTATATATGTATATATATATATATATATATATATATATATATATATATATATATATATATATATATATATATATATATATATATATATATATATATATATATATATATATATGTATATATATATATATATATATATATATATATATATATGTATATATATATATATATATATATATGTATATATATATATATATATATATATATATGTATATATATATTTTTTTTGTCATTGTGGCTAATGTTAACACAGTAACATCAAAATACACAGGTCAACATCCTTCTGTGCATGCACTAAGGTTATTCATCAGAACATGCAGAGCTGCATCCCCTACACTCCTTCTAACTATACTAACTCTAAGATTGCACAATCCCCAGGCAAATTTCCCCAATCCCAGAGATTGTCTGTTATTGCACAACTGTCAACCATCTGCAATGTTGATCAAAGTGTATCGACAATACAAAGGTCGATTTTACCTACACTCGACCAATAGTAGAAAAACTGTAAATATGTGTGTGTGTGTGTGTGTATATATATATATATATATATATATATATATATATATATATATATATATATCCCTACCTCTGTCTATATCTATATCTTTATCTTGCCCCCCCCACCCCACACACACACACGCACACACACACACACACACACACACACACACACACACACACACACACACACACACACACACACACACACTCATCTTCCACTTTCTCTCTTATTCCCTTCTGTTAGCAAATAGTATCCATAACTGATCAATACTGTGTGTTTGTTAATTTAAACTGAGACCACAGTAGCCTACTGATACAAGGTTATCCTGTTTTTCCACCTGAGAAATGATTAAGAAATGACTTACAGTTTCAGAGCAGTCCTTGGTCAATTGTGATTGTTTCTTAAACACAAACTTGTCTTTGCTTTGGCTCATTAGCAGCAGTACAAAGAACTGCCTGCTCACACCCTTGTTCACCCCTCCCCCTCCCTGTTTATTACCTTAAGACAATCCCAAAGTTAATAAATATTACCTGTGGCAGGCAGCATTTTTAAAACTACAACCAACCTTGTCACAATCATATGTTCATTTATCAGTTAACTCTGTTCCTGATTGTTTCCAGCCCGCTCATAAGAGCAACTAACAGGGTCTCTACCCACTTTGCTCCCCACCCCGCCCCCTATTCCCTCCTGCCCCCAGTGGTCCCACCTTTATTACACTCACAAACCCCTCCCATCTTTCCAATAGCCAACCACAGCGCTAACCCAACACCACCTCCTCCATCTTCCCACTACTATCACACCTCCTCAACTAACATGTACAAGCATACCTTACCTATGCTCACTGCATTCACTTACCTTGCATATCTTACATCCTACCAAAGCTCCATCATTCCCCCACTCAACCACTATCACTGTACTACTACTCACACCACCACTCATGTCTCACCTTCACTCAGATCCCCTCCCACCAACTCAAGAACCATCCCTATGCACCCCCCACATATTCTACCAACTATATTAGTCAAACATAAAGCACCCCTACAAAAACTTAACATAGTAACCCTACCACCATACCTGTTACCCACAGAGCACAATCATAAAGTTTCCCTTATAAACAAACACATTCAAAAACTGAGAAAACTAATAACCTCATGCATATCAAAACTAGCCACGGAGACATCCACCCAAACCCTGGCCCTACCATCTCCAACCCCAATCCTCATAATCAGACTAGAAACCACAACTTCTTCCATATTACATCAATAGAAAGCCAAATTACTTCATTCTACTAAGCCTAAATATTAGAAGTATATCCAACAAAGTCCATGAACTCCATGCCACCATAGACTTGTACTCCCCAGATATAGTCATCCTGACAGAAACCTGGCTAAAACCTCACATTACCAGTGAGCAAATACTCCCTACAGGTTACGGCATACTAAGAGTAGACCGGCTAAACAAGAAAGGAGGCAGCGTAGCTATAATATTTAAACAGCATCTAAACATCCAGATCTTAAAATCATCAGCTCCACAAATAGGCAATGAAGAAATAACATATACCAACCTCAAAATAAACCAAAACAAAACCATCAACATAATTGGATGCTACTTCCCACCTTGCCAAAACATCCCTCCACTAGAAAACCTCCTCAGCTGGTCTACCCACCATCTCCCCCAAGAAACTATAATTTTAGGTGATTTCAGTATTGACTGGCAATCCTGTTCTGGCAACCATCCAACCCATCATGTAAACCTTCATGGTTTCACCCAACTAGTCCAGTTGCCAACCAGGATAAATAAAAACTCTAGCAAGCACACTACCCTGGATGGATACTAGTTAGTAAGAGCCCCCAGTCATAAATAACAGGCTGCTTATCAGATAGCCTCAGTGATCACTCCCCAACATTCATACTCAAAAAATACATATACCAAGCTAAACCTGTCATCTACCATCAAATACATAAAAAACTAAACTTTAACCCACTCACATTCATCTCATCCCTCAAAGAATGTAACTGGCATCCTCTAAAGTACCTCAGTCTTGATGACACAGTTGAATTTTTAAATACTACCTTCCCGAGCATCCTTAATTACTTTACAGAACCAAAGCACAACTCTCCCCATGGATATAGAAAACCACTAAGTCAGAAATAAAAAACAGGGATAAAGCCTGGGAGCACTGGTGCAAAACCAAAACCCCCCCAACTAGACAGAAATTCTTAGAACTACGCAATAGAGCCAAAAAGCTAATAAAACAGGACAAATACCAATACTACCAGTCTGCCCTAGACTCCTCCCAACACAGCCCCACACAATTCTGGTCCTCCATAAACTCCATCCTCCACCCAGGTAAAGTCAGTACCCCTCCTCCTAACATCCCTCACTCCTCAGAAAATATTGCTATCTCATTTAACACACACTTCACACAAACCATTCTATCACTAGCTAAACAACACAACCCCCCTCCCCTCCAACCCATACCTTCAACTAGTACTCTCCCCACTGCCTTCTCTTTTTCTCCTGTACCTACCTCCAATATAAAAAACTCTTAACTAAACTTAAGCCCACCAAATTAACAGCAGACAACCTCCCAAGTGAATACCTATAAATAGCAGCTGATGCTGTGGCCTACCCAGTATCCATCTTGATTAACCGATCTCTGTCAGAAATGTACGTTCCCACACTGTGGAAAGTATCACATATAATTCCCCTCCACAAAGGCGGACCCTCCACAGAATTAACCAATTACCGCCCCATAGCTATTCTCTCTCCACTCTCCAAAATACTAGAGAGATGCATACACTCTCAGGTCTCAGACTACCTCCTTACTAACAACCACCTTTCCAATACTCAGCATGGTTTCCGACCAAACCATAGCACCACCACTGCCTTACTCTCCTTTACTAACACTATCCTTCAGCATAAAAACAATGGCTATCTCTCCTCTGCTACTTTCCTAGACCTATCTAAAGCATTTGACATGGTCCCACACAAACAACTTATCTCTGACCTCAATAACCTATCCTTCTCTCAATCAGTAACCAGCTGGTTTCAGAGTTACCTGTCTGACCGCCAACAATTTGTTGTATGGCAGAATGACATATCTCCCCAACTACCTGTCTCCATACGGTTTCCCAAGGATCCATCCTTGGACCCCTACTCTTCTCTGTTTTCACCAATAATCTAGCCTCTGCCACCAAACATGGCACACTCATACAATACGCAGATGACTCAACCATCATCTACTCAGTCCAGTCCCTACCCAAACTGCAAAAAGTCACACAGGAAGCCTTTTCCTCTGTTGAAACTTGGTTACCTGATGCCCAATTAATACTCCACCCAAACAAAACTAAACTACTCATCTTCCAACCCACCAAACATACTCAAAACAGCTCTCACTTTAACATCACAGCAAAAGACAACACCACTATATACCCAACTGAACACACCAAATTGCTAGGAATGGAAATAGACAATAAGCTAAAATTTGTCATTCACATATCCATGACCATAAAAAATGTCCACAAAAACTAGGAGCGTTATACAGAAATAAGCAACTTCTCACCAAAGCAGCAAAGATTTCAATAGCAAATTCCCACCTTATCTCCACCCAACTTTATGCCTCTCCAATATATACCAACCTAAGGCAATGCGATCTAAACAAGCTAAAGACCTGCTACAACAAAATCGCCAAATTCGCCACAGGGGCATCCTACCATAGTCACCACTGTCTCTCACTTGCTGAATTGGGCTGGCTTGAACTCCCTCACCTCCTTCCATGGTATCAACTCTCACTCGCCCACAAACTAGTAAACCATCCACTAAATGTCCCATCCCTCCAGAATCTACTGCAACCCTATCGCACCACCACACCACTAAGATCCAGCAACAAAAATCACTTGCAGATCACTAAAGCCAATAACTCTGCTGGTGAAGCACTATTCTCTTGCACCATAGCCAAATTATGGAACTCCCTCCCACCCACAATTACCTCCATACCATCATGCACCCACTTCAAAACTTTACTAAAAGTGCACCTAAAAACATGCTGGCTATATCACTCACCCCATCCAACCACTACCTTTCTTTCCACTCCACTAACTACCTTGATTATAGCAAGCTCAGATGCTCATAAGCCTAGTACTTATTATACAGCAGGAACTTCTTATTGTAACATTTGTTAATGTCTGTAATGTACTTTACAGATAAAGATTCTAGTTGTCTACTGATGTACTATGTTCTTCATCTGTAAATATGTTGTAAGTAATTGCTATGTTAAATTGTTAATCGCTATGTAATCCAATGTAACTACTGCCTGTTTATTTTAACTGTGGAGCTTTTCTCCCCGGGCCTCTGCTGAAAATGGACCTATGTCCAGTCGGACACTCCTGGTCAACAAATATAAATAAATAAAATAAATAAACAAATTATCTGAATATAGATACACATTATAATTATTACATAGGTACTAAAGAGTAGGCTGCACTGTCAATATCAGACCCTTTAACATCCAAATAATTCTCACAACAATCCAATCTATTTTTTCCTTGACACACCTTACAATCTTTCAGTGGGAGGTGCTGTGCTAGACAGTCCTCTTGCACCACTCCACTGAGGACACCTTCTCTGTGTGAAGCCCAGCTAGTAAGTCCTCTAACTTTTCCCCAAATAACTTTGACCTCCCTTACATTTCCTGCTTACACTTACATGATTGTAACAGCTAGCCTATGCTACTTAAATAAATGCACCGGAGAAGACAAAAACCTGAAAATCCTGTGGGAAAGAACTGGAAATTCCTTCACAACCCATAGTGTGTTCAACATTTCAGGTCAAAGAGCTCCCTGTTAAAACACTAATCTGAGCCTGAATTTTTGCTGAAGAAATTGAACCCTGATTTTCCATGGGGTTGAGTTGGGTGGAGAACAGATGTCCCCTGTATCTGCAGGGAAAAAGGCCAAAATCTTTCAACTCCCAGCCCACTCTATAATCCCTGCTGGACTGCCATCCCTGGCCTGACCCACCTAGCATATCCTGTCCCTACGCGAGCCTAGCCCCATCTCCTTATCTCCACACCTCCCTCCAAACCTCCCTTCTGACACATTGTATCTGAGTTGATTCTACCTTTTCCAAATGGTGGCTGACTGAGGCTAGCTTAATGACCGTTGTTGCCAGAGACAGGGTACAGGTCCCTTACCCAGTCATTACATAGCAAACTGCCCTCCTTACTTTAAACCACAGTCTTCTCCTTAACTGTTTCTATTCTTGTCATTCAAGTTTACCAGGTCTACAACCATCATTCAAATAACCAAGCAGTATTATTTCAATTTTATTTATAAGACTTTATTATTATTGCAATATCAATGCCAAAATATACAAGTAAGGCACAAATACATGTAGTGGTTTAAATGGCTGCAGCCATTTGTTTCTTGGCAATTGTCCAAATCAACTGAATGAAAGTCCAATTATTTAAGGAGATGTACAAAAGGCAAGAATTTCAGGAAGTCATTATCATATCTATGTATCACTAAAGTACTAATGACAGACAGCAGTATCAATATCTGGCCCTTCAACACTCACATAATTCTTATAACAATTTAAGTTAAATCATGTTCTTCCTTGGGCCATATTAAAATCAACCAATGGGAGGTGTCAGGTTCTGCATATTCAACAGTGTTCTCAGGGTTTATGGGGGCTGAAATTTTTGCCAGGTTATCTCTTAACAATAGCAGGTTAACCTTAGAGTAGCGCCTGAATATTCCAGGTTTAGATGGGGGTCCAAGTTTTATTTTTACTTCAAAGGAGACCATTTTGTGGTCTGACCTTACAAGGGAAGACATTACATTAGCAGGTGTGCAGCACTCTCCTATACTAGTGACTACCAGATTCAGTATGGTTGCACCCCTGGTTGGTGTATTGACTATTTGGTCCAAGGAATTTGTGTTTACAAAATCCAGGAATCTCTGTGCCTGTACATTTGGTGTTGTATAGGATTCCCAGTTAAAAGTGGGGTAATTAAAGTCGCCCATGAATATGGTATTGGGCTGGATGGTGAGTGTTTCCAGTAAGTTTAAATATATGGTATGGGTTTCCTGGGAAATACAGGGGGACCTATAGCTTGCAAGGAAGTGGCATTGGATTTTGCCTATGGTGATTTGAACACAGAGCAGCTCAAGTGCATTGTCCTGTTTGACCAACCTTGAAGTATATTTATTTTTTATGTAAATAGAGACACCTCCACCTTTAGTTCCTGCCTGTGAAGTAGTTGGTCTAAATGTGTGAAAGACATTATATCCTTGCACTGTTGGTGTGCTCTCCATGGCTGTAAACCATGTCTCAGTGACTGCACAGACATCAGTATTCTTTAGGGTGAAGAGAGCTTCTAGGGAGTGGAGTTTTTTGCTTAGACTCCTAGCACTGAGCAGTAATACTGTTAGATTATCTTGGTTTGATTTGCTATGTCGGAAGTACTTTCAGTTTGTCATTGCCTAAAAAAGGCACTATGGGGGAAGACAATGTTTTAGCTAATATTCAAAAGCCTAGAGGGGGGAGGTGCAGACCATCCCTAGCAAAGCAGCATGGTCTGTTGACATCTTCTTCCATGCTGACAAATATTGCACCACCTTAAAATGACACCAGAAACTAAGCCTTGTGAAGGATGTGCAACTTGGATGACCCTATATGCGAAAGTCATTTAGCCTATTGGCTCCCTATTGAAATGTTGACACTCAAAATGCAGAGCGCTGACATGCCAATAAAAAAGACTGAAAACACAGGAGAAGAGCAAATCTCGAAAAACGCTTTTCTCCTTAAAACTTCTTTTTGCAGGGGGGGAGTCAAGCATACCTGCACCCCAACTCCCACTGGGAGGCAGCTCCACCCATCCCCATAAACTTACATGTACCAACTCCGAGATTGCAATATCTCAGAGTAAAGGGAATATTCTGAGAAATGGCATCTTGGACTTAGCATATGTAAGTCTGATCTTTTGGACATTCAGTCTCCTTGTTTCGGGACTCAGTCTAGCAGGTCCTGACATTTCACACGATTACTTAGATGGTTAATTCCTGAAACTGTTTTAATGTAATTTTTGTTTCTCAAATGCTTGAGTCAAAACTATTTGCTGAAAATAAGGTGGATAAACTGCAATGTGCATAAACATTCTGTACTGACAATTTCTCTGCATAAAAATTAAAATCTAGTGTTTTTCCCAAAGACATGTAGTAGGTGGATTGGACACTCTAAATTGGCCCTAGGTGTGAGTGTGTGCATGTGTGTGCTTCTGTGGAAGGTTGGGTGCCGGGCTGGCAACTCAACACCATAAAACTCCACTGCCGATCATGAGCGGACAGATGATCCGCTGTGGCGACCCCTAACCGGGAAAAGCCGAAAGAAGAAGAAGAAGCAGTATTTTCAGCTGTTAATAGAACCTCTAGTTCTGCACCCACCTGGGTTAATGCATCCATAGTCTGATGATATTCCTGCATATCCCCCCCCACAAAAAGGATGTCATGCAAACAATATACTATGTTGTCTTCACTTATCTTCTGCACTGTCATCCCTGTAAAAAGGCGGAACTAAACTTCAAGGAACAGCTCATAGGCTTACTGCTATCCATGCAGTATTAACCTTCAAATACCATATTCAACTACTTTTGGTCTGCATGCTGAATTGGGAACAGCCTAAGGGTCAACTATGTCCACCTTCTCTATCATCCTATGCCCATCTTCTGCACTTTCTCAATAGCCTCTTTTAAAGATGAGTAGTACATTAATGTTTCCCTTCCAGCTATGTATTCATTCACTGACTCCCCTTTCAGGTATGACAGGTAATGAATAAGCCAGAATTCATGTGGCTATTTCTGTGGCATCCAGCCAATGGTTTGTTTTCTAAATTTTATTCTAGATGTTCACTGAAATGGGCTTGCTAACATACGTTACCTTGATTTCCTTTTCCAGTTTCACCCATATTATTTGCAGTTTTCCCATGGCTGATTTCACATTATTTGTAATCCTCCCTTTTTTCCTTTTACTGGAATTCTAAAACCCTGAGTAAAACTGTCTAGCAGGTTGCTGCTGTTTCCCTGACTATGTAGCTTTGTAGCCACTCACTTGAAATGATCCATTTTACTGGCATTGGGAGTGTTGCCATTCATCCTTTCATTCATTCATCCATTCCCTCTTTCCTGTATTCTTTCACACATTTCTTCATGGCATGCAGAGACCCAGAAGTGCCTTTTCTTCCCAGGGTTTTAGACCAGGAGGGATTCACTGCCTTCACTAATGGGCAAATAAGTGTGTGCCTGGTAAACAGGACTCATTTAGTTGCAGTTTACAACTTAAACCTGAAATGTGCCTATCCTCTAAGCTGTGAACAGGCACTGCTGTAACACATCTTGTTACTCTATGATATTTCCACAAAATATGAGATCACAATACCACAATAAGACCTTACTGCACTATCTGCTAAAACTGAACTCAGCCCACTACGTTTTCCTTAAAACACCCTTTTGCATATAACCTAAGAAAAGCATTTCACCTTGCATTATTGATTTACTTACTTTACTTAATTCAACTGAACCTTGCACTCTTGTGTAGGTACCTTGTAGCCTCCCCCTCTGATGGCCAAAACAATGTGTCCATTGTGGTACTCCGTTACTCCATGAAGCTTTGCTGCAGAATTGCAACCTACTGTGGTACCCTGTGTGAGCCTTCCTGGCAAGCACCGGCTCCTGTTCTCAACCTGTCCTTGTTCAAAATGATAGTTAAATGAATCTGGACCTCCCAAAGCCAATAACAATAATTATTTTCCAATGTAATAAAACTTTTACACAGATCTTCTCTTGACCTTTGGACCCAACATATAAAGAAGGCAAACAAGCCATGACTCCTTAAGCTATTGCAGTATATTAACAAACAGATCTTTACTTATCCTTCTATCTGTCTTTCTATTTATATACTTTTTAACTAGTTGTTAGCCAAGTAGGAATGCTAGTCCTCAAAATATTTTCCACCATAGGTTCATAGATTCATAGGTAGGTACTAGGCTATTGGCCTTAGGGCCTATATAAGCCTAGCCAAAAGGTACCCTGGCTTTCGCCACCCAAGAAAATCATTTTCCTGTGCCACTGTCGAGCAAAGCCACAGAAGTGATCCCTGGGGTGAATTTCCTATCTCCCATCCAATCATCAAGATTTTTCTTGAAGAGTGCTAATGAGGAGCTTTGTTTAATATAGATAGGCAGTTTGCTCCAGAGTATGGGAAGTCTCTGGGACAGGAATCTATCCCTCCAGCATGTTCTGTTTATTGTGATGACAAGGTTTAGGTCCCTAGGGCATGTAGCTTGGAGGGATTGGGATTTCTTTAAGTGGAGCATGTCCAAAACCTCTGGGTTTGACATAGCTTTGTGTGTTAGGCAGAGATCGCCTCTGAGTAGGCGATATGTGATGGAGTAAAGCTGCAGTTTTTTACGGTCTGCGTAGGGCATCTGTTTGAGGCTGGTAATCCTCTTTGTGAGGCATTTCTGTGGCCTTTCCAGTTGTTGTTGTAGATGTCTTGTGAGGTGCATACCAAAAGAGGGTTGCACTCTATAATGGGTCTGATGAGTGATGAGTAGAGGGGAGCAATGACCTCTTTTTTCCTGGATGAGAAACCTTTTGTGATGAGGTGTGCCATATAGAAGGATTTCCTGACTACTGTTGACCATACCATGACCCCTGCTTCATAAAGAACACCACCAGTCTGTCTCTTTTCTCTGCACTTTGTGTACCTGGCATGCATACATGCATAAATGATTAAATTGTGGCCACAGTGTGCCTTAATAAAGCACAGTAATACCAATTACAAAGCAAAATGCTAAACTACCTTTTTTCATACAGATGAGTACTTAGTTAATTAAAACAATACTGTAGTCTTTATTTTTTCTTCCATGTAACTCCTTAACCAGGATAGTCAACTGTCATGGAAATTTAACACATTTTTTTTTTGCATTTATCCATTGCTAGCCTACCTCCACAGTATTAAGACAGGAGATCCATGTATGTAGTTTGCTGGTGCACTGGACCAAGACCTCTGGAAATGGCATGGAGTCATGAGTGTGAATTCTCTTTGTGATAGCTAAATCTAACTTAACTTTAATTTCCTTTAACCTGGTGGTTGAGTTGGTCTAAGCAGGCCCTTTCAACCATAACCTAGGCCACAGGTAACATGCAAGTAACCCTTCTGACATTCATTTTAAAAGCAATTTTTCTGTGATAGAGTTGAGTCTTGATATATTTTGCTTCTTAAAAAAAAAAAAAAAAAAAAAAAAAAACATGCACTTGAATACTTTGTGTAATTGTTAAAATTTATATGCATTTTGGGGCAATGTGAATGGGGAGGCTTAGGCTTTATTGTGGTACTTTGCAAACAAGTTTAGTCTTTCCAGTTTATAACACTAACCTCACAGCTGAATAGAGTAAATAAACAGTGTGCAGTGATACCATACAAACAATATTTCTTTATCAGGACTCCAACAGTGTCATTAAGTTTAAGACAAATCTACCTCCACCTTCCTTGGAAGCTGCTTAGTTTGGTAAGCTAGTATATTAAATACACAGAACTAGCAGATAACCTAGTGGAATTCATAAACAAATTTGCATGGTACATAGTATCAGTTTGCATGATTAGCAGCAATACACAAATGATGCACTTAGTCAGTAACCACCATAAAAACATTTTTTTGTATTGTGTGTTACAGATTCCACTGGCTAACACCTCAAGCAATGGTTTGTGACTCCAGAAACCATGTTAAAAATTCAGTTCAACACTGAGTATGCTCAGACACAGACTATAACTGAATGTGTATTTGGTCTACTGAAGCTGTGCTTTTGGTGCCTGAACACATTCAGCATTTCTCTGTACTATTTCCCTGAGACAGCCAGCAAGCAGTTTGGTGTCTATAACACGTGCATAATATGATTCTGAGGAAGAAAGATGGCACCCCTCATTATACGGCTGCATCAAAGCATATCCCATACCCCTCAACAGTAGAAGGAGATGACACTAGTCTGGAAAAGCATAGCAGATGTTCACAAATGGACCAGCAGAGACAGAAGCAGGCACATGGACTATAACAAAAGGTCCAGTGTCTTACACAGGCACTTATAGACCATGATGTAATACCTTTTAGTAAATCACAAGAGATTGTAAAACCAAACCAGCATAAGATTTGGACTGCATAACCCATTCACTCAAGGATAACTTGCCAGTTGTGTGTGCTTATTGACATTTTATGTCAGCAGCCACTGCTCCTCTCTATCTTCCACTGTGGTCTTACTTGCCCATGATTTGTTTTTAATTTTAAAGTATTTATTATGATCACCCATGTCTTTATAACACTGACATCTGTAATAGTCACCAAAAACTTTGCAGTTTGCACAGATTTTGTTCATTTCTGACATGTGATGCATAATTATTCCAACTGCCTTGTGCAGCCTCCTGCCATAATGAGTAACCATGCATATACATATAAGGCTGGTATGGCCCTTACTGTGAGAAATGAGCATGCTTTGAGAAACTGCATCTGACTCTTGAACCTGGTGGCCTGAGTTTGATCCTGACATCTGGCATGCTGCAACCAACAGTGTCTCTTCAGTCAACTGTGTCAGTAAACTAGATGGGGGTTATTTATTTATATCTTACATACTACTCATCCTAACAAATGCATAAGATAATATGCTAATTTACTAATTAACACACACACACACACACACACACACACACACACACACACACACACACACACACATATGCAGAGTTAAATTTTTGAGTAATTAATCCAGATCGACTCAAAGCACATGATCATCCTAACAGAAGGCAGAAGAACTGTAGAGTCAATGTGGCTTACAAGAGGCTTCTGTTAAGAAACTCCCCAGCCACAGGGTGTTCCATTGTTGAAATGGCATAGAAGCATAAAAGCAATAATGTGGCTTAAAATAGCCCTCTAATCAGACACTGCTGAGTTCCAGGGAAATTTGTTGCAAAGGTATATGTGTAATACTGTGTGTATTAAAATGTTTTGCCTTACTGATACATTTTGTTTTTCAGAGCTGTGAAAGAATCTATAATCAGTACCACTTCTGGCTAGTCTGCTCTCCTACCTCATCTCTTGTCTCTTGTCCATGCACTAAACTTTCTAGAAGCCTGAGATCTGCTGAGCTGTTCACATGTAAACTCTACTCAATTTTTTTCTCCACAGATTTTAGATTACTTAACAACCCATCATTCCATACCATTCAACCGCGCAGCATATGAATTTTGAAAAATCCAAAAATAATGGGTAAACAAAGGCACATAATCAGGGATAGGATTTTAAATATTGCTTATAAACTTAAAAAGTGGCTAGAATAACAGGTTCTGCATTAGCATGTGTCTTGTGCAGGATATGAATTGTGAAACTCAAATGTCTGCCATATTTATTGTCTTTGGTCTTCAATGATTTACCAGAAAACCACAAATTTTATGAGAACAGACCAAAAATATGAGGCAAAAGTCTGGGGATTTCGCAAACTTGTAGACAGTAAAGAAGTATGCCTCCCTTAATGTTTACAGATTTGTAGCAATATTACAAGTATTACTTGTAATTTGCCAGCAAATTTGGAAAACACAGTAGTCACAATTGGATTTGAAAATATAGATTTACATTCTAAATTCAGAAAAGGGTACTGCTGCTAGCTCTGTTTGAATAGACAGGTAAAATATTTTTTATGACACAGGCGACTCCAGTTTGATTAGCTTCTGAGGAACCTGTTAGAGCTGATTGCATTAAGGGAGGAAAAATGTGACATAACCAGCTGACTATCTTTTGTAGAGAACCATGTGGTAGTGTCCCCAGTAGAGACCATCAACCATAAAGGTAAACTGACTCCTGGGGGAGAAAGCCAGTCTTGTGAAGTTATACCACTTGTTAAAAGTGAGTGGCCTTGCCTGGCTGACACCCATTGTACACTGAATGTTGGAACATGTTTCTGGGCATATGCCATGGCGTTAGGGCTAATACAAAAATTCCATGATAGCTGCCTAAATGATTCCCACCTTGGTTGTTTCTCATCCTCAGTAAAAGGGGAACAGATAGGCCAACTGGCCAAGAGGAGAGCTGATGTTCAGCAGGCAGCAAGGGAGAAAATGTTCCCCATCTCACAAGGGGCAAACCTGTAGAGTGCTCACATTATTAAACACACGTACTTGTTTGACATGTTACTAAGGTAATGCTCAAGAGTTCGCAAGCTGGACTCTAGCAAAATATGGACTCTGCACTGCCAGGAGCATGAGCTAGTTTTAGAAGGGGAAATATTAAAGAAATTAAATTCCTTGCGTCCAGTAAATGGCCTTGGAGTTCAGAAAAATATTCGCTCCTGCCTTATCAACTATATTGTGGCACATTCTTTAAGGAATGGGGTATTGGATCAACCTATTAGCATCCTGAGAAATTTGTATCTAGATCAGTAAAAAAGTTATAAATGAATATGGAATAACTGACTAGTTTATGACTGGGAAATGAATACAACAAGGCTGCATATTGTTACCCTATTAATTTAATTTTATGTGATATATATCCTTAAAGATGTTGTACTAGATGAATGAAATGCTGAAATCAAAATTATCAAGAAAAATACGAACAAGCTCATTTATGTGCATGGTACTACCCTAATGGCTGAAAGGGAGGAGATGAAGAAGTTGTTGAAAGTGAAAGTAGACTGCACAACTACTCATCATCATAAAATTGCAAATATGTCATGTAGCCTTATCAAGTCTTTGCATATGGATAGGGAAGAAATAGCGGTGATGACAGATTTTATTTTCCTGGGCTCTGTGGAGGCTGCCAGCCCAGCTAGATAGAATTGTGTAGACAACTGTATGTCATTGTAAATATTCATATAATCCACAGGCTGTTTTACAAATGTAAGAAAACTAAATGTAACAAAAACTGTGTTATATGTTCTGAACTTCAAAAATGTAACCACAGTGCATCCTGCTGGAATAATGCTGATAAAGTAAAGCATTTTATGACTGTTTGATCTCAGGGCTCGGAGATGGGATGTCTGGATGAAAGAATTATTTATATTGTCTTAGGACAAGAGTTAATTGCTAGATTTTACATGTATAATGTTTTTTATTGCTGTGGCTTCCTGACCAGGTGCAAGCTTACTAAGAAATGTAAATTTAGAGTTTCTTTTAGCCTGGGAGCCAGAGAAGTGTCAAGAATGACATAATTTAAGATCTGAAGAAGCGTACTGTTGTACGTAAAAGCGCTCATCTCTCTTGTTTTGTAACAAATAAAGAAGATTTTGTGTTTGGCTGCATAATCGTGGTGGTCCTCATCTTTGTGTTCCTGACATAATTTAAAATGAGTCAGCAGTGATGAATTATCAATTTAAGAGATCTCAGAGAAAAAGAGATAGCATTTTGCATTTGTTTTCAGAACTGGCAACATCACCAGCACTTGCTTGCTCTGTATGCAAGTAGGATCTTAGACTTTAGTATTTCTTTTAGAAATAGATATAAAATAGTAAGATTAGACTAGATGTTTTCTATATTTAAGTCAGACTATCCCATAGTATTGTTTTATAATTCCTGTGTCTGATCTCTTGACTAGCACTGTGTTGAATTGAGATTTGTCTTGTGTTTGTATTATTTATTATTAAATATTTTAAACCTTTCAACTGTGGCTGTTTTGTGCAGAGATAATTTAAGTTCTAGAGTACATTGCATGCATTTAGTGATATTGTTCAATCCACTCCAATAGCCTTAAAAGTTCTGGTCACACTTACTAATTGGATAACAGTATTACACAGCAAAATTGGTCACCTTTTGGGAAGAGCCTTATAGTAGCTGATAAGTAAGGGTTCTGGTGGCAGTGGATTACTACCTTATAGCCTGGACAGAAGGTGAATACTTAGTGAACCTGTGCCAGCCTTCCCCAAGAGTGTCTGTGTGTTTGTATATAAATCATATCTCAAAGTGTGTGTGTGTGTGTGTGTGTGTGTGTGTGTGTGTGTGTGTCAGCTATTTGTGCAGGGACACGAAGCACTGGTTGGGCAGAGGGAGTGCTGTTAAGACTTGGCTTGGAACCCTGGCTAAGGACTCCACTCTATAGCTGTGCCAGTGGGGAGTCTTACTGGGGATCTGGCGAGAAAGGGAGAAACCATCCCCAGACTGACTGTGATCTCTGTGTGCTCTTAAGGGAAATTGTACTTTACTGTGTCTGTACTTGTTATCCTTCCCAATGTGTATGCCCCTCACTGGTGCTAATGGTGAGGATTGAGGCTCCTTGATTACTGGGCCAGGGCATGGGCTTCACAGGCTCAATGCTCATTGATGTTTGCAGATGGTGGCTGTGGACATGAAATTATAATATATTTGCTTCTTGTGAGGAAAGCAAAAATTAAATGTGAAAAAAGTATTGTACTGTCACATTTGGTAAACAGATCTCTCCATCAAAACACAATATAGCCAATACCCCACTGCAAAATGATAATGTAGTCAGATTTCTTGGAATCTAGGTCAGTAATTTCCATTCATTTTACAAATATGTGACAACAGCAATCAGAAAATTATTTAATTTAGCACAACTAATAACTAAAGGCATACTATCGGAGTCCAAAGAAGCTATTTGCTTTCTGCATTCAGCACTAATTAGACCAATTATTGAGTACAATGTCCTTTTCAGGATGTATGTTTCTAGACATACTGAGCAAATGGAAAGGTACCAGAGGTTCTTAACCAAGAATATTGTTTTCTAAAGTCCCTGAGCTACCAGGAAACATCTTGTGGGTTGATACTTGTAGTCTGTGCTATTAGGAACCTTGTGTTGTTTGATTCATTATCTTCACAAGTTGAATAGTTCCAATAATACCAGAACTAGGTACTTAAATCTCCCTCAGCACACAAATAAAACTAATTGGAGAGACACTTTTATTTTCCAGCACCTACTACATTGCTGGAACAAAATTCCACTCCAACTTAAACAACGTGACACCTTAGAATCCTTAAATTTACCCCAGAACTGATCCAATTTCAACTTCTTGAGGAGTACGGCATGAGGCTGGATACTGGGAGATGCAAATGGTCATTATGCCTCACTTACCTTGTATTTCCTATTATCCTGTGATCCTGTGGCAAATCTGGGGATTAGCACGTTGTGTAATGCAACTTTAAAATGTAAGGC
Source organism: Protopterus annectens (assembly GCF_019279795.1). Taxonomy (NCBI): domain Eukaryota; kingdom Metazoa; phylum Chordata; order Ceratodontiformes; family Protopteridae; genus Protopterus; species Protopterus annectens. The sequence continues at coordinate 1,291,112,064 of NC_056733.1, read as the reverse complement.
TAATTCCTGTTGGGTATACATGTTATCTGGTAATTCCACCAGTACAGGAGAGTCACAGTTAAAGACCACAGGGAGGCTGGTAATACACCCAAGTTGTCTACTAGGTATTCTGACAGGCATTTTATTGTTATGGAAAAAATAGAGCAGACCCTTCAGCCAATAAGAACAGAGAGCATGTCAAGACTTAAGAAAAAATAAATGGAAAAGTTACATATCAGCCAAATTAAAGTTAAGAATTTGCATGCTACAACAGTTTTTTGAAGTAGAAGTTGGCAAAGTGTTATGTACAATTGTACCAATAAGGCATACATTGTCATGTCCAGACAAGAAAGTAATGTATTATATTTCCTGAGTAATCATGTGCTCCAGCAACTTTGCAATGGGAATCATGTTCATTTATAAAAAAAAAAAAAAAAAAAAAAGTTATTTTATAGTACCTGCTTACATGCTAAATGAAAACAAACTAAAATGACAGCTAGTAAATATACCTTCCAGAATAAGAGTGCTAAAACTTTCTACAGAGAAAAATGAAAACAAAGAAAAAGTTTAGTGATTTTTTTTTTCTTAATGAGTGCAGCATTTTTCCTGGCTGATACTTTTGTTTCTACTAATCTGTTACAATCTAGCATACAATGGCCATTTTTTCTAAGGTGCTGTAGCATGTCTGGATTTCTGCATTCATTTCACACACAGCCTGCTATCTGAAAGACATTATACCTTCTACATTAAATTTATAAGACCTTCAATATGTCCTCAGTGTTGTGTTGCTCTGAGTTCTTGTGTATTGTATGTTATCTATGTGTTGGCAACAACTGGTCTGAGGACCAGTGTGATTGACCATCTAGCAGAAGTAAAAACAAATAAATGATTGACGTGAGTTAAAGCTAAATAAATTCAAACAAAAGAAGACACTGCTTTCATTGAATATCTGCAAACATAGTTTATGTATTATGAAATTGCAGGATATGATATAAACTGACTAATAGAAATTTTTGCAAAAAAACAAAACGAAACAATAAAACGTTCCTTCTCTTCATTCACTTGCTTTAGACTCATTCCTTTATGTTGTCTCTCTTCTTCTCTTTCTTCCCTTTGTTTACACCACACTTAATCTCTAATAACCACTGACTTGTTAATTTAAATGCATTTAATCAAGCAGATTAGAATTATAATTTCTAAACTGTCTGTAACTCGCTGAAATCTAATACTGTAACATTTAGCCTTCTCATCAGAACTAGCTTGTTGCTAAATTTTGAAGTGTAGATATTCTTTCCAAACCCTTTCAAATAAGTATCCATTAAAGAATCTTGTAGTTGCAGTCTTACCCCAAGATTCAATAAACTCCATGCAGGAATAGTACTATTCCTGCACGGAGTGAACTGTCTGTTTCCGCATAGCCTTAACAACAACACACCTTGCATATTCATGAAGGTGCGCTACTGCTAAGGTTAAGCGGACATGAACATTACTGAGTGCAGGGGACGTGTTTAAGTAGTGCACGCACATCTAACACACTCCTTGCACTCTCAAAGTGCCATATGACACTTTTTAAATGCTTTTCAGTGTTTGCGGACACTGAAAGCAAATATAAATAGTAAAACAGTGTTCACAGACACTGAAATAGCTGGGAGATCAATAAATAAATGCAGCGGTGTGTGACAGGTACTGTCACACACACCCTGCATTGTCAAAGTACCGTACAGCACTTTCCAAGTGTTTTCATTGTCCACAGACACTGAAAGCAGCTATGTAGATAGGAAGCAATGCAGGAGGTGTATGACAGGTACTGTCACATACACCCTGCATTGTCAAAGTGCCGTATGGCCATACCCCTCAACTGTATAGGTTTTTATAGAATGTCCAGATACCTGCCTCTGAATCATATTTCTGGTGTGTTCCCTCAAATATTTGTCTCTACCTGGAAAATAGCAGAGGATTGGAGTAATTAAATAATGACAAACATTTGAGTTTAAGACTCCACATCTGTTGGAAAAGTCATGCTAATGCAAAACCTATTATTCTATCAACTTTCTAAGTTTGTAAGAGCAATATTTAAAATCTGTCCCTATGTGTCCCCTCACAATTGCCCTGCATTGCGAAAGTGCTGTACAGCCATACCCCTCAACTGAACAGGTTTTAGCAGAATGTCCAGATGTCTGCCCCTGCATCATATTTCTGGTATGTTCCCCCAAATATCTGTCTCTACCTGACAAATAGAGGATTGGACTCATTAAATAATGACAAACATTTGAGTTTAAAACTCCACATCTGTTGGAAAAATCATGCTATTGCAAAACCTATTATTCTATCAACTTTCTAAGTTTGTAAGAGTAATATTTAAAATCTGTCCCTGTGTGTCCCCTTACAGTTGCCTTTATAATCAATGTAAATAAAGTGGTTTTTTTAATTTCCTTTTTTTTTCCATTCTAAGGTATGTTTAAGCATAGTTGAGTGGGTTTGCACATTAGGACCCTCTGCTCAGTATTGCTTAAACATCTCATAGCAGCTAAATAAAAATGTATAGCTAAAATCTCAATGATTGGATAGTGTAGTGGTTAGAGTTCTGGCTTTGCATGCAGGTGTTCATGGTTTGAGAACTTAGACAGGCACTTTATTTGTACATGAGAAAGCATTGTTAAAAGTAATTTTTTAGTTTAAATTATGTTGTAAGGGATATTTGTCACCCAGGGTAGTGTAGCTGGTCCAAAATGGAAGTGTGAGTGCATACAACATGTGAAATCACCCATGTATACACAAGTGTCCCATACAGTATAGTCACACCCCAAGGTAATGTAATGAAAGCACATAGGGGAATGTCATGTAAAGTAAATCATATACACTTAATAATATGTCAGTAATGATGAATTAATCAACAATCCTGATATTTATTAAAATGAAAACTGAGCAATGCTAAGCAGTGTTCAGCAATGCTTAGCCGATTTAAGCATTGATTAGATGTAAGTTCTAAGCAGCAGTTAGCTCAGCCAAGCAGATTTGTGCACTGTTAAGCAGTCCTCAACATTTACCCCTTTAAGCACTGTTCAAAACATCTTAGCGGATGTTTGCACCTCTAAGCTGGGCTCAACAGTTTTAAAATGGTCCAATGATGACAATATGACCTTATTTAAACCACACAGGCAGGAATACAGCCAGAACCTGTTGTAGCTGATCTGTGTAGGTACTATGTCAGGCATTGGTGAAGGAGTGTGCTTTCGGGTGCAGCGCTGGGGCATTCAGGAGTCCAGGGTCATGGCTGGACTCCTTGTAGAAAACCATGATGAGAGACTGCTGCAGGGCCAGTACCAGGGCTCTCAATACAAAAGAGAGGCCTGGGACTGTCTTGCATGTGATTTCGCCAGTGCTACTGACATCCCCCACACTGGTGAGCAGGTACGGCATCATTATGTTGACCTAAAGTGGAGGAAAGGGGGGCTCTTGGTCCAGTGGATCCAAGATTCATGGGCACAAAATGCTTCAGTAGTTTTTAAGTATCAGTATCAAGTAGGTTGTACCAAGGTCTAGCCTGAGTATGTGATAGATAGGTATGCATAATGTTTGTTTTTCTCCCCTACAGCTGCAGCAGAGAGGGCTAGCAACATTGAAGCCCATGCCGACAGACTCTTGTCTGTCAGGCTGGTGAGTACAAATCTATCTTGCAGTATATAGTGCAAATAATTAAGAAGGAGTACATTGTTTACTCCCAGTAGGTATACTGTTACTGTTTTAACTGAATAAATAAAGTTTGTCTGACTAATATTGATTTACAGGATATGTAGTACTAAAGCACTGTGTCTTATCACTGTAATAAAGATCTATACCACAAACTGTTGTGTTTACTCTGGTATGTTGTTGTAGAAATAGAATGTATACAGGTTCTCCACAACAAATATGGCTTTTACAGCATGCATTAACTGAGGTTGTTCTGAGAACCAGCTGTTAAGAAAAACTGTAGATTGTGGAGCTGTAAAACAAGATATAAATGAAATATGAACTATATACTGCACCAAGCTCTGAACCCTGAATAGTAATGTGTAATGTATCACAGTGTCAACCATGCAGCATTGCCATGTGTTAACCTTTGCTTTCCAGACTGTATTATTACAAAGGATTAATGCACAGTACACTATCTGTACACTATCTGTCATGCATGCATCTCAGGATTACAAGGTCAGGCTGTCTAACTAAGAGAGTATTAGGAAGAAACCAGGCAGACAAGAAACAGTAATTCCCCAATACCTCAGTGTGATGAGAAACAACTTAGTTGTTAATTTTGTACACCCACACATGGTTCACATCCGGGGAGTGGTAATAAGATGTGTGCGCATTTACACACAAGGAATCGGGAATAAATGTAGAAACAGTCAGGTAGTGTTAACAGATATTTTCTCCACATGTTTTACAGGTAAAGAAATGTTGGTAGTAGCTGTATGAAGGGTACAATAATACACCGTATACAGCTATTAAACTGTCCAACCCCATGCCTGCAAATGACAGCAGGATAGGTACATACAACAGGCACTCTTCCCAGTACATGTCTCTCAAGTATCATGCTATCATGGCTAGTGGTCACTGCTACCAATAACTCTGGACACAGATAGGAAACTGGATAAAGTATGCCAGTAGCACACTCAAATAGCAGTGCAGGGTACCCATTCTGTGCCAGATATGTAACCCTGACATGTACGAGTCCCCTCTAGTCCTGTACCCAGAATTGTCACAGTTTGCCCCATTCCATTTTAGGCTGACAGTTTAACAAGGTATGTTTGTGCTACAGAAGCTATGGCCCATAGGTAGATGTAAAGTGAGGGCAGACCCATAGAGTATTGAGCAGTACTGTTGTGAAAAATAGAAGCCTAAACAGTTGTTAATGGATTTTCTGTCTCTCCTCCCACCCCTTATCTGCATCAATAATTATCATTCATATGCTATGGGTATGTTGTTCTCAAAACCTAATGTTTGGGCTTGTGTTCTATTATTGTTAATATATTTGATTGGTTGAATGTTAACATACCTTGTTCAAATACCATTGTTGGTGGCCTATTGCCGTCAATGTTACTGGCATGCTGTTACAATGCATATTGTTGTTCCATTTATGCATGTGTTCTGTTTGCTATGCAACTGTTTCAAATCTGTTGTATGTGGTTAATTGGACTACCCATGCATGCTGTTATAACTAATTTTGAAATGTTTTGTTCATGACTAACCAATATATTTTGTAAAACCTCAACACCATAGCAAATTTGGGAAGGCAGATCCTGGCATATCCGTCTGTCCTGCCTCATCTGGCTGTGGCACCTGGCCCCAGCATGTCTGGGACCCAACCCGGAACTGCCTCCTCCACTGATCCTGCACCACTTTCAGGTGGAACTACCTCAGGGACAGGGCCCAACCCCCCCTGGGTGTGGAGAGGAGCCCATCATGCACCACCAGTTCAGGGATATGGTGTACAGTGTCATTCATACTGACGTGGATGGACAGCTGTGCCAGATGGAAGGCCATTTGGTACACCTCAAGGAACAGGCTGCCCATCCTGCCTAGCACAGCCACCTTCAGGGCCATGAAGTTGCAGTGGTGACTGCCCATGAGTGGGGATCTCAGTCCCACTGTATCCATTTGGGGGCTCATGGGCTTTGGATTCCCAACCACCCTCCCATCAAAGGTGTTTACCCCCTCGTGTCATATACCACCCCTGTCTGCTGTCTCGTCTGACTGCGAATGCAACCTATCCTACCCAACCTATCTCCCCAAACAAACCTACAGCCCTTCACCAACATCCCACTCTCACCTTAAAAAAGGGAATCTGTCCTACAAAAAAAAATCATTGCCCCATACATAGCTCTACATTTCATCCCCATGTACAGTGAAATTAATCAATCTACTCAAAAGTTATTATACAAATTTCTGTCACCAACACCCCTCCCTGTGGGGTGTGAGGCTGTAAATTCCAAATTCTACACATTATTCACAGCTGTTGCTGCACAAGAAATGTAGAGCTATGGTCCTTTCCTACACCCATCCTGTACATCCCTAACTGGTTTTCATAATATTTTACCCCCTGCTTGCCCCCATTTCTCCACTTTCCTATCATCCTTTTTTCTTTAATTAAAATTATCACTGGTTTAAGCAGGAATAAGCACCTCTATGTGAAGCTAAGGGGACTTAAGCATCTCTTAGCACCACTTAGCTTCACCCAAAACCACACAAACCCACTTACAACTGCTTAAAAGTGCTTTAATCATTCTGTCTCCAGCAGCCTCTGTTCTGCCCAGCAACAAAATAGATGGCTCTGGCAGTTCTTGAATCCAGGACCCTGTACACTATATTCAGAGCAATGTACCACTACACCATTTGAGCCATAGGAACTTCTGATGCTTTTTCAAACATATCATGCAGTAGAGTCATTCAACAGTAGGGATAAAACTCTGTGGAATCATTCACATTTTGTATATATAAATATACACGAGTATATATGTATGGAGATGCATATATATGAAAAAAAGAAGAAAAAAATATATATATAAATAAATAAAACATGCAGTGCAGTCATACCTCAGAACCATGCCTCTCAACCTCTTAGTGCAAGAAATCTGGACAAAGGCTGTCAAAATGGGGGGACAATGGGTCAAAAATAGGGACGTGTTTTAAATATTGCTCTTATAAATTTAGAAAGTTGCTAGAGTAACAGGGTTTATTTCAGCATACATTTTCTGAAGGATATGAGGTCTGAAACTGAAATATATGTCATTATTTACTGACATTAATCATCAGATCATCACAGTGATTTACCAGAATAATACAAATGTTATGTGTTACAGACAAAAAATATGAGCCAACAATCTGGACATCCTGTGAAAATCAGGGCAGTTGAGCGGTATGCAATGAATCTGGACCAAGCCTGATAAAGTGGGGGGACAAAGGCAAGAAAATAGGGTCATATTTGAAATACTTGAATAGATAAGTTGTGAAAGTTGCTGCAGGAACACCGTCAGTTCTAACATATATTGACTAAAATATCTCAAGTCTGAGACTCAATTGCCTCTCATTAATTAGTGACTGAAATCCTCACATAATCCCACTGATTTGTCAAAATACACAACAATTATGGGGGCCAGACCAAAGATATAAGCCAAACAACCTGACAGCCTATGAATATCTGGACATAACATAACATTAGGGAAACTACACTGAGCTGCCAAGAATGTCACCAAGCACCATCCAAACTACAGTTAGACTGACACAACACTACCCCAAATCACCTCTGGGAAATTACACATGCATTTGCAAATATATCTGGCACTACAGGGATGTAAGTGTAGTGAAAAACAGACATATATTGTTATATATAACATCTTCTTTATTAATGATTTTCACAAAGCCATTCCTAACACCAAAATTGTCCAATATGCAGGTGACTCCACTCTCATCTGCCATGCCTCCAACCAAACTGAACTCAAATCTCTAACTCAATCCGCCTTGTCATCCACTGAAAAATGGATGCACCATAACCACCTCTCACTAATTGCTAACAAAACAAAAATTCTCCTTTTCACTCCATCCAAATCTACCCACATTGACAAACACTCATTTCAAATTACCAGCCTCAACAACTCTGCCATTGATATTGTTCCCTCCGCCAAACTGTTGGGGGTCACCACTGATGAACACCTAAAATTTAATACCCATATCCAACTCAACATCAAGAAAACCCACATAAAACTCAGCCTTCTATACAGAAATAATCAGTTCCTCTCTCCCTCTACTAGACTGACCCTGGCCACAACTTATCTTCTCCCATCTCTCCTTTATGGCACTCCTCTGCTTACTAATCTATCTTCCACCCTTACCTCCAAGCTAGAATTATGCTACAACAAAATCTCCAGGTTTGCCACAAACGCAAAAGCCTCCTCCCACCACTGCTCCTCCCTACTAACTATAAACTGGCTTGAATTCCCCAGTCAACTAGACTTCCTTCAAATTGTCTTAGCCCACAAATTACTTTTTCAACCCAACAGCTGCCTGGCTTTATCCAATATCCTCCAACCTTACAGCCCCCAAGACCCCTTAGATCCACTCACCAAAACCTCATTACTGTCCACAAACCAAAGCGTCCTGCTGGTCAGCTTCTACTATCCTCCATCCTAGCTAAAAAATGGAACACCCTGCCCTCCACCCTGAGAACTTGTGACAACCTAAATACCTTCAAAAGCCTACTTCACTCTTACCTGCTTCTTCACAGAAAATGTAACTGCACTCCACACCCCATACCTCCCAAACTCCTGACTTATACTCCAACTACAACTCATAAGCTATCTCCTCCCAGCATATCACTCTTTAACTCTAATTTCAGTACTTTCATAGCTACTTAATCTTCTTAGCTACCAAGTATTAGACTCCTCCTCTATCCACTTCCCTTCCTAGTAAAAACTTGTTTACAACTCCATACTGAATGCTGTGTAAAAGAATCTTTCGTGTCATATCTCAATTTGATACACAACTTAGCAATGTAAAATATTTTCTATATGTTTATGCGACTTGTTTTGCAATGTAAAAGAATTTCTTTCATGTGCTATTTCAATATGATATGTAACTTATCAATGTGAAGAATTTCTATATGTTTATGTAACTTGCAAATCTTCTCAACTTAATGTAAAAACTATTATGTAACTAGTTATGTGGAGCTTTTCTCCCCGGGCCTCCACTGAAAATGGGCTCTCAAGCCCAGTGGTCCTCCCCAGTCACTAAACTGGAATAAATAAATAAATAAATAATATGTGAAAGTTCATACCCACAACCAATTGCATCACAATCACATACCGGTAAACCAACTGAACACTAGAGTATAATGATTGTGTGAACAAAAATATTTTGTTTGCCACGCACACACTACCCCTACATATACTGCTCCAAGTCACTGTAGTAGGAATCTTGAGATGGTATGGAACATGTCTCAGTCTGCTCCTACAAACATATACATCCGATAGACCACCAGAAACTGGAGCAACATGCACAGTCAGATTGAAAAGGACCCATGACACTCACATCTACCCCCCTCCCTACACAGCCACAACTAACATTTACACACTACACTGCTACATAATCTTGACAGTCTGTTAACAATGGCCAGACATACACAGACCTCTCAACTGTACAGATTTCCACAGAATGTCCAGTCTAGGCTTTAGCCTCATAACATGTCTGGCATTCTGCTACATCACTGGGATAATATCAAGGATGAAGGCACTACATAATGATATACTATATCTATCAACCTCCTAGTGCATGCCATCTGGACAAAGCCTGACATAATTGGGGGAACAGAGGCCAAACAACAGGGGCATATTTAAAATATTGCTGTTATAAACTGAGAAAGTTGTTAGTGTTTCAGGGTTTGTTGTAACATATCTTATCTGAGGGATACGAAATCAGAAACACAAATGGATGTTAGCATTTCCTGACTACAATCCCCAGAGTATCCTATTGATTTGTCAAGGACAGAAACTGTCTGCAGAACAGACCAAACATAAGAGGCAAACCTCAGGCCATTCTACGGATAGCCCTATAGTTGAGAGTTATGTCATCTACATAATGCTGTCCGACTTGAAATCATGCAGGAAATGCATGTCCAGACAAACCCTGTTAAATTAGCATTATTCCAACTGAATAACAGCAATACTTAAATTCTGTCCCTAAGTCTGAAATGTCCTCCCCCATTTTGTTAGTCTGTCTCCACATGTCTTGTTGTAAGAGGTATTTCTACCTACTCTCTGTGATGCTGTAGCCCACACACCTCCATGATGTCCCCCTCACAAGTAAGGAAAAGGAGCAATGTCCACATGAAGTACTCAATTATATGAGTGTGTTGCCATGCTATTGGCTATTGGAATAACAACACAGCTGTTCTGCATGTAGTTAGCAAGTGTTTGACATCAACTGGTGCACAGGCCATCACCTGCTCATGAGCATTACCTACAAAAGACAAACTGCTGCCTATGCAAAATAGGTCTATTCATCTACATGGTTAGAGAGAGAGAGAGAGAGAGAGACTTCAAGAATATTTGGAAAAAACAAGAAACAGGTATGTCAAACAAGTAAGCATGTAATGGAATCCAGAAGGGGGTATGCAATAATGGGAAATAGGAAGTTAAATAAATATGTCTCAACAAGACTTGCTGTCCTGATATATTGCTGATCAGCACCTATGGCCATCGCATCTGGCTCTGTCTGCAGTAACATAGATCACAGCTATGGCCGCTGAGTCACCCCGGGAAAGGTCGGCTCACATATGACTACTACTGGAGTGCCTGTTGAACAATACTGACTGTGACACTGCCAGGAAAGCTACTGGGATGTTGCAAATATCCATATGTCACTTGTTAATATAAATCTAAGAGACCTATATAGGGTATGTGCATAGTAAACTACTGCCACAGAAGTGTGTGTTGAACTGCATGTGATATACTCAGCTCATACCATTCAACTGTCCAGTGTTCTGCACACTGACCACATGTGTGCATCATATTTGTAATCATTTACTCAGAGTTATGTTATGTCTGGCAAATCATTGGCAAATCTGTGAAGAGTGACATCAGGACACAATAGCATACATATGAATGTTGGACATCCTCCAGGGTATTTCTGTGAATGCAAAGCCTACTATGCTATCAACTGACTTAAGTGTGTTACAACCATATTAATAAAATGTCACTAATTTTGGGCCATTGCCCCCATTTATGTGTGCCATCGTCCAGATGTCTGGCTCTAACAGGTTGAGGGGTATGACACAGTGTAAATACAGTGTGCCATACTGACATAAAACAGAAATGCACATCAGGTATTACCTGTGCACATGTATGTATGAGTAGGTATAGCTGGAAATCTTATAACAACAGACATGAGTTGCAAATCGTCAGGTAAATAAGCTGTACATGTTGTACACATGTGTAATCTTAGTTTCAGTGCATCCAACAGACATAAATGTCTACAGCTACTAGTTGTTGCATTGCCCTGACACAGACATGGGTACTAGAATAAGCATGATTATCAGGTTGAAATTGGAGAAGTGTCCAACTGTGTTATGGCCTCCTGTCCATGCATACAACAAACATCTATATGAGCACCTACATAGCTCTATGGACTCAGCAATACCAGACTCATAGAACCCACCACCACCAAGGTAGAGTAATGCCCTTAGGTGGACAGCAGCAATACACAAACCACATAATAGGTCACTATATTGGCTGTACAGGGCCAAGTAGGAGCAGGCACCAATTGGAAGCAAGTCCACCTTTGTCCGAACAATTATATAAGGTCACAGGTGAATCACTGTAACGCTAACTATGAGTACAGATTGGACACATCCACCATGGTCAATCACAAGGCCGTCTTCAGATATGTATTCAGTCTCAGAGGCAACAGCCCAACCTGCCCTGTACTGGTTGTCAATCACACCACATACACATATGCCATAGCTATAGCCAACCTGCTACAGGCAGGTTAAGTGAAAATGTCACCCCTTCCGTCCCCTCATCCATATAGGTGGATATGCACAGCACTCGCACCCTTCACCTCAACATCAGGGAGCAGGTCCATAATGCCTACTCAAAGACAACAAAATTAAGTCTCCATGGGACCTGATAACATCTCTGTCTGCATCCTACATGAACTCAGGCATGTGCTCTCAGCTCCATTACACACTGTAGTCAAATAAAGCCTGAGCACCAGTGACATCCCATCTGCATGGAAGTCATCCACTGTCATACCTCTACACAAAAGTGAATGATGAATGGAGGATTATGCAATTTACTGGCCCTCATTGGGGGGACATGATACATCAGGATCAGAGTGCAATGCAAGCTCATACTGTGCTGATAGATGACAGGGGTATGATGTGGTCATAAGTGGTGGCTAGTGCTAGTCAATGTTGATATGCAAGTTCTATAAATAACATTGACCAGTGTATGAGGTCCTGTGATGTGTTTCCCTGTTTGTCTTTCTGGTGGAATGCAGCATGCTAGACAACCAACCTACACTGAAGCTGAGACAATAGAAATTATTTACACAATCATACAGCACCATGGTCTCATGTTTGGCCATAGCCAACAGCATCTGCAGGAGAAGACCACCCTGTGGGATGACCTTGTTAACAGGGTAAATTATGTGGGTCAGCATGCATGTACATATGAGCAGGTCAGGCATCGTGTGACTGACCTCATCCGTTATGCCTGGTGAACGTACAGCCACAGGTGGGGGTCCTGCTATGCAGGCCCCACTTACACCTACTGAAGAGCTCCTTGCCAACCTTGGGGAAGCCACCACACACCAACAGCCAAGTCAACACACCGACATTGTGGTGGTGGGTGGCACCCAGACAACAGGTGAGGACTGTCCAGGTAAGGCCCCAGTGGACATCACCTGACTACTGTAGCAGCCATACTGGATCCGTAGAGTATCTAAATGCATATGTCAGGTCAAAATGCAGTTATGGGTGGGGTTTTGCAATGCACAAAAGTGCACATCTATGGTGAAGGACAGTACATTGTGTAATATTGGAGCTTTGTATTGCACATGGGCAGAAAGGCAGCATTCATCTTGTAACAATGCCACATGTGAGTCAGCTAACATGCCTCTCTCCCACAACTGCATAGGGCCCTCTGGTTTGGATGTGGAACAGCAGCCTGAAGCCAGTGAGTATGGAAATGTCCTGTTGTGGCTCACCAATACCCCAGGCATGTTAAGGGCATGCATTTTACCATGCACACAACTGCTACTCTTAGCCATATTGCAATATGTGCATGTTCACTTCTGGTGGGGTTAACTGCACTGCATCACAGTGGTCATCACAGGGGCCTATTTGCAGGAGATGTAACATTTCTGTAGCAAACCTGGAGCAGCTGCAGTGGTACAGCGGTAGCATTGTTGCCTTACAGCAAGAGGTTCTCTAATTCGATTCTTGGCTGGAGTGTGGGGAGTACCTTCTGTGTGGAGTCTGCATGTCCTCCCCATGGTTGGATGGGCATTCGAAAGACATGCGTAAATGGGTGTGCCTTCGTGGAAGGTTGAACATCGAGCTGGCACCTCGACATTCGTAAAACTTTACTGCCAATCATTAGCGGACCGGAGTTCCGCTGCGGCGACCCCTAACCGGGAAAAGCTAAAAGACAACAACAATAACCTCACAACCTGTCAATGCAAGAAATCTAGACAAAGACTGACAAAATGGGGGGACAAAGGCCCAAAAATAGGGACATACTTTAAATATAACTCTAACAGGATTTGTTTAACATACATTTACTGCAGGTTCTGAAGTCTGAAACACAAATGTATGTCATTAATTAATGACGTCAATCCTCAGATCATTCCAGTAATGTGTCAGACAAACACAGGCTTTCTGAGGAACAGACTAAAAATATGAGCCAGACATCTAGACATTCTGTGAAAATCTGTACAGTTGAGAGGTATGTAAATCGGCAAAAGTTGCTACTGTGCTATACAGGTGAACAGCAATAATGTGTACATGGGTGCAGTATGTGCTAGATGAAGGCCCATCACCTACTAACACTACTCACATAGCCCAGAAGTGTATATTAGTAGTTTGGAAATGGCTGCACTGCACGATGCTGAGGTCCTGTCCAGAGTGTGTATGTTGTAGTCTGACTGTGTGTCGTGCATGTCACCATTCGGATATTGTGAGGTCTGTGTAATTCCTTTGTGCCACCTCACCCTATGTGTGTGTGTGTGTGTGTGTGTGTGTGTGTGTGTGTGTGTGTGTGTACATACCAGCAAACCTTATAGGGCAGGTATTAATTTATATATGTTGTCTTCCCCTCACAAGTGGACATGGGGGTCATGGTTCCTCCCACTTAGAACCTGTCTCTCCAGACTCTGGTGATGATGGTGGTCATACTGAGGCACAGGTGGGGTTGTTAGGGGCTGAATCTGTGCCAGTGGTTGGCATCCCACTGTCAACCACAATTTTCCTGCACACAGTCACAATGCCCACTCATACCCCGTCCCCAGCATCCACAGATAATAGACAGTTGGTGGGTGGTGGCATGGAACAGGGTAGTGTGTTAACTATGGCAAGTGTGAGTGTAGACACTAGCCATAACCAGAGAGCAGGCAAGGTCCCACACAGGCAGATGGACACGGGTTCTCGAAGAAGGACTGCTGCCTGTCAAGCCTCTGGTGCAAGTGCCACAGCAGGTGTCACCAGATGCATGTTTCGGACCATCATGGAGGCACAGGCATGTACTGAATGCAACACCAGACAGATACTTAGGGTCTTGGATGCAACTCTTCCTGGCATCCGTGACAACTGACACACCCTTGCTGAGGCCACACATCACAATAGTGAGGTCATGGATAAACGGTGGGGTGAGACCTTGGCAATCCCCGACCACGGAATGTCTGTGCTGGAGAATGTGGTGGGAGATGGGCATCAGCCAAGTGGATGTAGGTCAGCACCAAGATCAGCTGAGGGTCTATGGGGCCGTGCACATTCATACTCCCGTAGTGGTAGTACCACCAGCACTACCAAAGGGGGGTGCTGTCCACACCACACTGGAGCAGGCCATAAGCACGTGGTCCTAGCCAGTCCCATCAGGGATACGGATCCAGCAGACAGCAGTCACCATCGAGGAGCAGTACTGCATCTGGTCTTGGGCCTGATGGTGCCAGTGAGACCCCTGGCAGGAACACTTTCCATGTCTGTGGCCAGAGACTGTGAACTGTACACCCTGCCATATATGGTCCACAGCTGTCCAACATACCCTTGTGTAGGGCAGCCACATGGTGTGACTTTATGCATAAAAACACAGACATATCTCTATCACAGGCAGGTCACTTCCAGACATACACAGCACCTCTGCACAGCCCATTTATAGAACAGTCCTCCAAACACACACACATGATGCCAACCATATGGCCCAGCCAAGGTCTCTGGCAAACCCACACCAAAAAACCCAAAAGGCAAACTGTAGATAAAACAGATAAATAGGCAAACAGGGTTCACCAGACTAATTTATTGTTAGCGCTTTAGGGCGTAACAATGTATGACCTTCTTCAGACAAAACATTAAAAAGGAATGTTGTTAGTTTAAATAAACCTCCAGAAGCAGAAGTGACATCATCAATTACTGAAATCCACAATTAAAGATATATTCACATCCATGGTAAAAACAAAACAAAAAAAAAATATGTATATATATATATATATATATATATATATATATATATATATATATATATATGGGTCCCCTTCACATGGTCGACAGCTCAGATAATCGACACTCATTTGGTCGACAGTTCATTTGGTTGACAAGCAGATTTGCCCCCTTCCCCAATGTTGTGCAACCCTGGAGTTGATATATATAGTTAAGGGGGTGTGTGGGGGGCAAAGCCCCCCACCTAAAATGCTTGTCGATCAAATGAACTGTCAACCAAATAAACTGTCGACTATATGAACTGTCGACCATGTCAGGTAGACAAATATATATATATGTATGTGTGTATATATATATATATATATATATATATATATATATATATATATATATATATATATATATATCTATATATATAGAGATGTATATGTATATATATATATATATATATATATATATATATATATCTATTTATCTACGTGTATATATATATGTGAATACATATATGTATATATATGTATATGTCTATATATACATATATATATATATATATATATATATATATATATATATATATATATATATATATATATATGTATGTATATATGTATGTATATATATATATATATATATATATATATATATATATATATATATATGTATGTATATATGTATGTGTATATATATATATATATATATATATATATATATATATATATATATATGGGTCTACCTGACAACGTCGAAAGCTTAGAACACCGACAATGAGAACACGGATGCCAGAAGATCGAAAACTGAGAAGACCGACGGATGAATACCCCGATGCTGAGAACACCGACATGGGAAAAAGCTGTGTAAGTATGCGGTAATGACGGACGTTAGGGTGCGAGTAAGGTAAGTGTGCGATATTGACGGTCTCTAGGGATAGGGGTGGGTTAAGTGAGTTAGGGTTAGGGCGCGAGTTAGGTAAGTGTGCGATAGTGATAGTCTTTGGGTTAGGGGCAGGTTAAGTGAGTTAGGGTTAGGGCGTGTGTTAGGTGAGTGTGCGATAGTGACAGTCTTTGGGTTAGGGGTGGGTTAAGTGAGTTAGGGTTAGGGCGTGGGTTAGTTAAGTGTGTGATAGTGATAGTCTTTGGGTTAGGGCGGGTTAAGTGAGTTAGGGTTAGGGCGCGGGTTAGGTGAGTGTGCGATAGTGACGGACCTTAGGGTTAGGGTTTGGGTTAAGGTTGTAGGTAGTTGTGTATGTGAGGTTTAGTGTGGGTTTGTAAGGATTTTGGTGTGCTTGTGTTGTGTGTGTGCTTTTTGGACAGGGGATTTGTTTTGTTTGTTGATTGTCGGGATTATGGTGTCGGGCATGTGAGGTTTCGTGTTTGTGAACTGTCGGTTATGTGGTGTCGGTGATTTCGTTGTCGGTGTTGTGGTGTGTCGGTGTTATCAGGTAGATATATATATATATATATTTATATATATATGTATATATATATATATATATATATATATATATATATATATATATATATATATATATATATATATATATATATATATATGTATATATATATGTATATATATATATATATATATATATATATATATATATATATATATATATATATATATGGGTCTACTTTGTTTCACCTAGGAGCAGGTACTTGGTTAGACCCTCTTTTCACAGCAAGTCAACAAATCAGGTTCAGCAGAAAGTTGATAGACACTGGCACCAGCCAAGGGTGGAGGAGGGTAGGCTGTGCCATTATTGTAGTCCCTTTGATCATGTTCAAGTTTTTTGTTTTTAGCACTCTTCATCTTTTCAAGCGACTGGTCAATACTAGTAAAAATACGAATATATTCATATTTATATCTTAGAAAGTCAGTATCTTCCTTAACAGATCTTTCCAATTCTACCAATTCATTTTTGAGGGCATCAGACTGCAGGGAGTAATGATGAAAAGTAGAGTTAAAAACTCACAATTCTGCTTATCAAATAAATTCAGTAGTTCCTTGTGAAATTATGAGTTGCAAATCAGCTCGGAGGGAAAACGCCACTGCCACAACCCCTTCGGGATATGTGATTGAGAAATGTACTCACATAGATATACTATTTCCAATTGTAGTTTCTTATATTTAAACAACTTTGAATCAAATTGTTGCATTTTCCCAACAATATTACATATGACAGGCTGATTATCAGTGTAATGATATTACTCGAAACTGCAGCACTGTATGTCAGATGAATAGTTGAATTTAAGCAGTCCGTTAGAGAGGGTAAAGTGTTAGGGGTGGGATCATTCAATGCCCAAGTGTTCATTCCAACCAAATGTCTATTGTTACATAAGGAAGGAGCATTGGAGGGTTCAGTAATATCAGTTATAGAAAGCAGTTCAGAGGAAATATTAGATAAAGTAAGATTACCCACACCACACCTTGTGCATATGATGATACCTGTGCCACATCCCTGTCATCCATACCATCAATGCCAGGACATGCTCATATGGGTCTGATGCACAGGGTGAATATAGTACAGTGTAGCTATGTAACGCTGTGTAAGGAACTGTCTGCTTGCATTTGTTATGGGTACACCTCAAAGTGTATGTACCTTATCAGCCATGATACATTATTGGTGTTATTACCACTGATTGAATGTAGTTTGACATGCTGTATTCTGTTTGTGTTCCAGGTGTCAGCCTGCAGACATTACTAATGGGGAGTATTGCAGAGTGGAAACACATCAACCATGTCATAGCTAATGTACAGCTGTATATGTACATGTTTACCAGGTGTGTATGCATGCAACAGTGTGTGTGGGACACTGTTGGCAGACAGTGTGACATTGCATACATACCCCTTGTCACAGACAGTTAGCCTTCATACATGTCACCTCAGTTTTCTGTAGTACCGCAGGCTCATACATACAGAGAAGGTTACTGGAGTGCTGGCACTAGGTCCCATCACAAGCCTAGCCATGACTTTAACCATAACAGATTCACCTATCTTGTGGGCACACAGTACTCACAGGGCCTTCTCATGTCTACATATTACACACACATAGGCGACACGCAATGTGTGTGTGACATTATCAGTTGTGGAGTGTGGGACACAAGTTGTAGTAATGTGACAGCTGGCAACACATAGCATGCCCACGACAAGTGCAACACACAGGATGTCCTCTGATATGCCTTCTTTGTGTGACATTACCTTTGCTTACAGTATTTCTCATGACATTAAGGTGCTTCTAATGTGCAATCACTTCTCTATGCAAGCAATACAGAACTGTATGACATGCTTCTTGTCCCACAATTCTGGGACCTCTTTTAACTGTTTCTGTTGTCATCACAAATTACACCTTGCCAAACATGGACTGCAACCTGCAGGGTGGTCCAGGCATACCTCTCAAATGTACAGTTTACACAGACTGTCCTGATGCATGCCACATATCAGTAGTCCATTTTTTCATACACCTGTGTCTGTCTGGTTAATTGTTTCCAAACCATTGCAGGCTGCAGTCATAATGTACTGGCAGACATTATGAGTTGCACACTTCATACCATTCAGACTATCTATGCTAATGCAAACCCTGTTATGCTATCACCATTATATGTTTGTAGGAGCAATATTTGACAGGTGTCCCTATTATGTGTCATTTGTCACCTCATTATATATGGCTTTGTAAACATTCCTAGCTCCAACAGCTTAGGAGGTATAGGTACAGATTGCGGCCATACTTCTGACCTCTGCATATGTGTGCAGATTGTCCTGATCTCTGACCATGATTTCTTCACATCAATCATGAACATGTAGTTTTCTGACCAACATCTTGTAAAAATCATAACAGACTGACATTGTAGGTTAATGATAGCTATTGTCATGTAACAACACATACCCTTTGTTAGGTGCATTCAGTTGCATGACCTGTTCCACTATCCATTTCCCATATGTGTCACAGCAATATGTGACGGGTGTACCCGATGTTTGCTGTTTGCTCCAGCTTCACATATGGCATTCACCTGATGTCTGTCTGTAGACTGCTGCAAGGTGATGTGATACAGTGATAGAGAAACAGACTATCAGCATTCTGTTTCAGACAGTTATGAGGTCTGCTGCTGTCATGTCTGTCACTACGGTGGCTGTGACAGTTTGGCAATATGTCTCATAAATGCCCATTATTAGGGGTCACAGACAACATATTGGTTGGGTTGCAAACATCCGGATATTCCATATACATGTGTACAGATGGCTGGTATGGCCTGTACAGTTTGACATGTTGCATGTACAGCAGATGCCATTAACCTGCTCTGAAAAGTAATGCCATGGTGAGGGAGTCAACAGCCCTTAAAATGGTATAACCAACACACACAACAGCCACAGGGACTATGCTTCTCAGATATACACATACACACACACACACACACACACACACACACACACACACACATATATATATATATATATATATATATATATATATATATATATATATATATATATATATATGTACACAGTACCACAATTGCCAGTATTGAGTTTAGAACTCCTACCTATCTAGTTATTGGTACTACAGTGTTATGCAGTTATCGCACGTGCCACGGAGCTTATAGGATTGAAGAGTGTCCCAAGGTTCTTCTAAGGTGATTTACATCACCAGCCCTTGTAAAGTATGGCAATAGGCAGTGTACTGGGAGGGTAAGGCCTCAAAATACTGTATCCTACAAATATACACACATTTGCCAGAATTGTGATTAGAATCCCTGCCTATTTAATTGTACTATAATATTACACAGTCATTGCACACACCACAAGGCTTATAGGGCTAAGAAGTGTATACAGGTACTTCTATGGTGGAAAACATCAGCAGCCCTTGTAAAGAGGGCAGTGGGAAGTGTACTAGGTGGAATACACCTCAAAATGGTAAAAGACGCAAACACAGTATCACAGTTGCCTATATTGAGTTTAGAACCCCTACCTATCTAGTTGTTGGTACTACAGTGTCATGCAGTTATCACACATGCTACTAAGTCTATAGAGATGGAAAGTGTCCCAAGGTACTTATAAGGTGTATAACATCACCAGCCCTTGTAAAGTATGGCAATGGGGAGGTGTACTGGAAGGAAAAGCCCTCAAAATACTGTATCCTACAAATATACACACTTACAAAAACACACACACTTAGATTTGCCAGGACTGAGATTAAATCTCCTACCTATCTCATTATTTTTACTATACTGTTAAGTGGTTATTGCATGTGCCACAGAGCTTACAGGGCTGACAGTTGTCCATCAGTACTTTTAAGGTGAATGACATCAACTGCCCTTGTCCAGTATGGCAATGGGGAAGTGCACTGGGAGAGAAAGGCCTCAAAATACTGTATCCTACAAATATACACACTTACAAACACTTACAAACTTACATTTACCAGGCCTGAGATTAGAACTCCTACTTATCTAGTTATTTGTACTATACTGTTATGTGGTTATCGTATGCACCATAGAGCTTATAGGGCTGAGGGTTGCCCAACAGTACTTTTAAGGTGAAGGACATCAACAGCCCTTGCAAAGTAGGGGACTGGGACATGTTGCAGATGGGAAGGTCCGCAAAACACTTCATCCTACAAACATACACACATTTGCCAGTACTGATAGTAGACGCCTGCCTATCTAGTTATTTGTACTATAGTGTTACGCAGTTATTGCATGCATCACAGAACTTATAGGACTGAGGCCAGTCCAAAGGAACTACTAAGGTGAATGACATCAGCAGATCTTGTAAAGTAGGGCAATTGGAAGTGTACTGGGTGGGAAAGACCTCTTCATACTTAAACCTACAGACACACACACACACACACACACACACACACACACACACACACACACACACACACACACACACACACACACACACGCACATACACACACACAAAGGCAGGTGATGTGATATTGCAACGCCAACCTTAGTACTATCACACAATGGCTGTTGCCTTCATGCTGGCAGGTGCAACTGGTTATGACTGGTATGCAACTGTCTGCAGCAGGACATCATTCTATGCCATTCAGGGCATCCCTGTGTATGACTCACTCTCTGTGTGTGTCTCCCTGTGTGTCTCTCTCTCTCCCTCTATCACTGTCTGTATCTCTCTTTCCATTGTCTGTGTGTGTGTAAGCTTGACATATTATACTATGTTGCCCATATAGATGAGTGTGTATCACACACAACAGATACAGATATACCACATATGGGCCACCTACAGCTGGCTGTGGGTAATCCTGTCTGATGGGTGTGTGCGGAGACAGTTAAGGTGTACATAGCTGTGTGTATGCAAAGACATCTGCACAATACAGATATAGAGTCTGATGTTGTTTCCGACCTGGGCTTTACTTCTCAAAGTGTAGGAGCATGCCCAGTATGACCTTCTATAGTACGTGTGGGACTCCATTTCAGAGATTGTTGTACTCCAGTCTGGGATTTTGTGTGCTACAGCCATACTTCTCAACCTTTTAGTGCAAGATATCTATAGGTGGCCTGCCAAAATGGGGAGACAATGAGCCAAACATAGGGAAATACAATAACTATTTCTCTTATTAATGTATGAGTTGCTAGAGTTACAGGGTTTGTTTTAGCAGACATTATCTGACATATATGAAGTTTGACACTGTACTGTATTGTGTCATTACCTACTGACAGAAATCCTCGGATCATCACAGTGATTTACCAGAGAAATACAAGATGGATGATGCACAGACCAACATTATGAGCCAAATGCTAGACATTCTTGCACAATTCGGCCAGTTGAGAGGTGTGACTACAGCCGAAGGACTGATGAAGTTGTGTAAATAGTCCAGCACCTTGGTGATATACTGGCTGGGGATCTCCTGCTTGTGTGGTATTCTTCTTACCTGAAAGGTCATATCCTGGTATGGACATACCTCTCAACTGTACAATTTTTTCAGATTGTCCAGATGTTTGTCAATTTTTTTGTCCATGTGTCACAAACTTGTGGTTTTCTTTGAAGTTGGTTGCATATACTTAAAGACTGAAAATTTGGAAAATAATGACAGAACATTTGTGTTTCAGACTTCATAACCTTCAGTAAATCCATGCTAATACAAACCCTGTTATTCTATCAACTTTCTAACATTACAAGAGCAATATTTAAAAAGTGTCCCTATATTTGGGCCTTTATCCCCCCATTATTTATGGCTTTGTCCAGATTTCTTGCTCTACAAGGTTGAGAGGTATGCTCCTAGCAATTAGTGAATTGGCCTTTCATAGGTTCATAGGTTCATAGGTTCATACTAGGCTATCTGCCCGAGGGCATTTACAAGCCTAGCCCATCGTTTTGTGGCTTACGCCACCCCTTTAGTATGGGGAACTATACCCATTATTTTGCTGTGCCTCTGTCGAGCAGTGACACTGAGGTAATCCCTGGGGTATATCTGCGATCTCCCATCCATTGGTCAAGATTTCTCTTGAACAAGGCCAGCGAGGTGCTCTGCCTCACATGTACCGGGATTTTGTTCCACAGCATAGGGAGTCTTTGGGTGATGAATCTATCCCTCCAGCACGTCCTATTAATAGCCGTGTCGAGGTTTAAGTCTCCGCCCTTGTGGCTCTGATGGATCTAGATTTTTGAGGTGAAGCATATTCATCAAATCTGGGTTTGACATGGCCTTGTATGTTAGGCAAAGGTCACCTCTGAGCAAGCGGTGGCGACTGAATAGAGCTGGAGTTCTTTCAGTTGGGCAGCATAGGACAGATTTTTGAGACCCTTTATCCTTTTGGTGAGGAACTTTTGTGGCCTCTCCAGCTGCTGCAAGTGTTGGGTCAGATACATCCCGAATGGGGCATTGTACTCAATCATTGGTCTGATGAGTGATGAGTAAAGGGAGACTATGACCTCCCTTGATCTAGATGAGAATCCCTTCATGATAAGGTGGGCAATGTAGAAGGTCTTCCTAACTACTTTAGCTACATGGGTGTCGAATGACAGACTACTATCAACCTGGGTCCCCAGGTCCCTGATAACTTCTTC
Organism: Protopterus annectens; assembly: GCF_019279795.1. Classification (NCBI taxonomy): domain Eukaryota; kingdom Metazoa; phylum Chordata; order Ceratodontiformes; family Protopteridae; genus Protopterus; species Protopterus annectens. The sequence goes on along the minus strand of NC_056733.1, from coordinate 1,291,088,881 downwards.
TGTGCTCAGTGGATTGCCACCTATTTGGTAGCTAGGGGTAACCTTGTTTTTCCCAAAGGGTATGACTATGCATTTTTGGCATTTAACTTCAGGCCGTGGCTCTGGCACCAGTTATCCATTTCTGTGAGACCCTTCTGAAGGATATCTGTGTCAGATGTGTTTTCTACTATGGCCCAGTTTGCAGTCATCTGCAAACTTTGTCAGCCATAACCCTCCTGTGTTTGCTTGTACTTGGAAAAGTAGATGCCAAACAAGAGTGGGCCCAGGACTGAGCCCTGTGGGACACCACTTGTGACAGGTTTTGAGTCTGACATGGCGCCAGCAACTCTGACCCTGTGGGTTCTGTCACTCAGCCAGTTTGCAACCCATCTTGTGATGTATGGGTTAACATTTAAGCTGATGAGTTTTCAATGATACCCGAGTGGAGTATTGTATGAAGGCCTTAGCCAGATCGAGGTAGGCTGTATGGACTGCCTTTCCTCGTCAATGGCTTTGGTGACTGTTTGAAAAGTCAACCAAGTTTAAAAGGCATGATCTGCCTTTGACAAAGCCAAACTGGGTTGGATCCAAAGTCTGCAAATTCCCTATGTCTTTATTTATGAGGTCCATTATGATCCTCTCCATGGCTTTGCAGATAAGGCTTGTCAAGCTAATGGGCCGGTAATTTCCAGGGTCGGTGGAGGCACTGCCTTTGTGAAGTGGGACCACAGTTACAGTGCGCCACTCCTGGAGTGTATCCAGAGGTAAGACTTTGATTAAACAGCTGTCCTAGCTGTGGGTTTAATTCCTCATTGAGTTCGTGGAGCACACAGCCGGGGACACCATCAGGTCCCATGGATGCTGTGTTTTTTGCTTTGGAGAGAGCAGTTCTCACTTGGGCACTGGAGATGTTTGGGGGGCTGCAATTGATTGGTATAGATATCTCTCCTTTTGGGGGGGAGGGGGGGGGAGTTTGCACTGAACCTGTCAGCCAGTATGTTGGCAATGTCTGTAGGATCAGTAATCTTCACATCATTTTGAACTAGTTCTGAGCATATCTGGGAGTTTCCTCCTAGGTTTCTAACATAGCTAAAGAAGGCCTTATGATTGTCTTTTAAGTCTTTAGCTATTTTTCTCTCGAAATTTGCTTTGGATGATTTTATGAGAGCTCTTAGTTTTTTACTTATAGTGATCAAGGGTGTCTTACCTTTTAAGGATTTTGCTCTATCTTGTAGTAGCTTCCTCCTTTTATTGTAGAGTTTGTTTATGGCTGGGGTCCACCAGACTGGACGCTTGCCTTTGGTACTAAGAGTCTTTGTTTTGTTTGGGATTGCCTTATCCAAGCAGTCCTGCAGGTGCTGGTAGAAGGTGTTTGTAAGTGATTCAGCGGCTTGAGTACTGTTTTCCGCCAGCTCGGGGGCCTTAAAGGAGACCACACTAGTCTTTAGAAGTGTGAAGTCGGCTTTTGAGAAGTTCTTTACTGTGGTCTTTTTTATTTCAGGTGGGGGTGGGATGAGGACCTCCAGCGAGATTAGTTTGTGATCTGATCTCACCAGTGAGGGGTATACTTCCGGTGTTGAACATTGTGCTCCCATGTTCGTGATGATGCGATCAAGTATGTTATCTCCTCTTGTGGGGATGGTGACTAGTTGTTCCATGGCATTTGAGTTTATGAATTCCAGGAACTTTTGGGCTAGGGTGTTTGGGCTTGAGTAGTGTTCCCAGTCTATATTAGGGTAATTGAAGTCACCTAGTATGATGGTGTTTGGTGATACATTTATCCCTCTAGTGTTTTCAGGAAGGCCATGTGAGGTTCCTGAGTTTGTGAGGGTGGCCTGTAACATGCTACAATTTGCAGAGCAGTCTTGCCTATGGTTAATTGCACCTGGATGGTCTCCGATGCATTGTGCGTTGCCACCAGTCTTGAGGTGTGGGTGTCCTTGATGAATATGGATACCCCTCCTTTCTTGGTATTGTCCGGATTTTGGGGCGGAGCATGATATGAGGTAAAACCTGATAGCGCTGGGGTGCTCTCAGGAGCCTTGAACCAGGTTTCTGTCACAGCACAGACATCGATGTTCTCCATACTGAGAAGGGCCTCGAGTGCATGCATTTTGAGATTGAGACTTCTGGCATTGAGCAGCATTACCCTTAGTTTTTTTCCTTTTTTGTGTTATAGGGTGGTAGGTTTGGAATTTGAGCCTTGCCTAAAAAAGGCACTATGGGGGTGGCAAGAGCCTTTGCCAATATCCGGAATCCCAGGGGTGACAGGTGCAAGCCGTCCCTTGCGAAGCAGCGTGGCTTGTCCAGCATGTCATCCCAGGCAGACAGATACTGGATCCCCTTTGAATAACACCAGTGTTTAAGCCAATTGTTAAAGCTGATCATCTTATCTCTGTATTGTGGCATCACTCTTGGTGAAGGTAGGATACTGCTCAAGGTCAGGGTCATACCTGCCTGGGCTACATAATCAGAGAGCTCCTCAATGTCTCTTTTCATGTAGTCCAAGGAGGTACATCTCAGGTCGTTTACACCAGCGTGGACAATGACTGAGTCATATTTGTACTTGCTGTTGAGAGACCTGAGTGCTTGCGTTATGTGGCGGATTCTAGCCCAACAGGCAGCTTACTGTGACCTTCTCCTTACTCAGTCTGGTGAGCGGGACGTCAGTGTGTCTGACTATGGAGTCACCAATGACTAGTGTGTCTGGCATTGTGTTTGGCCTTAAGGGCTGTGACTGTTTGACACTCTGACTGTGAGGTCTATGTGTTGCAGGTGTTGTGTTCTGAGGTGGTGGTTGTTTGGGTGTCTGCTTTGGTGGCCTCTGCTGTTTTGGTAGATTTTTGATCAGAGCCTCCAGCTATGTCTTTGTGTGTTTATGTGTATGATTTGAGGTTGTAATGGTGCTATGTGAGACTGGGTCTATAGTGTGTGTGGTAACCTTCTCCTCCTGACTGGTCTTGCCAGTCCTGTGTTGAGAGAGCTCAGCCTCCAGTTTGGCCGTATAGTTGCATCTCTCGCATGTATTTGTGTTTTGTGGGAGGAGGAGAGGGTTGTCTGTGTACATGAGGCAATTGTAACATTGCCTCAGTATTCCCAGGTTCACCAGCTGAGCAGGAGAGGACACTAGCAACTGATCCCTCGACATGCTAGAAGGATAGACAAAAACTTTAAAAAGATTCAGGGGACGTGGGTGACCGAGAAATGGGGGTTACCTTTTGGGGTACTATCTATGACAAGAGTGCCGTATCAAGGTAATAAGTACTGTAGGAGCAAGTGCTAGGTTTAACAGATAGAGAATAGTCTACTTGGAGTCAAGTGGAGATGATCTTTTAGTTATAGGATCGCTGATTAGATCAGTAGTATAGTTCGAGGAAGGTAGTTTTAAGGAAAATTTGAAGAGTGGACTTTAGGTAGCGAATAGTTTAAACCTGCTTAACGGGCGCTGCCCTAGTGTGCAACAATGGCAGCTCAGCTAAATCAGCTTGCAGCGTTTCGCATTTTATACCAGGGGCTGGAAAAGCTAGAAACTGGCCCAAAACGACCAATAAACTACTAGTTACTGGCTGAAACCTCACAAAACTGGACAAAAGGCAGCTCAATGCTTCCCACTCCCACTGGTAAGCAAGGTAACTTCCTCTCCCCAAATAAGGCAAGGAAACAGTACACAGGAACTACAACCAAAGCCCAGGAATCAGCAACTCTGAAACTGGACTAAACTAGTAAAGCAGGAAAAATAAGAGATATTTTTTCTTTTTTTTTTTCACAAAACAGGCAGAAACAGGTACAGCAAACACTTATAAATGCTATGAATCAGCTACTACAGCTTACACAGAAGAATTTGCTACAAATACAGTCAAATAGTAACAAACAAGGATTCCAAGTGCAATATTAAGTTAAATGCAGTAAAAACAGCTTCAATGTAACAGAAAGGCAGGCGAAATACAGTCGCTAGGTATTCAGATGTGGAAAGCAACAAAAATATACTTAGTATCAAGAAAAGTCACTTATTCAGCTCTCTGCAGCCTGGATTACTCTGCTGGCCCACGTGGAGTCTGTGCTGAGTAGGTACAAGCTGAAAAACGCGCGTTTCCATTTTGTTGACTGTGTTATGTTGGTAGTATGACCCCCATGACATTCACTACAAAGGCACTATGGGTGAGGCATCGGACTTTGCCAGAGGCCTGTAGGCCACATGAGACAGATGCCATCTGTAGCAAGGCAGCGCATTCTGTCGATCATATGTTCCAAGGCTGCCAGGCAGTGGATCCCCCTGGGATGACACCGGTAAGTGAGCCAGGTGTTACTGACAATCACTTTCTGTTTGTATTGCTCCATCACTCTGGGTAACAGTAGGATGCTGCTTAAGGCTAGGGACATACCTGCATGGGAGCCATATTCAACAAGCTGACTCATGTCTGTCTTCCTATAGTCTGGGAGGTACATCTGACATCCTTCACACCACCATGGACCAGACCAGAGTGGTACCTGTACCTGTTGTGTGGTGACTTGAGTGCATGTGTGATATGGCAGATTATGGCACCTGACAAACAAGCAACCATGACTTTCTATTTAACTTGTCTGGTGTGTGGCACATCTGTGTGTCTCACAGTGGAGTCAGTCTTCCATGAGTAATATGTTGGGTGTATGGTAAGGCCTTAGTGTTTGCAAGACCCTGGTGTGTGGACTATGTGTGGTCTGTGGTGTGTGGGTTTGTGGGGTTCTCATGTGTTTTTGCCTCTGAGGTGTCCTTTGTTTGAGGTTTTGATTTTTTGTGGACCTCAGTCTCCACTTATGTGGGTGTGTGTTGTGTATTTGCAGGTGATGTTTACTGACTCCATACACTGCAGGGGATCTATGTTACTGCAATATTTGTTCTGGTGTGCATATTCCCCTTTTGTCTGGCCAGTTATTCCCCTTCCCCTTATGTGTGTCTCTTTGTCCTTCTGTAGTCCAGTCACAGGCTTTTCCCACAGTGGCTGCTGTTATATATTTGCAATTCTGGTGTGAGCGGGGTAAATGCCATAACATCACACACAAGGTTATGGATTTCACACCTCTGAGTGTATCTATATAGCAGGTTGTGCATCATTACACCACTACATCTGCTGTGTTCCTCAGATGGTTTGTGTTACTATGTTATTATGTGGCTACATGTTGGCCTAGCTGTCAAACCATCACAGACTCTGACATCTGGACAGGCCCATATATGACAGTCAGACGAAGGCCCACACGTGGGGACAGGGTGTTAATACTGTTCTGCCAAACAGACAGTTGGGGGACCAGTTTGGTTTTTGCTTACTTTCTGTTATGGGTATGATCTCTGCTCCTCCGCTGTCTGCCACTGGTGTTTTGACATGACCTTTTCTTGTTTTGCAAATAGTTGTCAGGTGAATGCAATGTTAGGACAAGCAGAACAGATATACAAGGCATACTTGTGCTCCTTCTGTGACAAACTCTGTTATTGCAGGGGTATGGCTGTTGACCAGTGACATGTTATCAGTACTGACACAGAAAGGTGGCAGCCTTTTATAAACTGGCAGTACACTGACCTTCAGGTACCTGCTGTCCTACTAGGCACCATACCTCTCAACTTCTGAGAGCCAAACATCTGGACAAAGCCATAAGTAAGTGGGGGACAAAGGCCTAAATATGGGGACCATTTTTAAGTATTGGCCTTACAAACCTTGAAAGGTGATACAATAACAGGTTTTGCATTAGCATGGGGTTTTCTATAGGGTATGAAGTCTGACACTATAATCTGTCATTATTTTATGACCTTAGTGTTACGTGATTTGCCAAAAAACTGCGGTGGTGGTGCCACGGTAGCGTTGTCGCCTCACAGTAAGATGTTGTCCTGTTTGATTCTCAGCTAGAGCATTTTCTGTGTGGAGACATGCGTGAATGGGCGTACCTTCATTGAAGGTTGTGTGTCAGGGCTGGCAACTCGGCACGTAAAAATCTACTGCCAATCATTAGCGGACCGGAGTTCCGCTGTGGCGACATCTAACCGGGAAAAGCCGAAAGGCAATAGTCTTATGTGATTTGCCAATGAATTGCCAGAAAACCACAATTTCATGATATGCAGACCACAACTATGATGCAAACCTCTGGACATTCTGCAATAGGTCTGTACAGTTGAGAGGTATTGTAGGCACTGTGTAGGTTACGCCAAGTTGTATACTGTCCATATGTGTGGCTCCCTGTCCATGACCTTTCCAGCTTTCCTGCAGTAACAGATATTGACATCTGGACAGTGCGTAGAACTCCTACCATAGGTGTAGCTGACATGCAAAATAATTGGCACTGCAGTTCTTGGAACATGGTCTTGTCGAACACAGCACTGTACCTGGGCCACTAAGACACAACAGCCGGGAGTAGGTGCTGGCCACATCCTGACAATATTAACCACACATATACATAGCTCATTGACCCCTGCATATTGTGGACAATCTACAAGCTATCATGTTGATTGGGACAGCCCTGGCAATGTGTGCTCTGCTGCTGTTTCCCTAAAAACATACATGTTACTGCATTTCTATGGGATTATCGGTGTGGGGGGGGCACACCTGTCAACTGTACACATTTGCACATCTTGTACTGCTGTGCTGATATTTGCCTTACATTTTGGTTCCATTTAGCATAGTATTGTGCCCTGTCTTGGAGAATAGAGTCATATCAGTAAAGACCACATGTCAGATTGTAATGGCATGCATTTGAGTTTCAGACTTCTTACCTTTCAGAACCTTACTGTAACTGCAGGACCTGCTGTAATATCACTGTGTAAGTCTGTAGGAGGTATTTCATCATTGTCACCATTTGTGTGCCTTTGCCAGACATTTCTTTATGGTTTCCTATGGCTGACTTGCTTGGTGAGGCTGAGGAGTGAGTATGGGACCCCCACATTGACATCCATGCATGTGACCTATGACCTCCAGTTAATTGCCCCCCCCCCCATATACTGCAGTGGGATTTGTCACCTTGGGTACTACTGTAGATTGTGGGGAAGCTAGTACTGAGCAAACATTTCCTGGTGTCCCACATAGCTGTCAGTTGTCTGCTGCTATCCCCGTAGGCCACCCCATTCCTTTGCATGCATGCAGCGATACCATAGATATGCTACCAGAATATACTACTCCATTCTTTTATTGTTAGAAGACTGACTTACCTTGTACCTGCATCAGTTCTGAGGACAGTGCTTGAGGGCTGCCTATGTCAGATGCACGCAGTTCACTGCCTATACATGGTAAGGTACAGGTAGTGTAATGTGTGTGGCATCCATTTTACTGTGTGTATGAGTCAGAGAGAGATGACAGTCCCTGGGTCCCTACAGTGTCAGTGTGTGTACATGCATTGCCTCTTTGCCAAGGCCAGGGCATACTGGGCATGCTTCCATCTGCCTACAGGAGCAGGCTCAAGGGGTTCCTCCTTTGAGTCCCTCTGTGACTGTGGGGACCTTGACAATGATGTGGGGCTGTGTGGCCCTTACCTGTGCTGTTCCTGCAACAGCTGTTTCCACAGGACCATATTATGTAGCATTGCACATACTATGAACATGTGTGCACATGTGGGTGGAGAGTACTGCAGGAGTCTACCAGGTATTGACATAGAATAGTCAAGGCAGCAGAACCGTGACTGGAACATCCCAAATACATGCTCTACAATGATCCTGGTTTGTGTGTGTGCCTAATTATGGCATTCTTGAGTACGTGTGTGTGCATTTCTGATGGGTGTCATCATCCATGGCTCCAGTGCATAGCCAGCATCTCCCACCAGATGACCATACAGGATGTCCCCCCTGGCAAATCCCTGGTACAGCTGTGAGGAATGCCAGATGTGGGAGTCGTGATAGCTTCTAGGGCTGCCAGCACACACATTAGTGATAATGCCCTGGGCAATACACATGACCTGGCAGTTGATGGAGTGAAAGCCCTTTGTGGTTTATGCAGACCCTACCCTGTTCACCAGGTGGTGCTTTGATGTGGATGTGTGTGCAGTCTATGTAACCCAGTACCTCCAGGTAGTCTGCTACATGGTGGAAGAGGCGCATATTGCTAGTCCTCTCCTCAGGGGTGCTGGGGAAGTAAATTTGCTCACTGGCAAGTGGTAGCATGGCATCCAGAAGGAACTGGTGGAGTACCCTGGATGCAGATGCCAGTGAGAACCTATGATGTCCCCAGTAGGTCTTTGGAAAGTACCTGTAGCTAGTATTCTTAAGGCTACACATACCTTGGTATCCACTGGGATGGGTTCCTCTTTATTGGCTCTGGGTTTGAGGTGAGGCCAGCACAGCTCGATGAGGTGCTGAAGTATGTTTGTGTCCACCCTGTAGTGCTTTAGTATATCCAGATCGTGTAGCCCCTGGTAGGTTACCCTAGGTCTGAACACTCTTCTCCTCCTCCTCAGTCTGGAGGGGTTGTCAGCATTATCCTTCTCATCACCCTCAGCCTATAGCACATACTGATGTATCAAAGTGACAGCAACCCCTAACATTTTGTCAGTTAGAATTCCCAGACTGTGTACACCAATGGTGCAGAGTTTGTGAGAAAAAACTGACTGAAAGGTGTTTGCATAGTTTATACAGGTGCACTGCAGATGCTGCCTGTGTGATTGGGTGACTATGATACATTCCACCTGCCAGCATTTCCCCCCCTTCTAAGCCCAGCAGAGAGCCACGCTCACCCGTTGCTCAAATGTAAACACTTCTGCTGATTCCTGTTGTTTTTTTTTTTATTTTATTTTTGTTTCCCTTGTGTTTAAAACCCTTGCAGCTATAGTAAACAGTTTTTAGCAGAAAAGACCCTCCCAGGGATGCAAACACACTCAGAATATCATGAACTAGCTCAGACACACCCCCTTGATTAGCTGTGCTTAGCTAAGCCCAAACAGAGGCAGCAAAGCTCCAATGTGCTTACACCAAGCATGACATGCCCCCTTTTCATGTCAGCTGCCTCTGCTGCTTACACTGCAACATTATAGCTCCTACATGGTTAGGTGCATGCAGACATGGTCTCCCATTTTGCTATTCAATAAATTTAGCTCATTTGTATACCCCACTGCCTTAGTTCCTTGTTAAACCACTACACCAGAGCCTTTCTCCTTAGCAACCAGTGTTACCTGTTATTGTTTGGTTCTGCATGTTACCCACTATAATGGCAGAATGCAGATTTCACTTAAAATTGTCTTTTCACATTTTCTGCTTGATCTCATTTGCTCACTACTGTGCTACCTCATTCCCTCCAGGAGAGCTCTTTTGAGTGTGTACCTTTAACTCCCAATGGGCGTGGCTTCAGCATTTAAAAAATGAAGTTATCACCTTACATTTTTAACAAATACCCATTGACAGAGGTCATATATTAATACAATTTTGTTTGCCATCATGTATGCTTCAAGATAAAGTTTTCTGATACCTTGTATGTAACATGGCTTTGGAATTATTAATGCAAATATGAACAGGCGAAATCTGACGCCTAGAGGTGCAGTAGGCGGTAACTGCAGAAATGCCTGGAGTCGTCACTCGGCTGTAATGAGCTACACTTAAATGGTCAAAATTGGCCAAATAAAAACTTTTATTTTTAGAATTTTGCAACTGTCTTCCATGCAAGTGGCCATATTTATGGCCATTGGCATGCCTAACAGTCATAATATATGCTTTACTTTGAGCTGTCATGCCCCCCATTTTGATTTCTGCAGAAATGTACACGGTTAGTAACCAAATACATTTCTGCAACAGACACTGCTCTGACACGAATGCCTGCCTGCTTACTGAATCACTAATTCACCTCATTTGCATGGTTTTCACCAGCAAATGTGGTAATTAGCATTATTCAGTGGTGTCCATTTCAGAATAGTGCTGGCAAGCTCATGCATGCCCTCAGCCTTGTTTACTGGATCGCTTGGCAGCCGTATTCCATGCAGAAGCTGATACAGTACTCTGACACTGTGAAATTGCTTTATCAAATCCTAGGGTTAGTGTTGTAAACTCTGAACTGCTTCTGTATATATTTTCATTTTGTTGACCAGATTAGTCACATTAGGCCAGTGCCCTCTTTTCACAGAAGACCCAAGGGCAGTTTGGCCAGGACACTAGGAAACTTCCTCTATACTTTTCAATAAGCGCTGTGTGTTTTTTATTCACCTAAGCTACCAGCAATTCAGGCATCTGAAGGACAACACAGTCAAGAGTGCAGCACCCCCCTTATGCTGCACTGCAATGTTAGTACTAGAAAAATGAACTGAACTTCCTGGTGTAAGAGTAGAACCCACAGCCTTCTTCATCAAAGGAGAGAGTGGTGCCTGTTGACTGACTGAGACTTCTAAATGTATTCCACATTTATATTCTATAACAAGAGTTATGATAAATTCTAAATCTTTAAAGTGATTATCTGATATATTTATTCTAGGACTAGTTTACCTTCTAACATTTTTTTATATTCTTGCTTCTTTGGCTATCTTATCAGTACTATCGGTATCTAACTTTAACCTATTAATACTTTTAATAATGTGTACCTGTGTTTTAGTATTATTCTGTACTGACTTTTACTATTGTACTACAGTCATTACTGAGCATCTGGTAAAAATAGCCCTAGTCCAGTAAGATATCCCAGTAACTAAAACAATCCAAATTGCATTTGAAGAGGGCCAGCGAAGGGCTCTGATTAATGCGAATAGGAAGCCTGTTCCAAAGAAGGGACAATCTTTGAAGCACATATCTGCCTCTTCAGCATGTATTGTTTGATTCACTGACTAAGTTTAGATCCCTAGATCAGGTGACCCTCATGCTGTTTGACTTGCGGATGTGTAGCAGCTCCATCAGGGCTGGATTTGTGAGTGCCTTTTTGGTCAGACATAGGTCATTCCTAATAGCTAGTAGGAGACAGAGTAGAGGGATAGGACTTTTAGTCTATCCACATAGTTCATATTGTTTATACCCTGTATTTTATTCATGAGGAACCTCTGAGGTCACTCCAGCTGCGGTAAGTACCTTGTCAAGTATATGCCGAATGGCGCACTGCACTCAAATATTGGTCTAATGAGAGCTGAGTACAGCAGGACTATAATTTTCTTGGATCTGGATGCCATACCTTAACTTATAAGTTGGACAACATGAAAGGATTTCCTCACCACTATGGACACGTCAGTCAAAATTCAGGCTACAATGTATCTGTGTACCTAGATCTGTCATGACTGAGTCTACTCTTGGGGTGTGCTATTGATGTTGTAATTTGCAGGAGTATTTCACTTCCCAAAGGGCATGATAATGCATTTTTTTTGCATTTAGTTTTAGGCCATGGCTCTGGCTCCAATCATTTGTCTGATTTAGACCCTCCTGAAGGATATTTACATCACTGAGGGATTCAATGATTGCCCCCAGCTTGCAGTTGTCAGCAAACGTTGTCATCCTGAGGCCGTTCATATTTGCCTTGACTTCAGAGAAGTATATTCTAAACAGTAGTGGTCCCAGGTAATGAGTCCCATGGCATAACACTAGTAACTGACCTCTTGCTGGATATGGATTCAACCACTTTAACCATGTGTCCTGTCCATGAGCCAACTGCCTATCCATCTGTTTACATAGGAATTTATTCCCAGTTTTGTGAGTTTATTTATAATACCTGAGTGGAAAACTGTGTCAAATGCCTTGGCCAGGTCAAGGCAGGTGTTATGTATTGTTTTACCCTCATCCATTACCTTAGTGACTTTCTCAAAGAAATCCACTAGATTCAGTAGGCATGACCTGCCCTTGACAAAGCCAAACTGGGCTGGGTCCAGTGTTTGGAGGTTTCCTATTTCATTATTTATCAGGTCCATGATTATTCTTTCCATGGCCTTACATATAAGACTAGTCAAACTAATGGGTCTGTGCTTTCCCAGGTCAGTAGGTGGTATCCCTTTATGCAGAGGGTTGACTGTTGCTGTCCTCCATTCTATAGGGACAAAGCCAATCCAGAAGTAGTGATTAAACAGCGATCCTAATGGGCCTGATAAGCCCTGATTTAAGCTGTTTAAGAGGCAATATGAAGCCATGTTTTTTAGCTTTAGAGAGCACAGTGGCAAACTATTCGTTGCTAATAATTGGCGGTTGAGTTTTGGAGGGTATTTCATGGGGGAGAACTGGGGATGATGGGAAGCTGAAATTTGAGCTCAAGTTGGTCAGCAGATTTGCTATGCCTTCTGTATGAGTATAGGTGATGCCATATGAAACTAATTCCACACATTGTTTGGTGTTGCCCTTAAGATTGTGTACATAACTGAAACTGCTTTATGATTATCCTTAGCTTTGGAGGCTATTTTTATCTCAAAGTCTGCTTTCAGAGGCTTCACTAGTTCCCTGATTCACTTGTTTAGACTAATGAGGAACTTACTACTCTGTTGTGCATATTCCCTCTTACTTCTCAACAGGATTTTCTTTCTTTTGTTGAACAATCTATTAATACCAGGGATCCACCAGGGTGGCTTGTTTTTGTGGTTTGATCTAGATTTATTTCAGTCTGGTACTGCCATTTCTATGCAGTTGTTTATATGGTCATACAGGGCTTTTGTGTATGCCTCTGCATAAGTTTCTTTTTCTTCTGGATTTGGGGGAGCTGTATGACCATATATACAACTGCATAGAACTTCTCTTGACCCATCTTTTTTCTTACTATGGGGTAATTTACCTTACAGAAGCTCTTAAAGTTTTTGGGGTTAGGTGGCAGGACTAGTTTTATAGATTCATAGGAGGTTACTAGGCTAACGGCCCTGGAGCCCTTACAAGCCTAACCAGGAGTTTTTCCCCAAAAAGAAACCTTAGTCAGCACCTGTCACCCCTGTCAATGAGGGACACAGGTGGAACCCTTGGGCCGAATTTGTGGTTTCCCAGCCACTGATCAAGGATGTGCTTGAAGAGGGTCAGCAACGTACTTTGTTCGACGTGTATGGGGCGTCTATTCCAGAGACAGGTCAGCCTTTGGGAGACAAACCTGTCTCTCCAGCAGGTTTTTTTAATGTTGCATATTAGATTTAGGCCTTTCGATCGGGTAATGTGTGAGGAGTTAAACTTATGGATATGAAGCATCTCTAGTAGGGCAGTGTCTGAGATTGCTTTTTAGGTGAGACACAGATCACCTCTGAGCAATCTGTATGATGCCAAGTAGAGTGATAGTGATTTCAGCCTGTCCACAGAGGACATGTGTTGAAGACCATGGATTCTCTTTGTGAGGTATTTCTGTGGCCTTTTTAGTTGGTGTAGGTGTTTGGAGAGGTACATACAAAACGGAGCACTGTTCTCAATTATTGGCCTGATAAAGGAGGAGTACAGAGAGGTAATAACCTCCTTTTATCTGGATACAATCCCTTTACTTAAGAGATGAGCCAAGTAAAAGGCTTTTCTGACCACTGCTGCTACAGGATGATCAAATGTGAGATTGTTGTCAACCTGTGTACCCAGGTCTTGAACCACAGGTTGTGTGCTTGGGGGTTGCCATTGATGTGGTAATCAGTAGGGGCCATGTTTTTGCCGAATGGTATGATAATATATTTTTTTTGCATTTAACTTAAGGCCCTGACTTTGGCACCAGTTATTTGCTGCTGTGAGACCCTCTTGTAATATGTTAGCATCATTTTGGGAGTCAGTGACAACACCCAACTTGCAGTTGTCTACCGACGTGGTCAGCCACAGGCCTTTTGTCTTTGTCTGTACCTCTGAGAAGTAGATGCCAAACAGTAAGGGTCCAAGGACAGATCCCTGGGGAACACCACTTGTGACAGGTCTGCTGTCGGAGATGGAGGCACCTATTTTGACCTTGTGGGTCCTATCAGTGAGCCATTTGGCCGCCCACCTGTTGAGATAGTGATTTATGCCAAGTTGTGTTAGTTTTTCAATGATGCCAGAGTGGGGGTTTGTGTCAATGGCTTTGGCCAAGTGAAGGTAAGCTGTATGTACTGACTTTCCCTCATCCAGGGCCTTGGTGACAGTCTCAAAAAAGTCAACCAGGTTCAACAGGCAAGAACTGCCCTTGATGAATATGAACTGGGTGGGGTCAAGTGCTTGGAGATTGACTATGTCCTTGTTTATGAGGTCCATAATAATACACTCCATGGCTTTGCAGATCAGACTTGTCAAGCTAATGGAGCAATAGTTTCCAGGGACAGTAGTGGCACCACCTTTGTGCAAGGGGATGACAGTGGCAGTTCTTCACTCTGCTGAAATGAAGCCTGTACTTAGGCTGCGGTTGAATGGGGTGCTGAATGGCAAAGGCTAGTTCTTGCTGGAGATGGTGCAGAATATAGCCTGGGATACTATCAGGTCCCATGGAAGCTGTGCTCTTTGCCTTGAATAGGGCCTTTAACACTTGACCTACTGAGATGTGAGGTGCAGGACAAGTATCGGGTATACTGAATGGACCTTTGGGGAGGATGGGGGGGTGTTTTCACTGAACCTATCTGCTAGCAGGTTGGCTAAGTCAACAGGATCAGTGTAAGTGGTACCATTAAGAACTAATTTGGAACAAACCTGGGCTTTGCCATGGAGGTTCCTGATGTAACTGAAGAAAGCATTGTGGTTACTGTTTGTTTTGGAGGCTAATTACGATTTGAAAATTGGCTTTGGAGGTTTTTACTAGTGATCTAATTTGCTTGTTGAGGCTAAGGAGGGAGTTTTTCCAAACAGGAATTTGTGCCTTACCCTTGGATAACAGTTTCTTCCTTTTGTTGTAAAGCCTGTTGATAGAGGATGTCCACCAGATAGGTTTGTGTTTCATTGAGGAGCAGGTTTTAGTCCTGATGTGCATGGCTTAGTCTATGCAGTTGTACAGGTACTTGTATACTGCACTGGCGCACTGTTCAGCATAGGGGTCTGCATCCTTTGTGGGGGGCAGTGGTGTGAAGCTACTGATACCCTCATTTAGAAGTTTGTAGTCAGCTTCTGAGAAGTTTTTTAGCTTGGTTATGGCTGGGGGGGGGTTTGGATGGGATAGAAACTTCAAATGAGACAGACTGATGGTCTGCCCTCACCAGTGAAGAACTTACTATGGGGCTGGCACAGAGGTCACCCGTATTGGTGAGAAGCAAGTCCAAAATGTTATCTCCCTCTTGTGGGGGATGAGACAAGCTGGTCAAGTGAGCTAGAACTGATGAAGTCAAGGAATCGTTGGGTGAGTGCATTAGTGGAGGAATAGTTCACCCAGTCTATGGTGGGGTAATTGAAGTCATCAAAGAAGTTATCTTTATTTGAAGAGCCACAGCTTTGTGATCTGATCTTACCAGTGAGGACTTAATACTATGGGGGGAGGGGGGGTTCAGCACTCTCCCAGATTAGCTGCTGCTGGGAATTTGAATTTACAATGTCAAGAAATCTTTGGGCCTGTATGTTAGTGGTCATGTATGCCTCCCAATTACTGGAAAGGTGGTTAAAATCACCCAAGAGTGTGGTATTGGGTTGGATGGTGAGTGATTCCAGTAACTTCAGGTATGATATATGGGTTTCCTGGTTCATAGTGTAGGACCTGTAGATAGCTAGGATATGGTAATGGATTTTTTCCCATGCTTAGTGGGACATGGAGTAGCTCAAGCATGTCATATTGTCTGACCAGCCTTGAGGTGTGCTTATCCTTTATTTAGATAGATACACCTCTATCTTTTGCACTTTCATATTAGGTGGTAGCTCAGAATGTATGAAAGGCATTATAGCCATGCACTGCTGAAGTGCTATCTGTGCCTTTGAACCACATTTCATATAAATGTTCATGCCATTCTAACAGTGTTTCTTCATCGTATTTCTTCAGATAATCTTGAATAGTTATGCCAGAGCAGCACTTTAATATTATGTGCAACAGGGGTAAAACACTAGACACCAGGGTTAACTCTAATGTGTCATGCCAGTAAACAGAACAGGGATTAGGTAGTGGTGGGGGTTCATATTATATGATCGAACACTAGAAATAGCGAATGATCTATTATCAAACCCAAATGCACGAAACCACAAAATTTCAAAGGAACGGATCAGTGAATTTATTTCCCAGGGAAAAAATTTGCTGATCCAAAAAAAAAATAATAATTTACAGGCAACATAAAGTGGGGGGTTTCACCCCACCCCCACCCTCCCCACCTTAAATATACCAACTCCAAGATCACACCACAGTGAATAAAACAACAAAGTCCAGAGAACGGCACAGCAAATTTTTTGCTGATCCATTCCTTCCATATTCTGTGGTTTTGTGCATTTGAGTTCGACAAATGAGCGTTTCCTATTTCTAGCTTTCGCTCATGTAATAGGAACCCAGTGGTGGGAGAAACACTCAGCTCTAGATTTTTGTATAAAAACATATTAAAAAAAATACAGAAACACATGGGGAAAAGGGATTTTAACCAAGCACTCTTGACATGAGAAACTGTCAAATTAACCCACTGCACTAACTAATATGTTAGTGCACGTGTATTTAGGAGCAAAGGCATGATGCAGTACCTACAATACATGATTATTTACAAGAGGAGGGTCAGGAAATGTTAGACATGCCACCCAGCCTTGTATGATCCTGTTCTAGCATGACTTTTTTGAAGGCTATGATGTGTGAGTATCATATATTCGGCATTGTGAACTGACTGTAATTATCTGTGAATTACATGGACAGGGGAAATGGAGCCATCATGGATGATTTGACAACAGTGATATGTTATGAGGTAAGTGGTGTGCAGATGTATGCATGTGTTACTGTGTGTCTGAGTGTGAGAGAGATTGAGGGGGGTGCCTCTGCTTTCATGATGCAGCCCCCAGCATTGCTACGTCCCACAGGAAGTGCGGATCTTCACCTCATGGTAGGAAATGTGATTCATAGACATGAATATTATCCCATAATGAAGCCTTTCCTCATTGCATGCAGCTAATGTGTATCTGAATCCTATAATACTGCATCATGTTAATAGGGCCTTTTTACTGCAGCCATTAATGCGATCTGGTAGCACTTTAGTGAACCCTTGGCCTATGTCCCAAACATCCTGTCACATTTCTTTTCACGTCCCATGGCCAGTAAAATGCCTCTGGAGATTCTGTCTGTACCACATATTTGAGTAGTCCAATTCATGTACGTTCAGAGATTTAGAGCTGGCAGATTCTACAACCTTCTGCTTCTGTCCCCCCTTCCACTGTTCTACCATTCTGTCTTTCCTGTTAAGGATGACATGCTATATTTCTCTGACATGATCCTGTTCACCTCTATTAAGTTGCTCCTCTCTTTGTTATAGACTTTAGTAAGAAAAGTTGCAAATTCTCTTATCTTAGGCCATATAGTTTATCCTAAGTCTAAGACATGTTTCTGAATATTTTTCTCTAGACTCTTGAGCACACTCATGATCATTTCTTTCTATGTCTCCAAAACTGCAGATCTAGCCTGATCAGGGCTCAAAATTGTGGTAATAATCACTTTGTCTTTTCTTCTGGTATCTAGCCATTGAGAATGCCCCACAGCATTCGTTTAGCTGCTGCTACTGCCATTGCCATTTCACTCTGCTCCTGGCGGTACAGTCCATGTGTAATCAACAACCTAGTTCTTTTTTCAGCTTCTCTAACTGATACTCCACACCAGAGTTATTGGCCCAGGGGTAGTATTTTGGACCTCTCTGCATTGACCCTCAAACTCCACCTTCCTGTTCACTTGGTCTACTTTTCCAATTTCTTCCACATATTCTTTCCTCCATTCCCCTCTGCTATAGTAGGAGCGTCATCAGCAAAGAGGATCATTCTGTTTTCTAGTCCTTCTGTTACATCTGAAATAAACATTTTGAAATGCACTTGACCAGGGACCAACATCTGTGATACTGTACTAAATGCTTTCCTTGTTAGTGACATTGTCTCTCTCTTACTACATTATACTCTGCTCTACCATTAAACCATGCGGCAATCTAAATGTTCATCATACTATTCGCTGCTGCCATCCGAATTTGTAACATTTCTTTCCTAACTGACTCAATGTTCTTGCTTTACTTTTTGAAAAGTAAAGCAAAGTACAAAGTCACGGCTTTTTTCCCCGGTCTTCAGCGATATCCTTTTTATCATTACATTGCTCAGCCTGGAGGCTCGGAAGATGGATCCCTCCCTTCCCTCCTTCCTTCCTTCTTTCTAATGTTCATCTACAAAAAAAGGCATTTGGTTCTTTTCTTGAACCCTCCTACCAACCCCCTATCAACTTTTGAGTAATAAATGGTAGCAAAAGATAGTTTTTAATTATAAAATGCCTCCAGTTTTCCATGAGTAAAGATAGTTTGAAAGCCAGAATACTGTCCAGAACATTTGAAAACATATTTCCAGTCTGGAGAAGAAAAGAAAAATCTTCACTTTCAGCCTAGACTATGGACTTAACTTTGGATATATGACCAGAGGAATACAAATAAAATAGGGGGTATGTTCAGACTGAGTGAAACACCTGATAAAGTATTCCTAAAGTAAAGAGAAACCAAGCTTATAAGTTGTACACGTTGTCTAGCAATGTTGACAAAGTTGCTGAGTTTGACCACAAAAAATCATCCCTGGGATTCATTAATGCCTACACTATATGTACACTAAGTGTACACTGTTCTGAATGAACAGACAACACAAGCATAACTCACACCTTCTTCTTGCTAATTTTAGTTTTCCTATTGATTTTCTCGCAGCTTTAAATACTGCGGGGGATACATAAAGGTTACCACAATGTGTAGACTACATGTACACTTAGTATAATCTTTCTGACTACAACGCACAAAAATGTGGTAGGGATGTTCTTGAATACAGACCACTTACTACTTAGTGTAGTTGTTATTGAATCTGGCCTTATTTAAAAGTTTAATGTTAAGCTTCCAGATACAGCATTTGTCTTTAAACAACTGATTGGAGTGCCCTGCCTCAGTTATTTGGTTTGTATGTTGTACTTCTCTAGATATGTGGCTTGCAAACACTCTTCCTCTCTGAATATATGGCTTATGTACACTGTTATGAAAAAACTTGTTTCCACATACTGTTATGAATATGTAGCTTGTGCATACTGTTTTGAAAATATCACATCTATATACTGCTCTGCACTGGATATGTAGTTTAGATGTATGTCTGGCCATATCATCTGCATGCATGACTCTTCTCTGAAAGCATACCTTTGTAAATATTTTTCTTTTCTGAAAACATGTTTTGTGTGTTTCTGCTAACACAGCAGGCTGGCTACAGAGTACATCTTACAAGTAATGAATGTGAGCTCCACAAGTTACTGCTATCAGCTAGTGTCCTACTAACTGTTCAATGGCTTGTTCTGATTTTTAGAAAACTTGGACAGATGGTTTCTCTGCCTCCTTTATCTAGAGAGCCTGTTGTTAAGTACAATGGGATTTGGCCAGCTATTAACACACTGTGTAGCGCTGACGTTTCCATTTTGGGGGCAGGCACAACTGACATTAAGCCATAAACAGATTGTGATGGTGGTTAGTGGCTCTGAAGTTAGGGCAGTTTTGGCAAGGAAATTAGTCCCATCTTAGTCCTGTAAAATGCATCCTTTCAGTGACTTACTTTTGAAGAACTTTATGTATGTATGCTTTTATGAAAAAAGGCAATATGCATAGAGGGTTGCCTGATTAATTAAAGTAAATGCTGATTTCTTTTAGAAACTGTAGCATGGTCGCTCACTTTGAATGAGCCACAGTTCTTGCCCATTTTGTATTAAAAGAAAAGACAAATGGAAAGTTTAACTGGTAGGGGACTCACTATAGTGTCTGTCTGATGACTTTGAACATGATTCCCGTTTCTGAAGGCTGAAGTATAAACAGCAGGCTACAATGTATTTTAGCAATGCTGGTTGTTATTATTTGGAGATAAAACACTATTAAATTAAATATATAAACCAGCATTTCTTTTCAGTAATTGTATAAGGTGCAGTAATCTTAGACTTTCAAATTGTGTAAAACAACAACAGCAAAAAAACCTTCACTTTCTGACCCACTTCTGAAATGTTTAAGAGCTATAACTTAGATCCCTATTAACTTACAGGCTGAGGTTTATGTCCATGCAGAGAACCCGGCTGTTCTCCAATATAAAGAGATGACTGGACTAAGACCTTGACACTTTTCATTTCTAAAAGCTGTCTATCATAGCTAAAAACATGGCTCTCAGGCTTTCTTTTCAAAAAGATTATTTATTATGATTGGGAAAGCTTTTCCAAATGACTACCTTTTAGCATACAGCTCATTCACTTGGGGGCAGGGAGTGGATAAGTGTTTAAACAGAATCAGTCTTAGCTGACAGGCATAACTTTGTCCTTTGAGGGATTGGCTGCGTTTTGAAAGATTTCTTTAGAACTAACCACAATGAGTTGAAATCACCCTCTCAAAACATTTCCTGCAAGCGTTTAGCAACAGCCCTGCTGAAGTGCTTTAGGAAAGAGATTGGTCCAATATGTGTATATCTAGCCAATCAGAACTCTGTTGTTAAGGTAAGTTCCTTGACCTTAGGTCTTTTGTTGCTGTTGGATAAGACAGAATCTGCCTTTTTTTTTTTTACTATCTTGAAAGAGATGCCACTTTGAATTATTTGTAGACTAGGATAAGCGCAGCTGTGACCTCACCCTCCTCAACCACAACTGACTTCATTTCACAGTTACCTTCTGCAGAGAAACAGAAAACTAACCCTATTGTTCCACTGACAGCTGCAGAGGCTGTGTGAAACAGAAGTTGGGGATGCCCCACTTTTTTCAGAACAGAAAATTATTTCTTAACTGTGCTTGAGATTATTGTGGCAGCAATCATGTTTGTATGTATGCCTTTATTTTGCTAGATGAGTGGTATGAATCTGAAAGCTTAGCCAACATAAAACAGAAACAAAAATCAGTAATATAAAGTTTTGTTTCCATCAACAAGTGCATTAAGGTTACTTTATTATTAATATATATGTTTTTCATGAAATAGGCTTTTTTATTTTCAGAGGCTTCGAGATTATTTGTTGGAATTTATAGGATATAATCTGAATAGATATGATAAAAGATGCTTATAAATTACAAAAATAAAAAGGCCCCACAGAGTCTTTCAGTGACTGTAATAATGCAGACTAGCTTTACTTTTTGTGTCTGAATGAATGCTTCCTTTGGTGAGGGCTCGGCACTGTCAAACTATGGATGTGGACACTAGAAGATATATAAGTTGCCTGCTGCCTTTGTAAGTCATTGTTTAAGTATTATACTTGCAGCCATTACACATCTGCTGGAAGTTCATCATGAATGTGAAAAACATAGCCATAAACATTTGCAATAGAATATAAAAATAAAACCTTACAATGCAGTCTTTTAATGGCCCACAAGACTGGAAATATAGCTGAATTTATTTACCCATATAGTCCATTATAAAATAGATGTCCATAACTGGGAAAATGCAGAAATGTTTCTGGAAGTTTTCAGACCTATTGCTTTGATGTTGCAGCTGTGAAATTATAATGTTTGACCAAGGGTAGAACTCAGTGCATCTATATTACAAAATCAAAACTTTAGTTAATTGAATAACTAAAGCTCGATCTTGTAATATCAAAACCGGAAAATTTCAAACGGCTATTTCAACCCAGGGAAACACTTCCCTTGGCCGCTATAATAAAAAAAAAAAAAAAAAAACTTTAGACCCGAAATCAAGTGGGGGGAGAGGCTTCACCAACCTCTACACCCCTCGATAGCCCCCCACACCCCCCTAAATATTCAAACTCTGAGATCGCTCCAAATTGGAGAAAAGGGCATAATCCACAAAATGGCCAAGGGAAGCACTTCCCTGGGTTGAATTGGCTGTTTGACATTTTACGGTTTCGATATCACAAGATCAAGCTTTAGTTATTCGATTAACTAAAGTTTCGATCTTGTATTATGGGCCCAAACTCAGTACCCCAAAAAGTACAGTTGTGTAAACTCTTACCATAACGCTAGATGTCCTTGCCTTCACTGCTGCAATATTCCTTACAAATGAGATTCCCTACCATGAAGCCCTCCATCCAGCCAGTTTACAAAAGTCTACCATTGCTTTAAAGTACGCTGAATGTTACCTGAGCACACCTTGCATAGGGTAGGGCATAAAGGTGATGTTCAGGCGTACCATCCTCAGAACTGATTGTCCCAGTAGGAACAGCAGTCCAAGGAAAACCAAGGAGAATCTGCACATCCAGGAAGGGAAAAAGACCAAGGGGGTGGAGGGAGGGAGTGAATACTGCAGCAGTGAAGGCAAGGACATCTACCATTATGATAAGATTTTACACAACTATACTACGTCCTTACATTCACTGCTGCAGTATTCCTTATGAATGGGCATGTGCAAAAGCTCAAAAAGAAATGGAGTAGGAAGCAGCAGAGCCCTCCAAGAAGTCATGAAGAATGGGATCAGCAAAACCAGCTCTAGCTCTGGAGATACCATCCAACTGGTAATGTTTGGTAAAGGTATGCACAGATGTCCAGGAAGCAGCTTCAAGAATAGAATTAGCATCTAAGCCTTTGAAAAAAGCTCCAGAAGAAGCCACAGCTCTAGTGGAATGAGCCTTTACAGGAGAAAGAAGGCTCTCACCATGAAAAGTGTAACAAAAGGAAAAAGCCTTTGAAATCCAAGCGGAAATAGTTTGCTTGGAAACAGCCAAACCTGAAAACCTAGGATGAAAGGAAACAAATAACTGGTCAGACTTTTTGATAGCTTTAGTTTTATCCAAATAAAGTCTGAGGTGTCTATGCACATCTAAGGTATGCAGCATCCTCTCACTGTCAGATTGTGGAGAGGGAAAAAACTAGGCAAATTAGTAGACTGATTAAGTGACAACTTATTAACCACCTTGGGCATGCAAGAAGGATTAGTATGCAAGGACACTCTGTCCTCATGAAATATCAAAAAAGGTGGACAAGCCATAAGGGCTTGCAACTCAAACACACATCTGGCAGAAGTAAAAGCTAAAAAAGAACTGTCTTCCAAGAACAATGTTGCAAGGAAGCTGAAACAACAGGCTCAAAAGGAGCCTGAGTCAATTTTTCCAGAACAAAATTAAGATCCTAGGGAGGAAGAACAGGATTCCTAGGAAGTCTAATATTAAGGACACCTTTAAAAATTGCTTAGCCTCAAATCTAGAAGCTAATGGGGAAGTTAAAGGCAGACAAGCAGAAAATGCTGATAAGTGGGCCTTAATAGAAGAATAGGCCAAGCCATCATTGACTAACTCACACAAATAAGAGTGAACCAAAGGAGCATCCACAGAAACTGGGTCCAGGTCACGAGAAAGACACCAAATAGTAAACCTCTTCCATTTAGATAAGTAGGATTTCCTATTAGTAGGTTTCCTGGCCTCCTGCAGGACCTGCAGCACGTCCTCAGAAAAAAGGTGTCTATGAGGAATCAAAACCCTGTCACCCACAGTGTCAGCTGTAGCGTGGACTGCTGGGGATGGATGTGAGACCCCTCATCTTGTGTGAGGAGATCCACCCTGTGAGGTAACTTGTGATGATTGCCCCTGGATAGATGCAGAAGTAGAGGGAACCAGTGCTGTCACAGCCAAAAGGGAGCCACCAATAAGATTTTGGGAGCATCCTGTTGAATCTTGAACAGGACTCTTGGAATGAGGGAAAGGGGAAGGAATGCATAAAGAAACACCCCTTCCAAGAAAATGAGAGGGCATCAACCTTCCATACTAGAGGACCTGGGACTCTGGCACAAAACAGAGGAAGTTGTCTGTTCAGAGGGGAGGCAAAGAGATCTACTTGAGAAGTACCACACTGGTGAACAATGTCCAGAAACGGGAGCACTTTATAATCTTGAAATACTGAAATGTCGAATTTCAGTATCTCGAGACTATAAAGCCAAATGTTTACAATAGCAAAAGTTCATAATCGCAAATTCGAATATCTCAAATTCACGGTTATGGCCTTATGCTACGTAATGTCCGGGATTGTGTGTTGATGGTGCGCGGTGCCATGTGTGGATCTAGGTGTTATGTCAGGTAAGTGAGTGTTTTGTAAGGGTTTTGAGTGGGAGTTAGAGTGTATGTGAGTGTGATGATATGTTTGTTGTGTGTGTGAGGGACTGTAGAATGTGTGTGTGTAAGTTTGCTTTTGTTTCCTGTTTGTGCAATCTTGGAGTTAGTATATATAAGTAGGGGGGTGCAAGGGGGCATGCTCCCTGCTTATGTGTTTATGAGTTGTGTATGTGTGTAGTTTTGTTTGTTTTTGTTGTGATGTGGGTGTTGTGGTATATGTATGGTGTAGTGTGTATGGTTTGTTCGATGTTTTGAATTTTGCGGTTTTGGGTTCAGGGTTTTGTTGTTTCGGTGTTTTGTGGATTCGGTTTTATGGTCTTAAGATACTGAAATTCGATATTTCAGTATTTCGAGATTATGAAGTGAACCCCCAGAAACACATGTCTGTGAAGCATCCATTTGTGGGATTAGGTGAAGGACCTGCTCAGATTGTCTGCCACAACGTTCAGATCTGAAAGAATGTAAACTGCCTGAAGAGTCACTCGACACTGGATAGCCAGAACCCATACCAGAATGCCAGCTGGCAAAGACGATAAGATCTTGTACTCCCCTGTTTGATTGATATACCATATGACAGTGGTATTGTCTGTGAATACCTTGAGAAGCCCTGCAGAGATGAGAGAATAAAAGGCTTGAAGAGCCAGCGTAAGAGCCCTCATCTCTTTAATGTT
Source organism: Protopterus annectens (assembly GCF_019279795.1). Classification (NCBI taxonomy): domain Eukaryota; kingdom Metazoa; phylum Chordata; order Ceratodontiformes; family Protopteridae; genus Protopterus; species Protopterus annectens. The sequence continues at coordinate 1,291,064,260 of NC_056733.1, read as the reverse complement.
GATGTGCTCCTTCCACTGACGAGGCGAGAACACTGCCTGAACCTTCAGGGAGCGAAACATTGCTCCCCCATCCCACATCTGAAGCATCTGTGAACAAATCCTGAGAGGGAAGAAGAGACCGAATAGGGAGCCCTGGATTCAGAGACAACTGGTGAATCTACCACAGAAGTTCTTTCTTGAGAAACAGGAAAAGAGAAACAGGAAATTCTAGAGGATGCACATGCTGAAGCCACACCAGCTTCAGAAACCACTGGAACTTCCTCATGTGGAGTTTGGCCAGAGGAAGCATCAGAATGGTGGAAACCATTAACCCCAGAGCTCTCAGAAACTCCCTGGCTGTACTGGAGGCCAGGGGAAGAAGTGTTTAAAAGAAAAAAATGGAAGTTAATGGCTTTGGAGGAGGGAGGGATGCCAGCATTGGCACTGTTTTTAAACCCGCAACCCGGAAAGACATGATCCTGAGAAGGAGTCAGGGAAGACTTTTTGAAGTTTATTGTGAATCCCAGGCTCTGAAGAAGAGAAATGGTAAAATGAGGATTTTGCAAAAGGACCTCTGAAGAAGATGCCTGAATCAGCAGGTCATCCAACTAAGGAAAGATTTGGATCCCTTGAAGCCTGAAAAAGGCAATCACAGGAGTGAGGCATTTGGTGAAAGGGGCAAAGCACAGAAATGAAAATGTCAGGAAGCAACAGAGAAACCCAAAAATCTCCTGAAAAGAGGATGGATTGGAATATGGAGATAAGCATCCTTGAGGTCCAGAGACACCAGAAAGGATTGAGGGAGCAAGAGAGGAAAAAGGGACTTAAGGGACAACATCCAAAAGGAAGGCACCTTCAGAAAGATGTTCAGATGGGAGAGGTCTAGAATATGTCTCCAAGTACCTACTTTTCTGGGCATTAGAAATATTCTTAACTAAAACCCTTTCCTCCTTTGGGACACAGGCACCTCTTGAATAGTACCCTGACACAAGAGGTCTCGAAGAACCGCTGGGAAAAAAGGAAGCTGTTCCCAAGGAGGCTGAGGAATGCCCATAAAAGGAGGGTGGGAAATCCAGACCATGAAGTACCCTTGCCAATTGATTGACAGAACACAAGAATCCTGGGTGATTCAGAGCCAAACAGGAAGAGAAAGAGAAAGGCAAAGAGAAAGGGGAATGTGGCTGGGAACAGGTGGTTTGTCAGGAAAAGAAGTCTTAAGAATCCTGCAGTATGAGTGGCCTTAGCAGGAGGAGTCTGTTTACTACCCTTTTTACCTCTAGAAAGAGGGCGAGACTGCTTATGAACAAAGACTGGCTTAGTAGGGTAGTTTTGCTAAAATTTAGGCATAGGAGGAAACAAAGGCATGCTTAAGCTCCTGTAAAGCCTTCCCCTTGCCATGAAGAAACTTAAATAAACCAGCAGATGCTTCAACAAACAAAAGAGTATTATCCAGAGGAGCATCCATCAACTTAGCCTTAAGATCATCGGGCAAAGGTTGAAGCTGAAGCCATGAATATCTCCTCAGAACTGAACCAGAAGCAGCAGCCCTAGAAGAGGCATTTGCTGCATCATAACTACATTTGATAGAGTAATGAACTACCTGAGAGGAAGTCCCAAGCAAGGAAAGAGCAGAAGATTTACTCTGAGAGTTTGGAAGATCAAAAGGAAACTGACAAGCCTGAGAAAGAAGAGGCAAGACATAGGATCATAGGAAGTTACTAGGCTACTGACCCTCAGGCCCTTATAAGCCTAGCCAAGAATTTAGCCCATGCATAGACAAATCAGTACCCAATACCCCTGTCCAGCAGGGACATGGGTGGAATCCCAGGGATGTATTTTCTATTTCCCATCCAGTTATCCAGATTGTGCTTAAAAAGGGGTAAAGAGGTACTCTGCTTGATGTGGAGAGGGAGTCTATTCCATAGATTGGGGAGTCTCTGGGACACAAATATGTCCCGCCAACATGTCCTTTGATGTCACAGACCAGTTTGAGGCCACATGTGCAGGTTACTAAAGTGGAGCTTGACTTGCGAATATGCAGTAGTCCCATCAAGATGGGGTCCAAGATCGCCTTGTATGCCAGATAGAGGTCACCTCTGAGAAGTCTGTATGAAACAGAGTAGAGAGATAGGGCTTTTAGCCTATCTATGTATGGTAGATTTTTGAGGCCTTGGATTCTCCTGGTGAGGAACCTCTGTGGTCTCGCCAGCTGCTGCATGTTCTTTGCGAGGTACATGCCGAACGGGGCACTGTACTTGTAAAGGAAAACACAAAGATCAATGCACGTAAGGTTCAAGTAAGGCAGCCTTTATTACTTACAGCAAGGAGACAAAGCATGTAAGCACAAGGTTTGTCTGATTTTCCATAGTTCAGCATGCCATTCTTATACAGTTCTCTGCATGTACACAAGAAAATATTGTTAGATTTACTGCTGACTTAGTCAGAAAAGAAGATACTGTTAGATTTACTGCTGACATGGTCAGAAAACTGCTGTCTTGCAAAAACATGTTTGAGAAAAACAACCTGGCCTTGAGCTAATTTCAGCCCTCCTTTGTTTCTCACACTTCTTCAGCTGTCCAGTTCATGATATGATACATTTGCCTAGGGTCAAGATAGAACCCTGGCCTCAATACACATTCTGCTGACTATGGTAGACTTTCAAGCGTCAATTGTTCTCTTATCAAGGTTTCCTGCAGCTGCACATATTTCACACAGAACAAGCAGAATAAATGTATTAATTTCTTTTTAACCCTAAAAGCATCTAAGCTTGCACATTGCAGTTATACATTTTCTTAACACTTCCCCCTTTTTAATACTTTATTCTACCTTCAAAACAAGCATAAACAGTTTTTCTTCTCATAACCATTTCCTACATAGGATTTGCAGTTAGAGAGTCATTCAGTTTAAGCCTGTGAAAGCATTTTTTTTCAGTTTTGAGTAATTCCTTGAATTCAGCACCCTGGTATAAAGTTTCTGAAACTGAAACGTCTATGATATTCTTAACTAGTCCTTTCATACAGGGGATGCAGCAGCATCCATACACCATCAGTAAGGCTATCCCTACACAGATGGTAATCACAATGTACATCAGGATGCTGCCCCAACCCCCGAACCATTTCTGGAAAAAGTCCGTCAATGGGTTTGGTCCTGGTTTATTCATGGCCGACACCTGCTGAATTACTTCAAGATGGTTGTCTATCTCGTGTTTGTTATCAGGAATATACGAACAGCACTCCTCCTGGATTAAAATGCACATACCTCCTTTCGCCGCTAGGGTGAAGTCAAGAGCCATGCGATTTTGAAGTACCACTGTTCTCATGGCTGTTAGTTCATTGGTTACCAATTCTAGGGCAGAAAAGGTTGCATTACTCATTATTTCAAGAAGTTTAGATAGTTTTCTTAGCTCCCAGACTGATTTTGTTGCTCCATATGCTGGTAATATGCCTGCCCACGATATGACATCATCACCCAGATCCATGTGTGATAGTCCTTTGTTATTTCCAGGGCCTAAGTCATGATGGTATTTCCAAGGTGCATTGATTTGCTCCACTGGATTAGCAGGCTTCTTAATTTCTCGGACATTCCAAATTTTCCCTTGAGGTAAGACTGCCGTGTGTCGTATGGCCGGAACCAGGTACCCCAAAAAACAGCTACCGGACCAGTTTTCAGGTAGCCATTTATATGCTTTTCTTCCACATATAAAGTAACAATCTTCTACTTTAGTGGTAGCTTTACTATAAACATACACTTGTCCTACGTGAAACATTTTTCTGTCAATTATGGACAGTTGTTTGTAGAGAACAGAATCATGTTTTACTTCCTCAATTGTTTTATGCATCAATTCAAAAAACTAATCATAGTTTGTATTGCAATAAGATCCGGTGTTATCAGGTTTAGTATAGCATCTATAAGGAACTGTTACATTGCAATGGCTCCATCCTACCCTGACTGTATCATTCTTATGAAAACACACAGTTCCATTTTGACGAATAGACAAGTGTAATGCTACTTTATCTTCTGATGTGACATTCGATGTGTCATGAATTAGGTTTTCCCAGTTCTTATTAGCCCCTAGGGGAACTAAAGTTAACAACAACCCCCCCATATGCTGTTGGTAGAGCTGTGCAGATCCAGCAATTTGAAACGTTGAAGGTTTCAACATACACATATTTGATTGCCTGGTAAGTATTGAAGTTCGGGTGCCACTCAAGCTTACTAAATTCTACTTGCATAACAGAGAAGAGAAATGGCCATAACAAAAAGATTATTGTTACCATGATGATCAGTAGGATGGTCATGCAATATTTCTGTGGAAATGATTGTTCCGTGTTGTCTCTGTCTTCTCCGGTTCTTCCAAAAAGATATTTTCTCGATTTAGTCATTTTTACTTGGACAAGTGATCTTACTCTCTGCCCTACAGGACCTTAGCACTGATGATTGCTTCACTGGGTTTGAGACGGATCAGTTCCTATTGATATGACCCCCCTTTGTAGCCAGACTTTTGTGCTTAGGGTCCCGATGGAGAGGTAAGGTCTTTGTCCAATTCAAAATTTCTCATCAACTTGCAGTGCGTCAGGTGTATCCACAAAGCCCATTCTGCTATCTTGACTGCAGTAGGTGTTGAAAGAAGCACCTGGTAGGGACCTTCCCACTTTGGCGATGCCCAGTTCTTTCGCTTCATGATTTTAATCCACACCCAGTCTCCTGGCGTCACTGTCACTTCTGATGTTTCGGCTTGCTTCTGACCTGAAACAGAATTAAACTGCAACAGATGTTTAGAACTCAACAACGTTTTCATATATTCAGCTAGTGGAAAATCAGCTTCCTGGTCTGATGACATGAGAGGTTTCCACTGGGGTGTGTAATAAGCCCTTCCATACAGCTTTTCAAAAAGAGTCAGTCCTTTTGCTGTAGGGACAGTTCTCATGCTCAACAATGCCAAAGATAAACAGTGTAACCAGGTTTTCCCTGTTTCAACTATCAATTTCCTTAGTTTGCTTTTTAGTATGCCATTATGCCTTTCAACCAGCCCCGCAGACTGTGGATGATATGCACAATGATTTTTAAGAGAAATACCAAAAAAACCTACTCAGTTGCTGTATGGTTTGATTCACAAAGTGCGTACCGTTGTCACTATAGATTCTTTCCGGAATACCGAACCTAGGAATACTGTCCTTAACAAGTACCTTTGCTACTGTAGCTGCAACCGGATTTTTAGTTGGAAAAGCTTCCACCCACCTGGAGAACATATCTGTAATGACAAGGCAGTACTTCTTGTTTTCACATTTGTTTAGTTCTATAAAATCCATACAGATAGTGTGAAATGGATATGGTGGTGTGGGAAAACTCCCTTGCTTAGGCTTTATCGCCCCCTGTGCATGGTGTTTGTTACAGATCTGACACATTAAACAAAATTTTTTAGAATAGTTTGTAAATCCGTACATTGTGAACACCTGGTTCACCAGCTGTACCATCCCCCCTGTTGAGACATGGCACTGCCCATGGCTCAACAATGCCGCATAGTGGAACAAGTTAGAGATGTACAGCCCCTTCTCGAGGATTGCTCCTCGTTTTATCCATCACTGTTTTTCTGCTTGCATAGTGAGTGTCTGCATTGTTTTTAACATATCTAAATTCAAGGTTTCAGAGGGTTGTAATTCCTTATCTAGAAGGAATACCTCTGTAGCTGCCTGTTTTGCAGCTGTATCAGCTCTCGCATTACCTTTTGAAATTATGTCCTGTTGTTTAGTATGAGCTGTGCATTTGCAAATAGCTACCTTTTGAGGCAATTGAATGGATTCTAAAAGATCTAAAATAAGCTACTCATGATTTATAGGTTTGCCAGTAGATGTTACCATTCCTCGGTTTTTCCACTGTTGTGCAAACACATGCACAGTGGAAAAAGTGTATTGGCTCTCAGTGAAGATGTTTACGCACTTATCCTTTGCTAAGGTACATGCTCGTGTCAGAGCAATAAATTCTGCTGCCTGCGCAGATAAATGATGCGGTAAAGAGTTTGCTTCTATAACTTCAGTATCAGAGACTACTGCATATCCTACTAGGTTCTGTCCTGCAGGGCCCCTTTTGCACGAGCCATCCACGTAGTATGTCACCTCGGCATTATCCAAGGGGACATCCGTGAGGTCTTTCCTAGGTAATGTCTTCTGCTCGATTATTTGCAGGCAGCAATGTGGTGTGCCATCTGCAGGAGTTGGGAGCAGGGTAGAATGGCTTAAGGTCGTACATCGTTCAATTGTTGTATGAGGTTGGCTTAGCAATATGGTCATGCAGGAGAGATGCCTAGCAGGAGAGAGATATGCTACTTTTTCTTGTAATAAAATAATCGCGACTGCATGAGGTACCCTTAGATTGAATGGGTGAAACAAGACTACTGAAGCCGAAGCCTTCACTGCTATTGCTGCCGCGACCACTGCCTGCACACAGTGTGTCAAAGATCATGCCACTGGGTCTAATTGTGATGAATAGTAAGCAATGGGACGTTGCTTATCCCCATGTTGTTGTGTTAGTACTGATGTCATATAACCCTGTTTGCAATCTACAGTCTGGAAAAAACGCTTATGGTAATTAGGCAGACCCAGAACTAGAGAGGAGGCTATTAACTGTTTCAGTTTACAGAAAGCAGATTCTGCCTCCATTGTCCATTGCAACAAGTCCTGCGCTGCCATAGGTGTCTTGTAAATAAGGTCAGTTAAAGGTGCAGATTTCAAGGCATAGTTTGGAATCCAGCTCCGACAAAAATTCGTCATTCCCAAGAAGGACATCATTTCCTTCTTGGTGGTGGGCTTCAGTGCCTGCAAAATTGCCACCTTTCTGTCCTCATCTAAAGTTCTACCCCCTCTGGATATTACATATCCCAAGTACTTTACCTGTTTTTTCCAAAGTTGCAGTTTGTTCTTATTCACTTTGTGTCCCTCAGCAGCTAGAAATTGTAGAAGTCCTACTGTATCTTCCCTGCAATCCTGCAGGGTGGGGGTTGCTAATAGAATGTCATCGACATAAAGTAAGACCTGACTACCCTTTGGTGGGTTAAATCCTGCCAGGTTGCTTGACATTTCTTGTGAAAATATAGTAGGGCTCTCACAATATCCCTGTGGTAATCTTGTATATGTGTATCTTTTTCCCTGAAACGTGAATGCAAACCAATACTGGCTGTCTGGATGCATTGGTATTGAAAAGAATGCATTACTAATGTCTACCACAGAGAAATATTCTTGTTGAGGTTTTAAGTCATTCAACAAGGTGTGTGGATCCGGCACTATAGGTGCCCTTGGTATTATTATGTCATTCACAGCTTGCAAATCCTGAACCATACGCCATTCTCCATTGGCCTTTTTGACTGGAAATAAAGGTGTATTACACGGAGAATCAGGGGATTCTACTAGCACCCCTCCCTTAAGTAATGCTGCTGTGATAAGTTTTATTCCTGCCTCTGCATCCTTTCTTAAGGGATACTGTCTTTTTTGTGGTCTAAATGCTGATTTTGGTGTAATACTGACTGGACCTGCAGTACGGATAAGTCCTACATCTGATTTCCCTGCTGACCAGAGGGTCTCTGGTATATCTCGCAAGGCATTTTCTTCTTCCATTAATAGGAGTACCCATCAGCTGTCTCTGCGAGACTGCAGATGTACAGCTGGGTTAGCTTGAGTCACCCAGTTCAATTTCTGCACTTGTATTCACTGTCCTGACAACTCCAGTTCTGTTTGTTTTTCCCATCTTGTAACTCTATCCCCTAGGTCTGCTCACCATATGTTTATATTCTTGGTTAAGCTTACATGTGGTAGTCAATTGGATTTATAAAGTGTCAAAAACTCCTGGGGCAGTGAACAGCTGGCTACACTATTCTCTTCTGCTTCCCAGTATAAGTTTCTCAGTACCAATCTGTTTGTACGATGCTTAAATAATTATTTTTCATACTCATTATCAGGCCCTGGTGTGTTACAAAAATACAGCGTGCAATGCAGCAGGTGCTGTTTATCAATGTCCAGGGAGGCAAACTTACTGATGGCTACGTTCCTCAGCTCTTTGGTCACAGTCCCTGGACCAGTCGTAACCAGGTCCTGAATGTACCAATAAAATGTTTCACTCCCTGATTGAACCATAAAGGTGTCAATTCGTCGCTGCGCTTCCATACCCTGCATAGTTGGAACCACCACTATGCCAAATAACTGCATAAGATCCCTGCCCAAGAGATTTACTGGGCATTTTGCAGAAACTACAATCTTACTTATTTGTGTTAATCCTGAAACAGGATCTTATATGGTGATATTGTGGGAGAGGGGCTCCCGGTACAGCTGCCCATTCGCTGCTTTGACCAATATGTAATCAGATGACTCTGAACATTCTGATAATTTGGAAGGGTGTATCAGGGTCCGTGATACCCCTGAATCACACAAAAATTTAGCCTCACTGCCTTCCACTAAAAGTGTAACTTCCGGTTTCGTATCTGCTAAATAGAGCTCCAGGCTCAATAAAGCTAAATCTAGTACTTCATCTTCTTCTGCACCGTCATTGAGTTCCTGTACTTCTACTACCCTTTTCACATCCTTGTTTGTCCTTTCTCTACTGGTCTCTTCTTGTGATTCCTGACTATCATATAGTCAGTCCTCACCTTCTTTATCTTCCGTTGTTGCTTTCTTATTTTTCCTGCAATCCCTTGCCAAATGTCCCTTTTTACCACATTTAAAACATTCTCCCCTTTTCTTGCGTCCTTCAACATCTTCTGATCGCTGATCAGACTGCTTACCTCCCTGTGTATTTTTCCTGCTCATTTTCCCGGGGTGCACTACATAAACCTCTGCTCCATCTTCTATGGAAAATACCTGAGCCTTCTTCTTTTTGCTATTAAAATGCCTTTCAACATGTCTAGCATATTCAAGTAGTGAATGTAACCTACTCGTTCGATGGTCAACCATGTGTTTTGTAACGAAAATGCTTATAGGTGTACTACTACCTTTTAGAAATGCATTCTTTAACTGCTGTTCATATGGGGAATCTTGTTTTTGATCTTCAGGAACCTGCATTCCACAGTGGTTGTTAAAACATTCTAGCAGTCTAGCAAAATATTGGTCAACTTATTCACCCTCCTGCTGGACACATTGATTAATACAAGTCCAGTCTGCCCTAGGTTTCCATTTCTCAGAGATGCGGTCTGTAAGTCCCTTCACTCTAGTGTTTAATTCTGCGCTTGTGTGTGGAAGAGGTTTTTGTGCAGCGTCACGAGGATTCCAGTTGCCACAAATCATGTACCAATCTGGTCCTACAATCTGTCAAACTACTTTTTCTATCTCTTCCCCATTTAAGTTATAACTTAGCCTCATTCCTTGTAAATCTTCTGAAAATTTTCTGAAATTAAGTTTCGGATGGGGAATCCCTTCTGTAGCTTTCCGGATATCTTCCGGAGTCCAGGGTCAATACGCTAAGATGATAGTTGAGGTCTGATCTTCCTGTCCTGCCTGAGGGATCGGAACTTCTATAAGTGGGCATATTTCTTCTTCTACAGGTTGTGTATCCTTAACTACCTGCCATAATTCAGAGCCTTCTTCTTGATTATTTCCCTTCGTTCGGGACCTAGTTTCGATGGGATCTCTAACTTTAGCTAGTTTCAATTTTATAAAGTCTCTTTCTCTAGTGAGCATAGGATATAACGGGGATGGGTCAATCTGTCCACTTGCTCCATACTCTGGCAGAGAAGGGGGAGGCGGAGGTGCCGATGCCACTACCAAGTTATTGTCTTCCTTATCTAAAAACATTGTCTTTGAGTTTTTGTTCTTTTGGTCTCTGCAGTTTGCTTCCTCCAGCCACCTGTGTGCCTGGGGAATTCCTAACTGTTGTTGTTTTTTAACTTGACCCTTAGAATCAGTTTTGAGTTGTTTGATAAGTTTGATAAGTGAGGATTTTTCTAATTTTCCATCAAATTCATACTTAATAACCCATTTTGAAAAGTATTTAATATTGTCTGCGCGCTGTGACTGCATATATTTTGCATCTTCTGTTAACGGTAGATTTCCGGGTGCCTTTGTACAATTATTATACATTTTCCCTATTCTGTTTGCTATGTAGACTGTTCAGAAAAATATTACCTGATGCCTTTAGATTTTTACGTGTACCACGGAATTTGTTAAAGTCTCTTCAGAATGACTGTCTAAAGCCTACTGATCTGTTTCACCTGATCTATGACAAGACTGTACCTTTTCTATCCCTGACTGTAAGAAAACACAATCTGACAGAAACAATACATATCGAGTCCCTGATCTTGAAACAGAAAAAGTAGATTCACATTACCTGAGCCCACATGATTGATCACTGATTCGCGGAAAACCCGTCCTTCAGTCACAGATCAGAAAGTGTCTGGCCTCTTTTGATGACAATTCAGTCGGAGGACTTTTCACATAAGAAGAACCAATTTGGTTTCTTCCCTGCACGGTTTCAGCCACCTGGCCATCTGATCCGAGGTGAAGTGAGGGATTCCAGTCCGAAGGACCAATCTGTAAAGGAAAACACAAAGATCAATGCACATAAGGTTCAAGTAAGGCACCCTTTATTACTTGCAGCAAGGAGACAAAGCATGTAAGCACAAGGTTTGTCTGATTTTCCATAGTTCAGCATGCCATTCTTATACAGTTCTCTGCATGTACACAAGAAGATATTATTAGATTTACTGCTGACATAGTCAGAAAAGAAGATACTGTTAGATTTACTGCTGACATGGTCAGAAAACTGCTGTCTTGCAAAAACATGTTTGAGAAAAACAACCTGGCCTTGGGCTAATTTCAGCCCTCCTTTGTTTCTCACACTTCTTCAGCTGTCCAGTTCTTGATATGATACATTTGCCTAGGGTCAAGATACAACCCTGGCCTCAATACACATTCTGCTGACTATGGTAGACTTTCAAGTGTCAATTGTTCTCTTATCAAGGTTTCCTGCAGCTGCACATATTTCACACAGAACAAGCAGAATAAACATATTAATTTCTTTTTAACCCTAAAAGCATCTAAGCTTGCACATTGCAGTTATACATTTTCTTAACAGTACTCAATAATGGGCCTTATAAGGGAGGAATACAGGGATGTTATGACCTCCTTGTCCCTGGATGAGATACCTTTACTTATGAGGTGGGTCATGTAGAAAGCTTTCTGCACAATGGAAGCAGCATGGTGGTCAAAAGTCAGGCTGCTATCAATCTGGGTGCCCAAATCCCTCACAACTGACTGCGTGCTTAGAACATTGTTATTAATGTGATAATTTGTGGGATCTCTCTCTCCTCAAAGAGGATGATGATGCATTTTTTTGTATTCAGCTTGAGGCCATGTTTCTGGCACCAGTCATTTGTTCGGGTGAGACCCTTTTGGAGGATGTCCACATCACTAGGGGAATTGATGACAGCTCCCACCTTGCAGTCATCTGTAAACCTGCTCAGCCATAGCCCAGCTGGTTTTGGCCTGTACTCAGAAAAGTATATCCCAGATAACAGAGGCCCCAAGACTGAACCCTGGGGTACACCACTTGATATGAGTCTACTGCTTGAGGTGGTTTCCCCTATTTTGACTAGGTGGGTTGTATCAGTGAGCCAGTTGGCTATCCATCTGGTAACATATGGATTGATGCCTAGTTGGAGAGTTTATCTATTATGCCCAAGTGGGAAATAGTGTTGAAGGCTTTGGCCAGATCAAGGTAGGTAGTGTGCTCTGTCTTCCCCTCATCTATGGCGTTGGTTACTCTCTCAAAAAAGTCAACCAAATTTAACAGACATGACCTCTTCTTGATGAAGCCAAACTGTGTGGGATCGAGTGTTTGGAGGTTTCCAATGTCCTTGTTAATGAGGTCCACAATAATCCGTTCCATGGCCTTTTAGATCAGGCTAGTTAGGCTGATGGGTCTATAATTTCCCAGATCAGTGGATGCTCCACCTTTGTGTAAAGGGATGACAGTGGCTGTCCTCCACTCAGCTGGGACAAAACTGGTACTCAGGTTTGGTTGAATAAGGCGTCCAATGGTGCTGCAAGTTCCTGCCTGAGTTCATGCAAGATGCAGCCTGGGATGTTATCAGGTCCCATGGAGGCTGTATTTTTTGTCTTTGAGAGAGCTGTGATGACCTAATCCCTAGATTTAAGGGGAAGAGGGCAGGTACAGGGAATGTCCTGATTTGCTGATGGTAGGGACAGAGGGGTGAAATTTTCACTGAATCTGTCAGCCAGCAAGTTTGCTATATCTACGGCATTTGCATATGTGGTGTCCTTGACCACCAGTTCTGAACAGATCTGGGTGCTACCTTTGAGATTATAGATATATGTGAAGAAGACCTTATGATTGTCTCTAGTAGATGTGGCCAATTTGGACTTGAAGTTTGCTTTGGAGCATTTCACTAGTGCTCTTATTTGCTTGTTTTGGCTAAGGAGAGATTGCTTCCAGTCGGGCACCTGCTCCTTCTTGGTCCTGGACAGCAATTTTTTCTTTTGTTGTAGAGTTTATTTATTGCAGATGTCCACCAGACAGGTTTACTCTTCCTTGTGGAGGATGATTTAGTAATGTTAGGTATTCCTGATTCCATGCATCTAAATAAATGTTTGTATAGTAATTTGGTATAGTTTTGGATACTGGTGCTAGTTCGTAGAGAGGGGGAGGGGGCTATGAAGCTGTTTATACCATCCCTCAGGAGGCTGTAATCAGCTTTGGAGAAATTATTTGATTAACTACCTACAGATATGGGTCTGATAATTAATAGCCCTAAAATCTAGGGTAGACTAAGTGTAAATCTCCTTATCCAGCCTATCCATGGTTCTAGTATCCTTGTCATAAGGCAGTAACTTGGATGAAGGGAGCAATTGAGATGGCTTATCAGAGGCTACAGACACCACAGAGGGGTCAGCAGCAGGACGTTTAAACAAAAAGGAACAATCCTCAGGTACCCTATAAAACCTATCAGACTTCCTGGGCTGGGAGCAGGGGGCAGAGAATCCGGTGCTTTAGAAACAGTGGAAAAACATCCAATAAAGCAGGAAAGATAGGAGGAATGGCCACAGGTTTAGAGATTCTATCTGAAGCAACTCATAGTACCTCTTATGGATATCTATAACCTGGGCACAATGTCACTTAAAAATTCCATCATCCTAGAGATCGTGTCCCCAAAGGAAATTTCCTCAGAAGGATTATCTAGAGTATGAGAATCCTTCTCAGTCTAAAAGAGAGGGAATCTGGGTAGAATAAGCAAGGGAGTCATCATCAGAATCCACCTCAAAAGAATGCAATTGTCTGGGCCTTTTAGGGGAAGAGAAGGACCAAGGAGGTGCAGGAACTGAAACCCCTTGAGGAGGCCACAACAATAGTAAAGCATTAAATAACCCCTGAGTAAAGGCCTGCCACTCACTTTGTCAATCCCAAGGAGCAGAAGAAACATGGTTAGTTTTCTGTTTATTTTTTAAGGGACAGCCATCCTAGAAACCTGAGAAAGCCCAGACTCAGGACAGCATTCCACAACTGCAGTAGGAACTTCTTCCCTAAAGAGAAACTGTGGAATCCCTCTAGACCCCTGAGAAACAGTCAACCGTGGTTCCCTCTGAACACTCAAAATTGACAGCTGAAAAGCCTTGTCGGACATTCTGCCAGCCAGATCTTCACTGACTTCCAACCCAAACATGGTAGAAGAATCTGACAAAATGACTGGGTGAGCCTCCTGGTACATACAACCTCAGGAAAAACTCTCGGCAGAGGCTGGACAACAGAAGATTCCGATCTTACCTTATGCACCTTCTTCTTCCCCTGACTGATCCTCGGGGCAGGAAGTTCCATCCATAGTACCTGCAGCAAGAACCTTAAATTACTGGTTCTCAAGATACAAAGAAAGGGAAGAAAGCCTACTACAAGGAGTTTTGGGGACAAACACCTGACAAATTGAACAAGATGTATGGTTGTGAGCAGCACCTAGGAAAAAAGACATGTATCATGGTGGTCTTTATGTAGAATCAGTCTCCCACACTGGCATTTACCCTTCCTGGATGACATTAACCCCAAACAGCACAAAACAAACAGAAAAAGTAACCAAAAACCCAAATGGGTACTTATCTGCAACTCTGAGGATTCCAGCAAACAGGAGTAAGCACAGGAATGCCAATAAACAGCAAAATGGTTAAAAAAATATATGGATGGAGGTAACAGACCAACGGTTAAACACCATTTGGACTGGCGGCAAAGAAGTTCTGAGGATGGTATGCCTGAACATCACCTTTATGCCCTACCCTACGCAAGGAGTGCGCAGGTGATGTTCAGTATACCTTAAAGCAATGATAGACTTTTGTAAACTGACCAGATGGAGGGCTTCACTGCATTATACAACATATATATATATATATATATATATATATATATATATATATATATATGTGTGTGTGTGTATATTTTTTACTCTTTTGCCAATAGATTTTTTCCTCTTACTAGTTTCCAAGTTATATTATCTTCATCACTAGCTTCTGATTCTACCTCTAGCTCTTGTTCTTTATCATATTTCTAAACTTTCTTCTATTTCTGTCTCCTCTTCATTTTCACTTTACTCTTTATCATTACTTTGATTTACTATACTTTCTTCAATTTCATTTTCTTTACAATCCATCCATAAATGTCCTTTTTTAATTTTTTACCTTTATAACATTCAAGTTTACATTTCTTTGCTTCATAGGCTGTTTTACCATGTATATAACATTTCTTTTTATCACCGTTGCTAATTAAATGTCTTTCTTTTCCACAAAAGAAACGTTTTTGTTGTCCCCAGTATTTTACAAGACATTTGTTACGTTCAACAGTTATAATAATCAGAATGTATATATTTTTTCTTTATCCATTTTTAAAATAACATTACAATCCCATCGACCAGTCCATTAACCCCCATTGTCATACACTTTTAAAATGTCCATTACTTTTTTGCAAACAGTTTTTAAATGTTCTTTTAAAGTCTCTCTTTCAACCTGCATTCAAAATTGCACGTGTATTTGCTTTTTAGTCTCTTTAATTACATAGTCATGCCATGGATTATTACTCTTGTCTTTTTTCATACTCACATGCAAATTTTTTCTTACCCTGTAGAGTTTCAAAATAAATGTCACAAAACGTCTCTTTGTTAATCAAATTAAAAGGTCTTACCTCTTTGTTTTTACTCCCAAGGGTAATATTAAATTGTCGCATAGCTCATATTTGTTCAGTTCTTGTGTCTTTTTACTTGGTATTCTTACCACAAATTTTCTTTTTGATAAGATTTCTTTTTTCTTTTCCTTCTGCCATTTGTGCACTTGCCATTGTCTTTGCTATCTGTTTATTAATATCTTCTGGTCTTGCTTCTGTACCTTCCTCCTGTATTTTATTTATAATATTGCCCCATGAGACTTTGTTTTCCAGCTCACTTTGATTAAGTCCTTTAATAAATCATGCAGCAACCCTCCCAGTTGGAGGGTTGTAACTACACATTCTTCTCTAGTCGACTCAATTGTATTGCCAAAAAGCTTCTGCTGAAGTAAAATTTCTGAATCTTCAACAATATCTTTCTTAGAGCTAGTATTCACCTCTGCTTCCTGCACTGAATTCTCACACTCACTCCTCCCAGCCACCACTGTGCAACAAATGGGACGTGTACATGTATTTGTGGCTAACACTTCAGCGAAGATAAATTAGAATCAATCACGGGATTAGTTCTCTAATGCCCTGACCAAATTTCCTCATGTAGTAGAAATACCACCTCTCATCTGCCCTGAAAAGAGGCCAGTAGCATAGTGGGAGTAACCCAGTCAACAAATTATGGATAAATAAAAATAAATAAAATATCCTATGAGAATGCAGCATCCTAGAAAAAGACAGAGAAAGGAATGGTATTATTTTTTAACTAATTGCCATTTCCCTGATTTGCAGTGACATCAGAGTAAGAATATATAAATATGGGGTGAAGGCCTTGTATGACGGTAAACAGATGAAGGAAAAAAAGCGACTGATTTACATGGTGACAACTGCACAAAACTATCACTTGTTTGATTTAATGAGTTCAGATGGCTTATGGTTTTGAGGCAGCAACTTTATACAACTTCATTTGAGGAATTAAGTTTAGAACTGTTTGCTTTTCATTTGACATAGTAGACTCTGTATTAATTATTTTATTCATATTTTGCTGGCAAAGATGTCTAAATGGGTTGTAGCCCATTTCAGCAGAGCCCAGATGAGAAAAACTTCAGTATAAACAAATGATGACAATTTGGAAACAAAATATTACATCAACATCAAAGCAGTTTATTTCTAAATATACATTTATAGCAAGAAAGACTGCAGCAGCTTGTTAAAATTATGCACATCAGTAACTAAGTTAGGAAATATAACAAAAATGTTAAAGAAGGAAGTACTCTGACATTAATACCACTGCCATACCACTCAATTGTCCAGATTTTCACTAAATGTCCAGATTTTTGACTCGTATTTTTGGTCTGCTCCTCATCAGATTTATGGTTTCTGGCAACCCACTGGGGATTGAAATCATTAAATAATGGCAGACATTTTAATTCCAGATTTCATGTACTTCAAAAATATATGCTAGCACAAATGCTGTTCTTCTAGCAACTTTCTAAGTTTATAACTGCAATATTTAAAATCTGTCCCTATTTTGGGGTCTTTGTCCCAGTATCTTCAGATTTGTCCAGATTTCTTCCACTGAGGTTTAGAGATATGAACACTGCAGTTCTGCAATTTGTGTTTTTTGCCAATCGACGAATGAGAAGTCACAACTTGTCAATTTCACAGTGTTTTTGTCTTGCGCTAATCAAATGTAGTTATACTAGGACATACAGCCTTGTATACATTCAACTTTTTAAATTCTGACAGCTACATCCATTTTGGACAGACTTTTTGTAGTTTAGCTTGTCTGCAGATAGTGTCATTTTTCTGATCTATCTAAATGCTATTTGCAAGAGATTTATTTATTTTACTAAGTATTTTTATCCTGTTTAATAAAACTGCAATAATACATGTTTGCTAAATGAGAACTTTTCAGAAATTCTATCTGAAGCTGGTAAGTCTATATCACCTCAAAGTTGACGGACTGGTTTGCAGATATGCCACAATTCCTTCAGCTAACATTTCAGTCTCCAAAACCTCCACCCACATAAAGTGTGACTAGTCAGCCTGTGGCATTATCCATTTCTCCCTGTCAGCCATAAAACAGGCACATTTTTCTAGAAACAATTTGATGCTTATGAAACATATATAATAGTATATTTGATTTATTTCTTGCTTAGTTAATGTATCTGATTTACCTCAAATTTATCTCATACTACTGCCCCAGGGTGCACTTTAAATTGACAGCAATAATACCTGGCCATTACACATCATCTCAGAAATCTTGTCAGGTAGAGGTGCTAATCCCCCCTACTATATATCAACCTGAGATGCACTTTCAGGTGATAATGATAACATCAAACCATTATACGTCAACAAATGCACCAAAATTAGATGCTGGTGCTAATACTCCCTTTTTGCATGTCACCTTAGGATGAACTTTGAGGTAGTGATAATGATAATAACCCTCCAATGCACATCACGCATTGCACCTCATCAGATGGAGGTGGAAATAACCCACCATCACTTGTCACACTGGGATGCACTTTAAAGTGGAAATGATAATACACCCCCTTGATAATACACATACCTTATCAGGTGCGCCTGATAATACCCTTCCGTTATGTGCCATTCCTCAATGCACTTCAAAGTGTGAATAATAGCCCTCATTACACATCATTTTATGTACCTCACTGCCCGTACTAACAAATCTCAGGGTTCCTATCACGTAGTCGAACTTTTACAAGTCCGAACCACATATGGTCGAGACCATAAGTTCGAATTTGTAAAAGTTTGAGCGTTTGAATGGAAATCTCTGTAAGAGGAAATTTCCATTCACTTCAATGTGGTGCAATCTCGGAGTTGGTATATTTAAGTAGTGGGGGGTGCAGGAGGGCTTGCCTTCCTACTTAAAACAAGTTTTTGTTTTGTGCATTGTATAGTTATTTTTCTTTAGATATTCAAAGTTCTGCAACTTCGAACATAATGGTTTGACCATTAGGTGTTCGGAGTTGCGGAACTTCGACTATCTAATATAGACCCCAAATCTCATTATGTGTCACCAAGGGATTCATTTCAAGGTGATGATGACAATACCCCTGTGAAAAACTGAAAGGCTGCCAGCCCAGCCAGATAGAATCTTGCAAATAATTCTATGTGCTTTGTAAATATTAATATAATCCACAGGCTGGTTCTACAAATGTAAAAGAGAACTATATATTATGATTAAACTATATGTTGTACTGAGCTTCAAAAATGTAACCACAATGCACTCAGCTGGAAGAAAGCTGATAAGTAAAGCATTTTATGACTGTTTGATCTCAAAGCTCAGAGGCAGAATATCTGGATGAAGGAATTCCTTTTATTGTTTTGAGACCAGAGTTAATTGCTAGATTATACATGTATAATGTCTTTTATTTTTGTGGTTTCCTGACCAGGTGAAAGCTTACTAAGAAATGTAAATTTATAGTTCCTGGTAGCCTGGAAGCCAGAGAAATGTCAAGAATGATGTAATCCAAAGTGAGTCAGCAGTGATGTATTATCAATTTAAGACATCTCAGAGAGAAAGAGAGAGTGTTTTGGATTTTGTCTGAATCTGAACACATCCACTCACCAGTTTTTTGCCTTGTAAGTAGGACATTTATTTAGAACTGTGACTTCTCTTAGAAATAGATAGAAAATAGTAAGTTTAGTCTAGCTGTTTTCTATATTTATATCAGACTATTCTACAGTATTATTTTAAGCATTTTCCTGTGTCTGAACTATTAACTAGCACTGTGTTGAATTGAGAAGATTTGTCTTGTGTTTTTATTATTTATTATTAAATATTTTTAAACCTTTCAACTGTGGCAGTTTGTGTAGAGATAATTTAAGCTCTAGAGTCCATTGAATGTATATAGTGATACTGTCCAAGCTACTCTAATAAGCATTGCTGTTCGTCATACTTACTAATTGGATAATAATAATATTGGACAGTAAAATTGGACACCATTTGGTAAGGGCCTTATTAGTAGCTGATATTAGTGGTTGGTGGCAGTGACTTCTACATATAGCCATGTAGAAAAGGGGGCATATCTGGAGAACCTGTGGCAGCCTTCCCCAGGAGTGTCTATGTGTTTGTATATAACTCATATCTCAAAGTGTGTGTCTGTCAACTACTTGGGCAGGACACAAAGTGCTGCTTGGACAGAGAGGGTGCTGGAGGTTTTAGCTTGTCCACTAGGCTGAGACCTGTACCCTATAGCTGTGCCAGTGGGGAGTCTTATTGGGGATCTGGAGAGAAAGGGAGAAACAAGCCCCAGACTGACTGTGATCTCTGTGTGCTCTTAAGGGAAGTTGTACCTTACTGTGTGTGTACTTGTTATACTTCCCAATGTGCATGCTCCTCACTGGTGCTAGTGGTGAGGATTGAAGCTCTTTGATTACTGGGTCAGTGCATGGGTGTCACATATTAATTGGTGGCAGTGGTGGGATATCCACACCAGATATTAATTGTTTGATAGTGGTGACTTAGCCACATCACACACTAATAGGCTTGTAGTGGTTTGGATAGTTAATTCCTGTAGCTTGTGTACAGTGATCACTGAAGGTGTCTTTGTACTCTAAATCCACCATGCAGTGAATATTCAGAGTTCAGATCACAATTGTTTTATTTCTTTTGTTAGCTTAGTTAGTCAGGGAGAGAAGGCAAGCATGTCAGCAGAAGAGTATGGCAAGCTGACAGGGAGCCAGTTGGCTGAGATGTGCCAGGCTAAGGGACTGGTGCATGGTAAGCTGACTAAGGCAGATATAGGTTCATAGGTAGGTACTTAGCTATTGGCCCTGGGGCCTATATAAGCCTAGCCAAAAATAATCCCTGGCTTTCGCCACCAAAGAAAGTTATTTTCCTGCACCCTTGTCTAGCAGAGCCACAGAAGTGACCCCCAGGATTAATTTCTTATTTCCCATCCAATTGTCAAGATTTTTCTTAAAGAGGGCTAATGAGGAGCTTTGCTTGACATGAAAGGCTAGTCTGTTCCAGACATGGGAAGTCTCTGGGACAGGAATATATCCCTCCTGCATGTTCTGTTTATTGTGGTGGCAAGGTTTAGATCCCTGGAGCATGTGGCTCAAAGGGACTGGGGTTTCTTTAAGTGTAGCATGTCCAACAGATCTTGTTTTGACATGGCTTTGTATGTTAGGCAGAGGTTGCCTCTGAGTAGGTGATAAGTGATGGAGTAGAGATGGAGTTTTTTGAGATGGTCTGCTTATGGCATCTGTTTGAGGCTGGTAATCCTCTTAGTGAGGTATTTCTGTGGACTTTCTAGTTGTTGTAGATGTCTTGCAAGGTTCATGCCAAACTGGGCATTGTACTCTATAATGGGTCTGATGAGGGATGAGTAGAGAGGAGCAATGACCTCTTTTTTTCTGGAGGTGAATCCTATTGTGATGAGGTGTGCCACGTAGAAGGATTTCCTGACTACTGTAGTGATGTGATTATCAAAGGAGAGACTACTGTCCACCCATGTCCCAATCTCTTATCTCTTATCACACTTTCTGTGTTTAGTAGGCTACCGCCTATGTGTTAGTTCATGGGTACAGTGTTTTTCCCAAATGAGATGACAATTACTTCTTGGCATTGAGCTTGAGGCCATGACTTTGACATCAAGCATCAGTCTCAGTAAGCCCCCTTTGTAGAATGTCCGCATCATTAGGCAATTCTATTATGGCACCTAGTTTGCAGTCATCTGCGAACTTAATTAGCCAAAGACCTGCTGTATTAGCCTGGACTTCTGAGAAGTAGATGCCAAACAGGAAAGGACCAAGGACGGAGCCCTGTGGTACTCCACTTGTCACTGGTCTGAAGTTGGATTTGGAGTCAGCTATTTTCACTGTATGGGTTCTGTCAGTGAGGTAGTTGGCCATCCATCTTGAGACACAGGGATTTATGCCCATTGTAGTGAGTTTATCTATAATTTCAGAGTGGGGGATGGTGTGAAAAGCCTTGCTGAGGTCAAGATAGGCTGTGTGCACCACCTTACCCTTGTCCACAGCTCTGGTGACTGCTTCAAAGAAGTCAATCAGGTTTAGGAGACATGATCTTCCTTTTACAAACCCAAACTGAGTGGGGTCCAGAGTTTGGAGATTACCTATGTCCTTGTTTATAAGCTCCAAGATGAAACGTTCCATGGCCTTGCAGACTACACTCATCAGGCTAATGGGGCGGTAGTTCCCGGAGTCCATGGTGGTGACCCTTTGTGGACTGGGAGAACCATCACTGTGTGCCATTCAGTAGCCACAAAGCCTGAAGTGAAGCTATGATTTCAGATTTGGTCACAGCTGCATCAGAAAACAGCAATCAGGAGGACGATCAGACTGGCTGTGGAGGTGTACAACAGTCAGAGAATGGACAGCTCAACCTTTCTGCAGAGGACTTAAAAATCCATCTGGCACTAAAGAGACTTGAGTTGGAGGCCAGGCATTTGGAAACAGAAGCAGCAGAGAGACTGAGATGTCTACAGGCTGAGGACAATGAGAAACTGCTACACCTGGAACCTGAGGAGAAGGAGAGGCAGAGGCAGCATGAGAAGGAGATGTTGACTGTTTACTAGAGTCATGGAGGTAATGGAGAAGGGAGTAACTGCACCCCAGAAGCACAAAAGGTCAGAAAATTTCTTCCGCAGTTTACAGAGGGGGGTAATTTTGATAATTTCATTCATATGTTTGAGAGGGTCTGTAAACAGTATGATGTTGACCAAAGGTTGTGGGTATGGTTCCTGACCCCCTTACTCCATGGTAAGGCTGTAACTGTACTTTCCAAACTATTAGACAGTGATTTCTTAAAAAATTATACTACTGTTAAGAATTGTTTGCTAGACTTTTTTAAGCTAGTACCTGAAGCTTATAGGAAAAGGTTTTGTGAGCATAGACACAAGGTAGATGAAAGTGTGTGTGAATATGTTGCTGAACTGAGCGCTCATTTTCATAGGTGGGTGAGTGGATGTCAGGTCACCACTTCTGAAGGGCTGGCAGACCTTTTGGTGAGGGAACAAGCCCTTAGCACTTTGCCTGAGGACATGAGGATCTGGTTAGCTGATAGACAATGTGCTACTTCAGATGAATTGGGGAAGAATGTAGAGCTATACCTAGCAAGCAGGGCATTACTGCACAGGAAGGGGACACCCAGTGCTTCTCATAGGTCTAAGGGAACCCATGGCGGGTAGCCCAGATTGCCCCAACAGAATCTGCCAGTGGCATGGAAAGACACTAGTCCAGATACATGTCTAGAACATAGGAGCAAATGTTTTGAATGCACCCAGTGGGGCCATATGGCATATAGATGTCCACGGAGGCAAGGTGGGGAACAAAAGTTGAGGGAGCCAGTAAATGGGAAAGACAAAATGCCAATAGTAGATTGTCTTGAGACAACCAAGGTACCAAACTGCCATCCTGCAGATGTTCTGATAGGGAAAGATGTTGATGTCAGGCTTCGAGACAAGCATGTGGATATGGTATCCTGGGGGAGACCCAGACAGACCACATACTTGCAGCCAGGACTGGTTAGGTGATTACTTCACAGAGGGAGCTACACTGTAGCAGTGAGACTGAAGGTGTGCCATAGCTGCATGTGAGTACTGATGGTCCCTTGGACAGAGTGACTGCAAGGGCAGAGGTGAGTAGTAGTACCCATGCTGACAGTGAGGCACCGCTGTCAGGGGATGTCAGACTTCCTGTGGAAGGGGAGCTGGGTAGGGTTACAAAGAGACAGTTGAGACAGGATCAGCTCTCAGACCCTACATTGCAAGGCCTGAGGCAGGTAGCTAGTGAGGCACCTGATTATCAGTGGAATGGGGATTCTGTATACTGGGACAAAGGGTTACTGTATAGAAAGTGGACCCCCGAGGGAGGGCTAGAAGGTGAGAGAGTACAGCAGTTGGTATTGCCTAGAGCTTACTGTCTGGCACTTCTAGCCATACCTCATTATATTCCCTTTGCAGGTCATAAGGGTCATAAAATGTACAAAGAGATGTATTATTCAGAACTTCTATTGGCCTGGAATTTCCAGAGATGTAACATGGTACTGCAGGAACTTTGAGCAGTGCCAAAAGGTAGGCAAGGCAGGAGACAAGGTGAAAGCTCATTTGATGCCTTTGCCTGTGATTGAGGAGCCATTTCAGAGGCTAGCTATGGATATTGTTTGTCCTCTTAGTACCTCAGGTTGCACAGGGAAAAAGTAAATCCTAATGGTAGTAGATTATGCTACAAGATACCCTGAGGCAGTGGCTTTGTTCTCCATTGAGGTGGCAAAGGTGGCAAATACTTTGTTAGAGATTTTCAGCAGGGTAGGTTTCCCAAAAGAAATACTGACTGACAGAGGTGCCAATTTTATGTCAGACCTGCTGAGTTGTCTGTGGAAGTAATGTGAGGTGTAGCACCTGAAGATCACCCTCTACCATTCCCAGACTAATGGTCTTGTTGAGAGGTTAAACTCTACAATCAAGTCCATACTACATTTGCAGACCAGTTTAAGAGGGAGTGCAACAAATATTTGTGCCATCTGTTGTTTGCTTACAGAAAGGTACCCCAGGAATCCATGGGTTGTTCACCCTTTGAGTTGCTGTATGGGCATAGGGTGAGAGGACTTCTAGATTTAATTCGAGATCAGTGGGAAGATGAGTGTGACTCTCACAAGGAGTCTGTTGTGGCATATGTCCTAAACTGCAGGACAAGGCTCAGGGAATTCATGGCCTTGGCCCAGGAGTACCTGGCAGAAGCCCAAGAACAGAAAAAGATCTGGTATGACAGGAATGCTTGAGCTAGAGAGTATGCTGTAGGGCAGCAGGTAAGGGTTCTTATTGCTGTCAAACACAACAAGCTGCAAGAAGCCTGGGAGGGACCCTACAAGGTGGTAAGAAAGGTAAATGATGTTAACTACATGGTAGAACTGCTAGGCAGGAGGCAGGAGCACAAATAGTGCCATGCTGACATGATGAAACCTTACCATTATAGGGAGGTCCTTGTGCTGATTATTTGCAATGGATTGTAGGAAACATCAGAGGAAGATCTGATGACTGATCTCCTCAATGAGGCTTGGACTGACACCTCAGTTGAAGGGGTAGCAATGTCCCAGCAGCTGTCTCCTACCCAGGTTTGAGAAATCTGAGCAGTGTTACAGGGGTTTGGGGACATGTTCACTGGGAAACCAGGGTGAACCCACCTGGTGCAGCACCAGGTGGATACAGGACCCCAAAGGCCTATCAGGCAGGCCCCTTATAGGGTGCCTGAGAGATTCAAACAGACTCTGAGGGAGAAAATACAGGAGATGTTGAAACTAGGTGTAATTCAAGAGTCCAAAAGTCCCTGGGCCTCCCCAGTGATGCTGGTGCCACAGAAGGTTGGCAGCACCAGGTTCTGTGTGGACTACAGGAAATTAAATAGTCACACAGAGTCAGATGCTTACCATATGCCTAGGACAGATGAGGCCCTAGAGCAGCTGGGTGGGGCTAAATATCTTACCACCACTGATCTTACCAAGGGTAATTGGCAGGTGCCCTTGACTTCCAGTGCTGAGAGAGGTCCGCCTTTGTTACTCCTTTTGGCTTGTATGAGTTCACAAAGATGCATTTTGGGATGACGAATGTCCCAGCAACTTTCCTGAGGCTGGTAGATCATATCCTAGTAGGAGTAGAAGGGTTTGCCCTTGCTTACCTAGATGATATTGCTATCTACAGCCATTCCTGGCAAGAGCACTTTCAACATGTCAGGGAGGTGCTTGGCAGACTACGGAGGGCAGGGTTTACCACTACACCAAGCAAATGTCAGGTGGGTATGGCAGAGGTCTCCTACCTGGGACATAGAGTGGGGAGTAGTAAGATCAGGCCAGAACCTGCCAAAGTGGAAGCCATTCAGGCATGGCCTGCACCTGTTACCACAAAGCAGGTAAGGGAATTCTTAGGGACAGCAGGGTACTACAGAAAGTTTGTTTCCAGTTATAGCACCATAGCTGCTCCCCTCACAGCCCTGACAAGGAAAAACAGGCCAGATAAGGTAGTGTGGGCCCCAGCATGTGAGCAGACATTCCAGAAGCTTAAAGAAGCTTTGGGAGGACTCCCTGTGTTAGCCAGTCCAGATTACAGCAAATAATTTGTTGTGCAGGTGGATGCTTTGAACCATGGGGTGGGGGCTGTACTTAGCCAGATTTCTTCAGAGGGAGAAGAGCACACAGTGGTTTATCTTAGTTATAGGTTCCAACACAGTAAGGAATTCTATGCAGTTATAGAAAAGGAATGTCTAGCCATAGTGTGGGCACTGCAGAAAATTCAGCCTTATCTGTATGGAAGAAAATTCACTGTAGTTACAGATCACAATCCCCTAACATGGTTACACTGAGCCAGCTAGCAAAATGCCAAGTTGCTAAGATGGAGCTAAGATAGGGTTGCAAGCATATGATATGTCAATGCAGCACTGCAGTGGGATTAGCAATGCCAATAAAAATGGGCTCTCAAGGCAGGGAATGAGGTAAGGTATCTTCAGATAGACCTAATCCTCTCAAACAACATTTATCAAGGGTCACTTGAAAAACTAGCTTGTGTTCTCTGGGAGGGGAGAAATGTGAAAAAGTCAAAGGCTGCCAGCCCAGTCAGATAAAATATTGTAAATAATTTTGTGATTTGCCAATATTAATATAATCTACAAATGTAAAAGAGAACTATATGTTATGATTAAACTATATGTTGTATTGAGCTTTTTATGACTGTTTGATCTCAAAGCTCGGAGACAGAATGTCTAGACAAAGGAATTCCTTCTATTCTTTTGAGACCAGAGTTAATTGCTAGATTTTACATGTATAATGTCTTTTATTGTTGTAGTTTCCTGACCAGGTGCAAGCTTACTATAAAATGCAAATTTAGAGTTTCTGGTAGCCTGGAAACCAGAGAAGTGCCAAGAATGATGTAATCTAAAGTCAGTCAGCAGTGATGTATTATCAATTTAAGAGACCTCAGAGAGAAAGAGAGAGCATTTTGGATTTTGTCTGAACCTGAACACATCAACTCACCAGCTCTTTGTCTTGTAAGTAGGATATTTATTTAGAACAGTGACTTCTCTTAGAACTTGATAGAAAATAGTAAGTTTAGTCTAGCTGTTTTCTATATTTGTGTCAGACTATTCTACAGTATTATTTTAAGCATTTTCCTGTGTCTGAACTCTTGACTAGCACTGTGTTGAATTGAGAAGATTTGTCTTGTGTTTTTATTATTTATTATTAAATATTTGTAAACCTTTCAACTGTGGCTGTTTTTGGTAGAGATAATTTAAGCTCTAGAGTGCATTGCATGTATACAGTGATATTGTCCAAGCCACTCCACCAAGCCTTGTTGTTCATCATACTTACTAATTGGATAATAATAATATTGCACAGTAAAATTGGACATCCTTTGGTAAGGGCTTTATTAGTAGCTGATATTAGTGGTTGTTGGTAGTGACTTCTACCGTATAGCCTGGTAGACAAGGGGGCATAGTCTGTGTGTTTGTATATAACTCATATCTCAAAGTGTGTGTCTATCAGCTACTTGGGCATGGACACAAAGCACTGGTTGGACAGAGAGGGTGCTGGAGGTTTTAGCTTGACCACTAGGCTGAGACCTGTACCCTATAGCTTGACCACTTGGGAGTTGTATTGGGGATCTGGAGAGAAAGGGAGAAACCAGCCCCAGACTGACTGTGATCTCTGTGTGCTCTTAAGGGAAATTGTACTTTACTGTGTGTGTACTTGTTATCCTTCCCAATGTGCATGCCCTTCACTGGTGCTAGTGGTGAGGATTGAGGCTCCTTGATTACTGGGCCAGTGCACAGGCATCACCCCCCCATTATGTATTACCCCAAGCACCTCATCAGGTGGCAAAGCTAATATCTGCATTACATATCACTCAGGATGCACCCTAAGGTGGTGATGATAATGCTTCACTTTCTGCACCACCTTATCAAGTGGTGAAGCTGGCATCCCCCTTATGCCCAGCATGCACTTCAAGATGGCAATGATTTCCCCATTACACATCACCCCAAATTCACCAGCTGCCTGTGTTAGTATACCTCATTAACCATCACCCCAGGATGCACTTTGAGGTGGTAAAGATAATGCTTCCACATTAATCATCACTCCACAAAACTCATCAGGTGGCAGTGCTATGAGTCCCACTTTACTTGTTACCCTGGGGTGTACATCAAGGTGGCAGTAATAATAAATTCCATTATGCATCACTAGAAGAGCCCCATAAGGGGGTTCATGTAGTACTCTCCTTTACATATCACCTAGGAGTACCAGTCTATTGTACTTCACCCCATGCAGCTCATCAGATGGCATTATTAATACCTACCATTACATGCCACCCTGCAATGCACATTGATGTGGCATTGAGAATACCTCCATTACATTTTAATCCAGATAGCTCATCAGGATGAGGTGTTAATTTCCCCCATTATGGATTATCCCTGAGTGAACTTCAGGTAGTGGTAATAATGCCTCCATTAAGCTTGACCCCATGGACCCTAGAAGGTAATGCCATAAACCTCATTAGGTGATGTTTTAATGCCTCACCTTTGTGTCACCCTGGGATGCACTTTGAGATGCTAATAATTTTGCTTCTCATTGTGTGTAAGCCCATGCACCTCATCAGATGCTATTGCTAATACACCCCACTAAGTGTCACCCAGGGATACACTTAATGGTAGAGAGGATAAATCAGAAAATGCGCCTCATATCAGTTTGCTAATATGCCACCCTCATACCTTTCAACTAGTGGTGCACTAAATAATAACAGGTATTTGAGTAAAAATAATTTTCTTCAGGAAATGCAAGCTAGTTCAAAACATGTTTTTCTAGCAACTTTTTAAGTTTATAAGGGCAATGTTTAAAATATGTCCCTGATTTTAGGCCTTTGTTACCCCATAAATTTTTATTTGTTTTTGTGCTTAGAGGTTGAGAGATATGTCCCCCCTTTGTGTCAACCCAGGATGCACTTCAGTGGGCATAATACTCTCCATTACACTTCAGTCCATGCACCTCATTAGGTTTCAATGCTAATACCCTGCTTTATGTGCTACAGAAGGGTATAGTTAGAGGAGGCAGTGATAATACCACCCCATTACACATCACCACACATGCCTGATCAGGTGGCACTTTTAAAACTACTGATTGCATATCATCTCAATATGCAGTTTGAGATGGTGATCATAATATCTTCGTTATGCATCACTCCTTGCACCTCATCACAATGTCATGCTAATACCCCCATTATGTATCACCCTGGGATGTGCCTTGAGGTGGTGATGATAATATCCCCTATTACATATCACACTACAAATATAACCAGGTGCTGTTGCTACTGCCCCTCTTTACATGTCACCCTGGGATGCTCTTCTATATGGTGATGATAATATCCCATCATTTTACATCACTCATCATGCTGCAATGTTAATATCCCACCATTCTGTGCTCTCAGGATACAATTCTAGATGGCAATAATAATGTTTCCCATCGCACATCATCACATATAAAAGAAGTGCTAATACACCCCTAGTATGTGTTATCACAAAATGCATTTTGAGATGGCAATGACAATACAACACAATATACATCATCCTATGCAGCTCATGTTAATAACTTAGATTACATGTGACTCAGCGATGCACTTTGAAGTGGTGATGATAACACCACCTCCATTATGCATCACCTCACACACCCTGGATAAAGCGATGGTACTAATACTTCCCATTCTGTGTCACCACAGAATGCACTTTAATGTATGTGTGATAATCTCTTCATTACACAGCAGTGGTAGTAACTCCCATTTTGTGTCATCCTAGGATGCCCTTTGAGGAGATGGTGATAGCATCCCCATTGTGCATTATCTCACAACCTTCATCAGGTGGAGCTGCTAATTATATGTCAAGTGATATGGACTTAAAGGTGGCAATGATAATACACACACCATTAAGCATCTCCCCACACAGCTCATGAGGAGGCTGTGGTAGTAGCCATCCATTATGTGTAACTGCAGGATGAATCTCAAGGTGGAGAAGATAATATTCCCCACTACACATTAGCCCATGCACCTCAGGTGGTATTGCTAATAACTACCATTAAATGTCACTCAGGGATGCACTTCAAGGTGGCCATTATAGTATCCACATTATGCCTCACTTCATGTGCTATAGCAGCTGGTGTTACTAATGTCCCCCTGTACGTGCCACCCCATGATGCACTTTGAAGTGGCAATGTTAATAACCTCATTACTCATCACTTAATACACTTCAGAAGGTTTCAGTGTTAATGCCCTCATTATGCATCACACCTTGATGTACTTGAAGTGGTGACAATAACACCCCTATTACACATCAGTGTATGCACCTCATCAGGTATTAGTTTTAATACCCCCATTATTTCACTCTGAGATGGCCTTCAAGGTGGCAACACTTCCCAGTTACACATCAAATAAGGTGGCTTTCGTAAGACACTCATTATGTGTCACTTCAGGATGTACTTTGAGATGTTAAAGACACTGACTCCCATTATGAATAAGTCCATG
Source organism: Protopterus annectens (assembly GCF_019279795.1). NCBI lineage: Eukaryota > Metazoa > Chordata > Ceratodontiformes > Protopteridae > Protopterus > Protopterus annectens. The sequence continues at coordinate 1,291,034,615 of NC_056733.1, read as the reverse complement.
AACCTCATCAGATGGTATCTAATAGCACATGTACATTCGCCCTGGAATACATCTTGAGGTGGTGATAATAATGCCACCCATTATGTAATCACCCAATGAACCTCATCAAGTAGTGCTGCTAATGCCCCTATTATATCTCACTGCAATATGCACTTTGAGAAGGAAATGATAATACCCTCATTATCCGTTGCCCCCATATACTTCATCAGGTGATGGTAGTAATATCCCTTCCATATGTTACCCTGAGATAGACTTTGAGGTGCCAGTGATAATTCTCCCTTAACACACCACTCAGTGCATCTCATTACATGACAGTGCTAATACTTACCCATTAAATGTCATCCTGTGATGCACTCTGAGGTGGCAATGATAATACCCCCATTACACATTATCCAATGCACCCCATCACATGGTATTGCCAATATACCCATTATTTTAACCTCTCAGGCATCACTGCATGCAACTCATCAGGTGGTAGTGCTAATAATCCTTGCACTTCACCCCAAGACATATTTTGTGGTTGCTATCATAATACCCCCATCATACCTCACCAGGTAGTAATTTTAAGCTTATTATTACTTGTCAGCCCAGGGTGCATTTCAAGATGGCAGTACTAATACCTGCTATACATCACCCTCTTACACCTAATCATATGTCTCTGATAATAGTCTCCTTATGTTTCACTTCAGGATGCACTTCAAGGAGGTTATGATAATCCCCATTACAAATTACACCACACACCTCATCAGGTGACAGTGCTAATACCTTATTATTGCATGTTACTGCTGGATGTACTTTGAGGTGGTGATGATAATAGTGCCATTATGCATCACTGCACACACCTTATCAAGTGGCTATGCTAATACTCCCCATTACAGTTCAGCCCAGAGTGCATTTTTGAGAAGGTGCTAATCCTCCATTATGTATTACTACATGAACCTTTTTAAGAGATGGTGTTAGTAACCCCCATTACATGTCACACTGCGATGCAGTTTGAAGATGGAGTGATAACACCTCCCATTACACATCGCCCCACCATCATCAGATGGTGGTTTTAATGCCATCCTTTTCCAAGTCACCACAGGATGCATTTTGAGGTGGTGATGATAAACCCTCATTAGGAATCATGCCCCACACTACATCAGGAGGAGGAGGTTGTGCCAATACAACCATTATGTGTCAACCAGGGATGTACTGGTGGTGATGATAATGCCTCTCATTATGCATCACCGATCAAACTTTATCAGGAGTTGGTGCTAATACCCCCCAATTATAAGTCACTCTGTGATGCAAACATGTCTCTAATATAAAAAAAAATATTACACAAACTTAAGCCCTGCTCACACTCTGTAGACAATCTGTCATCTGAATATCTAAAGCTTGCTTTTCCCACTATTAGCTACCCATTCTCTGTCTTGATCAATTGATCCATTTGTGAGTTATACGCCCCATCTAGCTGGAAAACATTTTACATCATTCTTCTTCTTAAAGGGGGGAAACTCCACTGAAATAACAAACCTCAGACCAATTGCAATCTTGCCCTCTCTTTCCAAGATCTTAGAGAAATTCATTCATAAACAGCTTTAACACTACTTACTTCAAGAAAATCTATTAACCTCTTCCCAACATGACTTTTGTTCAGATTATAACACAACAACTGCTCTTGTTGCCTTTTTAGACTGTCATTAAAGCCAGAGATATCAACAATTTAGTGTCTTCCCTCTTTTTAGAACTCCCTAAAGCTTTTGATATAGTTTCACATGCCAAACTACTATCAATAATGTCTGCATTAGGTTTTTCCAGTACAACAGTCACTTGGTTCTCTAGCTACCTATCTAACAGGCTACAATCAGTTAAAAGGCTCTCTATTTCCTCCCCTTTTCTTCCAGTTAATACAGGTGCCCCACAAGGCTCCATACCTGTCCCTCTCCTTTTGAATATAAGTGATCTACATACATACTCTCAGCAAACTACACTTACAAAATATGCAGATAACTCCACTGTCATTTGCTCATCTAATAGTCCTTCTCAGTTACAATCTATCACTCAGCAGGTTTTCAACTCTGTTGAAAATCAGCTCAGTGACAATCAACTTTTCTTAAATCCAAATAAAACAAAACTGCTCTTATCTCTTCCAAATCCCAAACATATATAAGAGCGACCTTTCAATATATCCTCTCTCAACAATACTGAAATTGAAGTTGTATCTCACATAAAGTTACTTGGTGTTCATAATAGACAATCAATTGAAGTTTGACCTTCATTTTCAAAAATACATAAAATCAACACCAAAAACTGGGCATGCTGTCTAGATCAAAAAGATTCCTTACTGACTCCTTAATAGTTACTCTAGCCAGTACATGCCTCCTTCCTTCACTACTATATGCCTCATTCATTTTCACTAACATTCAGATCACCCTAAGATCAAAAATGTAGCTTTTGTATAACAAAGTAGCTAGAATTGCAGCCTATCAGTCATACAACTTCCACCACTGCTCTGTCCTCAGATATTTAAACTGGCTTGAGTTTTGTCACTACTTCAAGTTCACCCAACTTGTCCTTGCTCATAAAATGGCATACAAATCCTCATCTTGCCCAGCAATCAGCACCATTCTTAACCATTATCTCCATAATCACCCTCTTCACTCATCTGAGATATACCTCCTTGATATCTATAAACTGAAAAAATCTATCAGTCACTGCCTATGTTCCTATTCAGTAGCAGGGACATTGAGAGGCATAATCACTGAATGCATTTCAGTACAGTATTTGCATGGAGGAGATAGCACAAAGCGGGCACTAGGATCCAGCAGAAAAAGCTATAGTGGCGTCTTTTCCTTTAAGGAGTGTCATGCATGTGTCAAACACATGCTAACACAGATGTAAACCTATTTTGCATTCGCATGCACAATTTAAAATAGCCATCCTTTGAGAGAGAGAAGGTAAGTAAATGAATGGTGTGTGTGTGTGTGTGTGTGTGTGTGTGTGTGTGTGTGTGTGTGTGTGTGTGTGTGTGTGTGTGTATATCATATAATATCCTTGAATTTATATACTGCGCAAGTGTTATAATGGGTTGTCAATGTTGTATAATAGGTATGTATTTTTTTTAATATGCATACTACAGAGCACAAAGAGAAGAAAGCACACGTTGGTTAAGTGTTCAGATATTCAACACTATGAATAAGAGTGCCCCTGGATATCTGGATATAATGTATCTAGGTTTCTGGAAAGCTTTCTGTATTGCTCCATACCAGGGGATTGATTTGTAAAGTCAGTAAGTACTGGGGATGGAACAGCTTAATACCAGCACTGGAATGGAGTAAATAGTGGTTTGAGAAATAGGATCAGTAAACACCTATGGGGATAGGGGATTTGTAGTTATATTCCTTGAATATGAAACAGATTATCTAAAGAAACAAGTGTGCTACCTCCAAGCTATCTTCAGGAAATACTACCCATAAACATTTACTGCCTAGTAGCAGCTGTGCAAATTGCTAACTGCCCTGAACTGTTGCTAAATTGGGATTCAAATGCAGTTTGCAGCTGGGCTTTTTATAAAGTATTCTGAGAAACCAGTGGACAGGTTAATTTCTTTGCTGTCTGTACAGATAATCTGTTTGTATAGATTGTGTCTTAGTCCATTTAAGTGTTTTATTATGTCTAGTGTAGTACAGTAGTGGTCTCCTTTGAAAGGGGGTAAGGGGCTTAGTGGGACTACCTAGTTTGCAAATACGTCATGCCAGCTGTAGAAAAGGAAACATTTGCCCAACATGTGAGGTATCTGTGCTGATGGCATCTGCTACAGCAGGGATGTCGGGAGGCATACTCACTGTGCACATTTCAGTACACTGTTTATGTGGAGGGGGTAGCACAAGCAGGCACTAAGATCTGGGAGAAAATGCTAAAGCAGCATATTCTCCCTTAAGGAGGGTCATGCTTGCGTTGCAGACACGCTAATGCAGATGTAAACCTATTTTGCACTCACACTCACAATTTAAAATAGTTGTTTTGAGAGAGAAGGTAAGTAAATGAATGGTGTATGTTTGTGTGTGTGTGTGTGTGTGTGTGTGTGTGTGTGTGTGTGGGTGTGCGTGCGTGCATGCGCGGGCATGTCCATGTGTTCAACATACCTTTCAACTGTCCAGATTTAGCCTCATAGTTTTGGTCTGTTTGTGGTTTTCTGGCAAATCACAGAGGACTGAAGTCACCAAATAATGACCTATATATTCATATCCTTCAGAAAATACATTCTAGCAACTTTCTTAGTTCAAAAGAGCAATATTTAAAATTTGTTCCTATCATACCTCTCAACTGTCCAGATTTTGGCAGAATGTCCAGATGTTTGCCTCATATTTTTGTTCCATTTCTCCTAAAATTGGTGGTTTTCTTGCAAATTACTGGCTAACCACTGAGGACTGAAGTGAGAAAATAATGGCAGACATTTGAGTTTCAAACTCCATATGCTTTAGAAAATTCATGCTAATGCAAAGCCTGCATTTATATCAACTTTCTAAGTCTGTAAGGGCAATATTTAAAATGTTGCTACTGGCTTTCACGAGATTTCTTGCTGAAAGAAGTTGAGAGGCATGACCCCTATTTGGGCCATTGTATCTCCATTATTTCAGGCTTTCTCCAGATTTCTTGCACTAAGAGATTGAGACATATGCATTCCTCTCAACTGTCTAGATTTTTGCCTCATATTTTTGGCATATTCCTCAATATTTGTGGTTTTCTGGCAAATCACTGAAGACTGAAATAAATAAATGTCATACATTTGTGTTTGACTTAATTACCTTTAGAAAATGCATGCTAAGACAAATTATGTTATTCTAGCAACTTTCTAAGTCTATAAGAGCAATATTTAAAATCTGTCCCTATGCTAAGAGGTTGAGAGGTATGGAGGTATGATGTGTAATGCTCTAGTTAAGGAGGAGAGCGGGTTAGTCAATTAACTTGGTCAGGCTTGATCCTGTAACTTGGTTACAGGAGACAAGAGCCTGAACCCTCCATACCAGCTACCAGACTGCTGCAGGAACAGTAAGCTCTAGTGGAGACAAGAGCCTGATTATCAGACTGCAGACGGAATTGTGAGTTTGAGTTTGAGTACATTTTCAGGGAATTATAAGTTTTGGTGTGTTTTCAAGGGACTAAATTTAATTTCATTTTCATAGAATTGTGAGTTTCAAGGGAATATACATTTACTGTTGTTCATGCTAAGTCTGTTTTCAGTGCGCAACTAACTGTTTTGTTTATCAAATGGCAGTCACTTGTAGAATTTGAAAGCAGTGTTTGTAGCATAATTGCCTTTGTTGCAGAAAGCTGTGGGTTCTACTACCACACCATGTAGATAGAGTGCTGATATTGCAGTCCCATTTTGATTGCAGATTATTTGGTGCATTTTAAGGGGGTATAGGTTCTACACTCCTGAGTGTGTCTTCCATTGTATAAGATGCATAGTAACTGTGAACTTGCTGTTGGTTTGTCAGTCATTCCCTATTGCAATATTACCAACTTACCATTTTTTAATGTAACATAGGCAATTAATTCTTCAAAGGCAGCAGACACTGAATTTGTAGATGAAACATTGAAATGTAAAGTTGTTTGCCAGTAGCAACTTCTTTATTAGTTACATATCACTTTTTTATGTAGAATAATTTGGATGACTTTTACCTCAGCAGAGATTGTGTGTATTGAGTAATATTGGTGGATTGTAATGACAGAAGTTTGAATGGTCTTTTATGGTTGACATTTTCTGAAATGGATAGTTTTATCATTATTGTTTCATACATTTTGTTTCATTACTTTCTAGAAGAATGTTCATAACTACAAATTTAAAACACCATTCTAACAAATGGTGCTGTATTATACAAGGAATATAATTTAATAAATCAGGAGGGTGAATCACATTACACATCTTTGTGTGCAAGGCCCTATAAATGTGTGCAAGGGGCCAATGGTTTGAAAACAGCTCAAAGGTAAACTTAGTCCTCCACTAGCAGATTAATTTTCTTTTAATGTGGGTTTTATGCTGTTTCAATGAATGTGAGTTTAAAGGGCAGAGAAGTTTACTGTTCATGCTAAGTCTGTTTTCATTGTGAGACTGTATTGTTTAGAAAATGGCTATCAGTGTTTGTGCTGTTTTGTTTCAATATCTGTAATTATTGCAGAAGTAAATAAAAAAACATTTTTCCCTGTGTCTTTATTTAAAATATCAATGATAATTCTTTCCAAGGCTTAACATACATGGCTTACATACAAGACCGGTCAGTTATCCAGGTCAGTAGAAGGCCAAACCTTGTGCTGAGGATTAACTGCTGCAGTCCTCCATTCACTAAGCATGAAGACAGTTAGTAGGCTAATGTTGAACAGTCCAATTTGAAAAAGATTTGCAGACAGGAGAGTCAAATTCCAGGCACTTTAATAGGTAAATCCACAAGCAATATAAGCACTTTTGTTCCAAGTTAGCATTTACAGTGGGAACCTCATCAGATATAAAATAATTTGTTAAACACCATTAAAATAGTAGTACAATTAAAACATTATGTATACATCAGCAAACACTCACTTAAATCAACCAATAACATATCTCATTCATCTACACACCCCAAACTTATAATAATACTAACATAAATCACACTACTTACTTACATAAAATTCATACCTAAAATTAAAAAACAGCATGACAATTATCTCCTAAGGGCTTTTAACTTTAAAATACTGTTGATAGACAGTTTTGTTTCAGCCCAGCCAAAACCTGACATTTAAGAGAAACTGCCATGCCAGTTCAGCTTTTTCCAATAGTAATGACCAGGCACCTCCACTTTTTAGGTACATGCAGCATATCAAGGACAAGAAATCTAAATTCATGTCCAAGATTGTACATAATATGTTTTGCCAAAGCGTTGAACTCTTCCTGATCCCCGATATTCTTAACATGTTCTCCTATCCTGTTTTTTTAATTTACGTTCAGTTTTTCCAATGTAAAGACATAGACAGTGGGAACAGATTGCACAGTAATTTTTTTTTCTGAGTTACAACCAAATCTACCATAGATTTTTACCCTAGTACCATTTACATGTGTTTCACTAACCTCCAAAATGTAAGAATGGAACTTACAAGTCCAACACTTGAAAATATACCCTATCTCTTTCTGTACAAATTGCTTTTCAAATTAACTTTTCAATTCCATCCCTTCTTATAAACACAAATGGGTCTATCACCAACAACATTTCTAACCTCCCTATCACCCTCTAACAGACTCCAATTCATAATCAGAATTTCCATGATAGAACCACTATCAGTGGAAAATGTAGTGATAAATAAAGAACCAAAACTGGGAGTGTCCCTTTTATTCTCTATTAATTGATCACTATTACAGTCCAAAGATGCAGCAAGTGGGGAATATGTCTGTATAGGTGGATCAAACTCTACATTACTGTCACTTACGAGACCCACCAATTTGTTACCAAAACTGGTTTAAAATGCCCTTTTTGCCTTTTCTCAATAACCTCACTCATAAGATTGCAAATTAAGTGTAGTGGATACCCTCGTTTAAGGAACATGTCTTTCAAGTTATTGGGCTCTGCCAAAAATGTCTCCCATAAGGTTACTGTGTGAGAAGTCCTTACAAACTGACCCTTTATTACCGCTTGTTTCTGGGAGAAAGGATGACTACTATCATAGTGTAGGAAACTGTTAGAGTATCTTTCCTTTCAAAAGATTTCAGTAAGAAATCTGCCATTAATCATATCTTTCATTATTAAGATATTCATATAGGGTATGTTCTCATCATTGATATTATGAGCAAATTTCAAGAACATAGTGGTTTCATTGATATACTTCAAAAAATTATCCACCTATGATCTAGGCCCCTTCCACAGGGTGAAAATATCATCCAGGAAGCGTATATAAGTGTGACAGAAGGGGAAAAAAGGAGAATTAATTAAAAGAGAATTAACATCTTTTGTAGTTATATCCCTCCAGGAAATAACTCAGCAACAATAGAAGAAATCTTACAATGGGCTACAACCAACCTGCCACAAGAAACCCATACTGTTAGAGACCTATACATCTTTTGTAGTTATATCCCTCCAGGAAATAACAATAGAAGAAATCTTACAATCTTACAATGCTACAACCAACCCCCACACAAGAAACCATACTGTTAGGAGACCTAAATCAATAGTAACAATGTAAACAACATTACATACTTATTAAAAACTCTAAAATCAGACTGAGTTTAAATGAGTACTTTGTGATGAATTTTGAATACAGTAATAAATATTAGAAAACTTAGAAACCAAATGAAGCTATGCCCCTGCCCTATCTGGGACCACAACAAGGCTTATAAAGCCCAGAGATAATGCCTGGAAGATCTGGAAAAAAAGAACAATACTAGCTTAAATAGACAGAACTAAATATACCATCTTTTACTCTTTCTCCCATACCAACCTCCATAGTCAAAGACATGGTCTACTAGACATCCTATCTACTACTTCCCCTTTGCATCCTCTAAACTACACAACTGCTTGGTGCCAATCAGCAAAACGGCAATCCAGAACTCTCACTGTCAACTATCTATCACACTATCACCTTTACTACCATTACCCCACAGGCCATTAGGTAGGCTTATTATTACTATTACTACTTTTATTATACACCTTCACCATGCCACACACATACCACTGCATACATCACCCATCACTCCCTGCTAGTCCCCTGATGACCACCTTAATCTGCTCAGCCCCATCACCTTACCTCTTCCTACTTCCAACTCCTTCAACTCCATTGAAATGATTATTGATGATAAACTGAACTCAACCCAACAAGACAGACAAACTACTATTCACCCCAACAAAACACCCAACCCTTTTTCACCCCTCACTTTCACCAATGGCAAATGGCACATTTCCCCTCCTCCATACACTCCTTGGCATTGAAATAGATAAAGATCTTCACTTGATGTCATGTCCTCTCAAAAACCATAAGAAAGTACATAAAAATTAGGAGCACTGTATAAACACAAACACTTCCTAACAGATCTGCTCACAAAATATTGTCTATGTCTATATAGCATATGTATCTGATGATGATTGTATTGTTACAATGTATCCTTTCATTAGTTTTGAACAAAAATCTTTAATCATTTTTTTTCTTGCATGTAATATTGTATTAAAATAATATCTATTATTTATATATTTTATCACTGAACATATAGTATAATAGTGAGCTTAGATAATGTGTTTTTCTATTCTAACATTATAATGTTGGCATACAGACCACCACAAGAAGATCCCATGGCAACACCTTCCACTTGGAGATAATATTCAATAATAGTAATTGTCAAACAATATAAAATTAGTTTTCAATACCAAATTCAAAAGTTGTTCATAGATGTTTATCATGTCCTGTGATATCCCTTTATCTCTTAAATAATCACACAACCATTCTTCCCCTAAATCATGGGGTATGATGGTATAAAGGTCTTTTACATTTACTGGTATGAAAAGAAAATTGTTATCAAATTGTATACTGTCCATTTTCCTGGGAAAATCCCAAGAATCTATGCATAAATAAGGCTCATCCACTACATATTTCTTAAGTTTCATATCCAGGTATTTAGCCAAGGGTTGGTGATCTAACCCCTGCATCCACAACTGGGCACATAAGGGGTTGATGTGCATCTTTATGTATCTTGGGCACCCTGAAAATCATAGGGGTTACTGGCTGGATAACTGTTAGAAAATTAAGTTCTTTAATAGATATAGACCCCTTGATACATAAATATTTTAGGTTCATAGGTTAGTACTAGGCTAATTGCCCTTGCGAGCATTTTAAGCCTAGCAAATTATCCCTTGTGAGACTCAAACCCTGCACTTTGGGTTTATAATTCAAACACCTTAACCATTAGTCCATCCTCCTAACCCTTAAGAAACGTTTTATTCTCCTATAAGTACCATTTAATTCATTAAGGGAACTTCTTACATATGTAAAACTAGTCAAAATCCTCTTCATTTTATACATATAGTCAACTCTATTCATAATAATGATTCCTCCCCCTTTATCTGGCTTCATTATTCTTACACCTGAAGCTTGTGTTAGAAACCCTAGTTCCAATAGTTCTGTTTTACTTAAATTGTTTTTATACTTCCTATTAGTTTGAGCACAGAGGGCTCTGATATCAAGCTCACAAACCCTCTCAAAGACTTCCAATGCAGGGTGTAATGGGGGTTTGAATGCACAAGAAACCCTAAATGGGTCAGACACCCAGTCAACACCATGGAACATCACATTAAGATTCAATTTTTTTACATACTGCTTTAAATCCACCAGAGTCTGTAAAAGTTTAACAGGCCTGCTAGGAATAAAAGTTAAACCTTTTGAAAATAAGTCAGAAATATTTGAGTTGACAGATAAAGATAAAAAATTATACACCTTAAAGTCATTTAGGCTGTTCAATATGATTTTAACCGCATGTAAAAGGGCGTCCTGTCCCTCCTCAAGTGCATAATTCAATGTAGATATAACACCTATTTCCTCCCCCCTCCATGGCCCTCTATTGTTGCCCCTTTTTGACCTGAATGCCCCCCTCCCTGAGGGGTAATTGACTTGTTGAAGCCCATGTTGATTGTAATCTGCTCTGCGCTGATTCAATAAACTCTCAGATGTCTAAGAGGTCTACAATGAGAGAAGAAGTGGAGCTCACCATAGAAGAAGAAAGAACAGCACTAAGGAAAATGAAATCAGGGAAAGCAATAGGCTCAGATGAGGTCACAACATACATGATAAATGTGGTGGATGAGATAGGGGAGAAATGGCTCCTGTGGGTACTAATAGCAGTGTGGAGAAAAAAGTGTATCCCAGATGACTGGAGGATAAGCATACTCTTGCCAGTGTACAATAACAAAGGGGACATCCACAATTGTGGGCAGTATAGAGGCATCAAACTCTTATCACATTGCAGGAATGTTCTGGGGAGGCTGACTGATAAACAGATATGCAGAGTAGTAGAAGATAAGATGGAAGATGAGCAGTTCAGATTCAGATCAGGATGCAGCACAATTGACCCAATGTTTCCAGTGACATAGATACTTGAGAAGAGAAGAGGAGAGAGTCCAACTGGCAATTCCTAGACTTGGAGAAAGCATATGACAAGGTCCCAAGAAAACTGATCTGGGCAGTACTGTAGTGGTTTGAAGTCACATAAACATGGGTAGAATTAGTGCAGGCTATGTGCAAGGACCAAATGACTCACATACGAACAGTGTTCAGCCTCACAGAGGGACTCCCAGTGGGAGTGGATGTACACCAGGGTTCACCTCTGAGCCCACTGCTGTTCATACTGGTGATGGACTACATTAGCAAATAGGTCAGAGGGGACAGATCAACAAAGTTGCTGTATGCAGACGATGTGGCATTAAAGGCAGACTTTGAGCTAGAACTTCAGTAAGAATAGGAGAATGGAATGCAAAACTGAAGGCACATGGGATGAAACTAAGTACAGATAAGATGGTGGTAATAGCTGCAAACTGGGAAATCAGAAGAAGCTGAGAATAGCGATAGAAGGGAAGATAGTGGAACAGGTAAACAGCTTCAAGTATCTGGGGGTTTGAGGAGAAAGGAAGTCTGAATGAAGAGGTCAAAGCTAGAATCAGAAGGGCTGCAGCCAACTGCAGCCAACTGGCATAGAATGTCAGGTGTAGTCTATGACAGAAGAATGCCAAAGAAGCTGAAAAGTAAGGCATACAAGACAGTGGTGCAACCAGTACTACTGTATGGTACAAAAATCTGGGCAGTAATGGCAAAGCAGTTGAAGAAGCTAGAGGTGATGGAAATTAAGTGCCTGAGAAGGGTGGTAGGATGCACACTATGGGACAGACAAAGAAATAAGGACATAAGAGCAGAAGCCAAAGTAGCTCCAGTTGCAGAAAAGATCTGAGAGAACAGATTATGGTGGACTGGACACATGCAGAAAAGCAGAAGACAATTTGGGGAGGGAGATTTGGGACAGACAGGAAGAAGGTAAGAGGAAGCCAGGATGTCAAGCAAAGAGGTGGATGGATTGTTTGAAAGAAGATCTGTGAAAGTCAGGCATGAGTGTTGATGAAGGACGGAATGTGGCACTGAATCGAGAGAGTTGGTGACAGTTAACACAATACCCTGACCCAATGTAGAAAATGGGAAAAAGGGGGCTGATGATGATGATGATGATGATTACCGGTACTCTAATGAGCCACTAGAGGGGTTAAGAGCTACAAAGGGAAGAAGAGTAATGTTGGGGGACAAATTGATCTGTCCTTGAGTAAATGGAAAGGTATTTTGTTTTTTGACTTACGGAAGATGCACCTTTGAAATGATATGTTCATGCATCATGTAAGTAATTACTACCCTGGTATATACTTGCCAGTGATCTGTTCAGAGATTAGCAATATGAAGGGGGCATGCCTTGGTCTGCAGTGTTAATGTGGATGTGGCTTGTTGAGGGAGCAGCATTCTGGGAGTTGTGAGTACAAATTTGAAAATCCTGGCTACACCCCTGTTCAGTAGCCAAGGTCTGGGATAGTATTCCTACAGCTGTTTGAGCAATGCCATGTAGTCACATATTCAAATAATTTCTAAAGAGATTTCTCCTTACCTCCTGGCTCTGTGCATGTCTTACACCAGGCTGACACTGCCCATTATTCCTTCCTTCTCTTCCCTCTCTTCATTTTCTTCCTTCTCCTTCCCTTGCTCTTTTTTTCCCTTTCCTTTCCTCCCTTCTCTTATTAGCCAAAGCACCAGTTATGTCTCTGTTAGCGCCCTTCTTTTTTATCTCCATTCCCTAATCTCCCTGCCCTAATCCATTTCCTTTTTCTTAGCCTTTTGCCTATATTTAAAATGCTTAATATATTTACCATTGGTTATCACTATTGATTGTATTTTAATAGGTGTTCAATATCCTATGATTGTTATTCAATTTCACTGTATGCTTTTCTGATTTGACTTTATTTATCCAGTATGTTGATTCTATTATTTGTTACTACTCTTAATGTGATAATATTGTGTAGTTTATTATTTGAACTATGTATGTTGGAGATTTTCTCCCTGAGCCCCTGCCAAAAATGGGATTTATGTCCAGTTGGGCTTTCCCTGTAAACAAATGCCAAATAAAAATGAAAATTTGAGTTGGCAATGTTAATACTCCACCTCATGCATTGCCCTAAGAACCTCTTCAGATGCTGGAGATGATGGTGCTAGTTCCCTCCATTACATCACCCTGGGATGTACTTCAAAATGGCAATGATAATATTCTCATTATATATCACGAAACTCACCTCATCAGTTAAGGGTGCTAACACCACCATTATGTGTCATTCCAGGATGTACATCAAGAGGGTGATGATATCAACCCCATTAACTGTCACCCTGTGCACCACAGTGCTATTACCACTCATTATGCATCCCCCAAGATGCACTTCAAGGTGGCAATAATATCTCCCGTTATGCAACAGTCCATGCAGCTAATTCAGTGGACATGATAACACCACAACTGTCAAAACTTTGTCACTTCAGGAAGCACTTCAACAATATGATAATATCTCCTCCCTATTGTGCATCCCCCAAGCACCTTATGAGGTGGCAGTGCTAATAAACCTCATTATATGCTACTCAAGAATACACCTGAAGGTAGCAATCATAGTACCTCCTTATTATGCATCACCACACGCACCCTATTGGGTGACGGGTATCCTTCCATTACATGTGACAGCAGGATTCACTCTGAGGTAGTGATGATAATATCTTCTTATTACGTATCACTCCATGTACCTCATCAGGTGGCGGTGCTAATTCCTCTCATTATATGTCACCCTATTATGCACTTCAAGATGATGATGCTCTCCCCCATTATGCGTCACCCCATGCACCTCATCAGGTGCCAGTGCCAACAGCTACTATTACATCTTGCCCCATGATGAATTTTGATGGGACAGTAATAAAACCTTTTATATGCCATCCCTACAATTTCATCAGGTGGTGGTGGTGGTGGCAGTACCTTCCAATATGTGTCACCATGGGTTTTACTTCAAAGAGTGATGATAGTACCCCAATTACAGATCACATCAAGCACCTCATAAGGTGCAGGTGCTAATACCCCTATTATGTGTTACCCTAACATGCACTTTAAGATGACAATGATAATACAGCCCTTATAAATCATTCAATGCACCTCATCAGGTGGGGTGTGCTAATACCCCATTATGTACTGTACCACAATGCACTTCTAGGAGGGAATGAAAACACATTGGGGGGAATTTAATAAAGCCTACACAGATTTATTTTTCTATGTAGGTATGGTGGCATGCTGGTTACACGAAAGTAAGCAGGGTTGCAATCCAGTAAGCAGAGATGAACAGCTTGCACAAGCGCGCCAACATGGACGTATCCATGACATGCAAATCACCTCATAAACAGGTGAATTGCATGAAATGAGGAAGGTAGAGTGATCCAGAAAACAGATAGGTTGTCATGCAGACCCCGTGTTGGTGTCCGTAATTTACATGGAAAAATTCTTTGTACAGGATGTTAAATAGATAACAGGGACTGTAAAAGTTCAGTTAGAAGGGCAGAAATAGCATAGCAGACACAGATATGTGTAAAACTATCCACCAAGTATCCAAAACTATATGGAAAATAATTTAAGATATATATATTTTAATAATCAGGGCATGCGTGCATAGTGTGCCACAGTGCGCAAACATGCCATTATGAAAAAAAAAATTAAAAAGGGTGCGAAAATGTAATGTAGTAGTATCTGACAGTAACGCATGATGGGACCCTACATGTAGTATCTCAAATGCTGGAATGGTGCTGTTGTGAAGGAGGCTGGGCCGAGAACTGTGCAGTATCCAGGTTGTGTGCACAGATCCCTAGCAAATGAGGTGGGGTTACTGAATACCACAAATGGGTATCTGTGTCCGCAGATCCCATTCATGTAGGCACAGAACCATGTTGGTGTGCCAGAAGAGGTAGCTGACATCAAATGGGGGTGTGTCTGCAAACGTATAAGCTCATTGGAGCACAGCGGCACCTATTTGCATGGGGTGGCACTCTGATGTACAGGGGGGTGTTTCCAGTGACTGCTAAACTTTGTTTACCTTCATGGTGCATGTTTCAGCATGTTTCCACATGTTTGCACAACATGCCCCTGTGCTGAGCATGCCTGTCCATTGGGCTGTATCTACTGACTGCTGAGCATTGCTTATCTTTGCGACGTGGGTTTGCATGGCACACTACAATGCTGAGCAAGGAAGGCTGTAAAAAAAATTGGCTGAAAAAGCCAATGATATATTAATTACTGATGAGCCCTGTTTCACTTAAACTATGTTCATTAAAACCCCTTAATGATGTACTTGGAAGGTGAAATGCATCATGGGTAGCCAATCACACAGGCTGCACCTACAGCAGAGCAGTATAAAGGCTGCATACACCCTACAATCTGATTTCACTCCCATACTCTGCACCAGTGGAGTACATACTTGGGATTTTTAACTGATGGGAAGCAAGGGGCTGCTGCAAATCTGCTACATCTGTATGTGCTAGATGCTGATGTCAGTGCTGAAAACAGGCCTAGACTGAGAAGGACAAGAGTGTTCAGGCCCAGGGTAACCTAGCAGAGCTACAAGAGTTGGAGATTGTAGAGCGCTATAAATGGACAGGGACATACTACAAGAACTCACTGATTTCTGCCGCCCTCAACCCAGACCCAGAGCCAATAGAGGTATGTGTAGCTCTTAGGATACTAGCTACAGGTACATTCCAAAGACCAAGTGATGACATGGTGGGGTCTTGCAGGCATCAGCATCCAGGATACTCCACCAGTTCCTGGATGCCATGCTACCAGATGCCAGCAGTGAGCACATTTATTTACCCCACACCCCTGAGGAGAGGGTCAGCAGTATGCAACACTTCTACTGTGTAGCACACTACCTTGAGGTACTGGATGACATAGATTGCACTCATGTACCCATCACAGCATTATCTGGTGAAGAGGGTAGAATCAATGTCAACCACAAGGAGTATCACTCCATCAGCTGCCAGGTCATATGAAATGCCCAGGGCATTAACATGAATGTGTGTGCTGGCAGCCCTGGCAGTTTTCATGCCTCCCATATTTGCCATGCATCACAGCTGTACCAGATGTTTGCTAGGGTGACATCCTGTATGGCAATTTACTAGGGGATGCTGGCTACGCACTTGAACCATGGATGATGACACCCATCATAAACAAACACACACCCACCCACAGAAGAACACCATAATGAGGCACACGCACAAGCAAGGAACATCATAGAGCATGTGTTTGGGCTGCTGAAGTCACGGTTCCAGTGCATCGATATATCAGATGGAGCCCTGCAGTACTCTCCAGCCACATGTGGGCAGATCTTCACAGTGTGTGCCATGCTACACAATATGATCCTGTGGAAAAAGCTGCAGCCCCCCCTCCAGTGCCCAAGTCCCCACAGCCACACCCACAGGGGACTCAGAGGAGGAACCCTCTGAGGTTGTCCCTGTAGGCAGACATAGGTGTGCCCAGTATGCCCTGGCCAAGGCCAAAAGACGATGCATAGCACATGCACTGACAACCTAGGGCCCTATGGACTGATACCTTACACTAACTCGCATACATATAGTAAATATGATGCCAACCAGCCCACACAACCTGTACTTCGTGCATCAGACAGAGTCAGCACTGGATTACAGGTCTATCAACTACTGGATTCATAAGGTAAGTCACTCTCCTATACACCACTTGTAAGGGGTACTAGAATATTGTAGCATATGTATCGATCTGCTGCATGTATGCAAGAGAATATAGTGGACTATTGGGCTACTTGCAGAGATCTGACAGCCACTTGAGACAACAGGTACTCTGTCCAATAGTATGTGCCCCATAATATTCACTATGCTACATGGCTGGAAAATCCACTACAGTATTCAAGGGAGATGGCAAACAGTGAGGTCACAGGACAGTCGCATGACTGTCTATGCCAGCAGACTGTGGGTTGGTCATTCCCCACCCCAACACATCAGTGCTCTGATACAACTGCTGTAACAGTAAGTCTGCAATGATATACCAGAAGACCTGACAATTCCAGGGCTGTGACAGAGAACCTGGCCATACATTGTATTTCCCATGTAATGCAGGGGTGAGAATGTATGTCTCTTGATAGTGTGAGGAATGAAACTTCTCTGCCTAGTGGCTGGTATGGCTCACTGAGCTAGGGACCTTAGCATGGGTGATGGTGCTGATGGTTTGAATATTGCAGCATCTACATCTTTTGCCTGTAAGGTACTCGTATGGTGGTATTCCCACAGACTGTCATACCCCTCAGTCTGTTACTGCAAGAAAGCTGGACAAAGCCAGAGAGAATGGGGGGACAAAGGGCCACAACTACAGACAGACATCACACATACTCTTATAGGTTCATAGGTAGGTACTAGGCTATAGACCTTGGGGCCTATATAAGCCTAGCCAAAAAGGTTACCTGGCTTTCACCACCCAAGAAAATTATTTTCCTGTGCCCCTGTCAAGAAGTGCTGCAGAAGTGATCCCAGGGGTGAATTTTCTATTTTCCATCCAGTCATCAAGGTTTTTTAAAGAAGACCAATGAGGAGCTTTGCTTGACATGACTGGGTAGTTTGTTCCAGAGTATGGGAAGTCACTGGGACAGGAATCTATCCCTCCAGCATGTTCTGTTTATTGTGGTGACAAGGTTTAAGACACTGGAG
This sequence comes from Protopterus annectens, assembly GCF_019279795.1. Classification (NCBI taxonomy): domain Eukaryota; kingdom Metazoa; phylum Chordata; order Ceratodontiformes; family Protopteridae; genus Protopterus; species Protopterus annectens. Next base: position 1,291,016,846 of record NC_056733.1, on the reverse strand, counting down.
CATGTGGTTCGGAGAGACTGGGATTTTTTTAAGTGTAGCATGCCCAACAGCTCTGGGTTTGACATAGCTTTCTATGTTAGGCAGAGATTGCCTCTGAGTAGGTGTATGTGATGGAGTAGAGCTGGAGTTTTTTGAGATGGTCTGTGTATGGCATCTGTTTGAGGCTGGTAATCCTCTTAGTGAGGTATTTTTGTGGCCTTTCCAATTGTTGTAGTTGTCTTGTGAGGTACATGCCAAATGGAGCATTGTACTCTATAATGGGTCTGATGAGGGATGAGTAGAGAGGAACAATGACCTCCGTTTTTCTAGAAGAGAACCCTTTTGTGATGAGGTGCACCACGTAGAAGAATTTCTTGACTACTGTGGTGATGTGGTTATCAAAGGGGCGACTACTGTCCACCCATCAAATCTATTCTTATCATACTTTTGTTTAGTAGTGAGAGCACACCTATGTGGTAGTTTATGGGTACCGGATTTTTCCCAAAGGGGATGACAATGCACTTCTTGGCATTGAGCTTGAGGCTATGACTTTGACACCAAGCATCTATCTCTGTGAGGCCCTTTTGTAAAATGTCTACATCATTAGGTGATTGTTTGCAGTCATCTGTGAACTTTGCTAGCCAAAGACCTTCTGTGTTGGCCTGCACTTTAGAGAAGTAGATGCCGAACAGGAAAGGACCCAGGACCGAACCCTGTAATACTCCACTCATCACTGGTCTGAAGTCGGACTTGGAGTCGGCTACTTTTACTGTGTGGGTTCTGTCAGTGAGCCAGTTGGCCACCCATCTTGTGACATAGGGATTTATGCCCAGTTTAGTGAGTTTATCTATAATTCCAGAGTGGGGGATGGTATTGAAAGCCTTGGCAAGGTTGAGATAGAGAGTGTGCACTACCTTGCCCTCATCTATGGCTCTAGCGACTGCTTCAAAGAAGTCAATCAGGTTTAGTAGACATGATCTACCTTTTTCAAACTCAAACTGAGTGGGGTCCAGGGTTTGGAGGTTACCTATGTCTTTGTTTATAAGCTCCAAGATGATATGTTCTATGGCCTTGCAGACCATGCTCATTAGGCTAATGGGGCAGTAGTTTCTGGGGTCTGTGGTGGCACCCCCTTTGTGGAGTGGGATAACCATCACTATGCGTCATTAGTGGACACATAGCCTGAGGTGAGGCTATGATTGAACATGGTGATTAGGTGGGGTGCCAGATCGTTCTGTAGTTCGTGCAGTACACAGCCTGGGATGTTGTCTGGTCCCACGGATGCTGTGTTCTTGGCTTTGTAGAGTGTGGTCTTTACTTGTTCATCCATGATTACAGGGGCTTTTGCATTCTTCCAGTATTAAGATGGGCTCTTTGGAGGGTGAGGGGGGGAATAAAGGTAGCACTGAACCTATCTGCCAGGATATTGGCAATATCGGTTGGTTCTGTATATTTAGTGCCATTGTGCTGTAGCTCAGAGCACATCTGAGTGTTGCCATTGAGATTCTTGACATAACTGTAGAACGCTTTGTGGCTGTCTTTGGAATCAGTGGTGATTTTTTTTTCGTAACTGGCTTTGGAGGATTTTATGAGCGATCTCAGCATCTTGCTGAGGCTGACCAGGGAGTTCCTCCAATCTTGGGATTTTACTCTTTTTTGCAACAGCTTCTTCCTTCTGTTGTAGAGTTTGTTTATGGCAAGGGACCACCAGATTGGCTTCCTTTTTTTGGAGGATAGTGTCTTGGTTCTGTTGGAGATGGCATGATTCGTGCACTTGTTTATGTGCTCATACAGTGCATTTGTGTAAGATTCAGCAGTCGTTCCTCTATTTTCCATCTGCATGGGTGTCGTGAAGTTTGCCATGTCTGTCTTAAGAAGCATGAAGTTGGCTTTGGAGTAGCTTTTGATGGTGGTTTCCTTAATGGGGGGGGGTGAGATATGGATTTCTAGGGAGATTAGCTTGTGGTCGGATCTGACCAGCAAGGAGTTGACCTCTGGCATGGAACACCAGTTACCCATATTGGTAATGACCAGGTCCAGGATATTGCTGCCCCTGGTAGGGGAGTGGACAAGTTGATCTAAGGCATTGGAATTTATGAATTCCAGAAAACGTTGAGCGAATGAGTTGGTACATGAGTAGTTTTCCCAGCTGATGGTGGGGGAGTTGAAATGGCCCATAATTAAGGTATTGGGTTGTACCTTAATATTTTCCAGCATCTTAAGAAATGAAGGGTGGGAATCCTGGAGCATGGTGGGGGATCAGTAACAAGCTACAACCTGAATTGCAGTCTTGCCCAGTGTTAGTTGCACTTGGATAATTTCGGATACATTATGTTGTGCAACTAGCCTGGAGGTGTGGATATCCTTAATGAATATGGACATGCCTCCGCCTTTAGTGTTTCGGTCCAGGTTAGGTGGCCAAAAGGTGTGGTATGAATTATAGCCTGGTAATGCAGGGGTGCTCTCTGGAGCCTTGAACCAGGTATCTGTCACTCCACAGATGATGATGTTCTCCATTTTAAGGAGTGCCTTGAGTGAGCGCCTTTGGAGGTTTAGACGTCTAGCACTGAGTAGCATTACCATCAGAGTTTGCTTGCTTGTACCTGTTATGGTGGTGAATTTAGCATTTAAACCTTGCCTAAAAAAGGCACTATAGGGGTGGGAAGAGCCTTATCCAGTATCCGGAATCTCAGGGGTGACAGGTGCAGGCCATGTCTGATAAAGCATCATGGTCTGTTGACCATGTTGTCCCAGGCAGACAGATACTGGATCCCCTTAGAATGACACCAGAAGCATAGCCAATTGTTGAAGTCAATCATTTTGTTCTTGTACTGTGGTATCATTCCGGGTGATGGCAGGATGCTACTCAGGGCTAGGGTCATACCTACCTGGGTTACAAGATCTGAGAGCACCTCCATGTCTCTTTTCATGTAGTCCAAGGAGGTATGTCTCAGGTCATTCACACCAACATGGACAATGAAAGAGTCATATTTGTACTTGTTGTGGAGTGACCTGAGTGCATGCATTATGTAGCAGATCCTGGCACTAAACAGGCAGCTGACAGTAACTTTCTCCTTGTTTAGCCTGGTGAGTGGAACATCAGTGTGCTTGCCTATAGAGTCACCTAAGACTAGTGTGCTGAGTTATGAACCTAGAAGATGGCTAGTATAACAGCAGGTTGCAACAGGAAAGGTTAGCTGCAGGATGGAAAGGCTGCCACTTAATGTTGGCAATTTGCAGTATTTTACCAAAAACCACAAATGTATGAGGAAAAGACCAGACATATGGGGCGCAATGCTGAACATTCTGCAAAAACTTGTACAGGGAGAGGTATGCAGACTATTACCCTGTGTGTCATGTTACATCATGTACCCCAGTCACATCATATGACCCAACCTCTTAGAGCAAAAATCTGAACAAAGCCATGAATACAAGTGGGACAAAGGCCCAAACATAGGGGCAATGTATAAATATTGCTCTTACAAACTTAGAAAGTTGATATAATAACAGGTCTTTCATTACCATTAATTTCCTGATGGGTATGGAGTCTGAAACTCAAATGTCTGTCATTATTTCTAACTTCAATCTGTAATGATTTGCCACTAATTTTCCAGAAAACCACACTTTTATAAAAAATGGACCAAAACTATGAGGCAAAAATATGGACACTCTATGAAAATCTATACGTTTGAGAGGCAGGAGTCACATATTAACTACAGCAAACAACCGGGGAATGCCTTGGCCAAGTGCAGGGAAGTACAGTACTACAGAAACAGGTGCAGCCAATGTCTGCAGCATACAAAATGCCGGACTAGAGTACCAGTAGCTCTGGCCTGGAGACACCTTGTAAGTACTGACAGTCATGCTGGGCAAGCTCCTACACTTAGCTTGCCTGAGCACAAGTCTGTTGCCTCTTCCTCACAAAGATCTGCTATGTGAAAATATGTCTGTAAATACAGACAGCTACCTATACATATCTATCTGTCTCTATCCCCCTCACACATGATTAGTGTATCTATCAGTATGTGGCACATATATATATATATATATATATATATATATATATATATATATATATATATGATAACGCTATATAAAGTAAAATGATACACAGACTCTTTACATATATCTACTTAGTACATTTACATAATGTACACACAGCAACAGGCAAGAAGACATCCCTGTTATGAGTGTATATATATATATATATATATATATATATATATATATATATATATATATATATATATAAAACGTGTGGGAATGTAAGAATGTCTCCACAAACCCCTGAATGCTGGGGTTATCTGCACTTACACATCACAGCAGTTATCTGATGGGACCAGACCAAGGCTGCCATAGTATATAATCCACTCACCCACAAACCCCTGTGCCTGTGGAATGTCATCCCATAGACAGACACAGTTGAGCAGGTTTTGTAATGTACAATGTTTGCAATGCATGCCTTGGATAAGCCATATTGTCCCTGGCCATATGTCTGCCTATCTAACTTCAACCAGCCACATATGGCCATACTGCTAACTGCACACACATAGCAGGGCTATTAACAGGTATATCACTCTTATGACACTAGATACAATAACGGTACCAAGCAGTATAACTCTGCAGGCCACATATGCTGTCTAACACAAGGCTACTTTCTATACTCCACAAGTACTGTGCCTGTATTCACACATAAAACAGATATTACCTGTGGCGTGTGCAATAAATACGCTAAGCTACAGTGTGTATAGTGTGTACTACCTAGATAGGTAGGGGTTCTAATTTCACATTAGCCAACTGGTGTGGTTTTGTGTGTGTGTGTGTGTGTGTGTGTGTGTGTGTGTGTGTGTGTGTTAAATATATCCCCTTGCAGCAGTATAGACATGCCCATATATCCTATCTCTGTGCCATGATTATGCATTTTAAGGCCCTGTGACTACCTGCTGGCCTCTAAATTGCCCTCCTTTACAAGGCCTGCTGATGTCATCAACCTTAAGATTAGTGGCTGACAGCCTAACATCAGATAAACTCTGTGGCACATGCAATAAGTACTGCAAGCTATATTGTATAATACTAGATAGGTAGGCATTCTACTCTAACATCAGCCAGCTCTGTGTGTGTGAGTAAATATATACCCCTTGCAGTGCTATAGACAAGCCTGTATGGCCTATCTCTGTGCAATGCTTATCTACCTGCTGGCCTCTACATTGTCATCCTTTACAAGGTCTGCTGATGTCATACACCTTAAGAGTGCTGGCTGACTGTCTAATATCAGATAACTCTGTGGCGCATGCGATAAGTACTGCAAGCGTAGATAGGCAGGGGTTCTCTTTTCACATCAGCCAACTCATATGTGTGTGTAAATATATCCCCTTGCAATATTACAGACATGCCAGTATGGCCTATCTATGTGCAATGGTTATGCATTTTATGGTGCTGTGACTACCAGCTGTCCCTAAATTGCCCCTTCTGGGAAAAGCATGACTGATGTCCACCACCTGTCTGACCCGGACACAGGATATTTGCATAACCACATTACCACACCTTGTTGATTTGTAGATTCAGAAAATCCAGGTGACACTTAACAAGGGTATCAGACCTTAACACAAAGTATGAATGCATGAGTAAGCTGACAGCCAACATTGCCCCTGATAGACTGTTCTACACATATGCAGCTAGGGAGCCCTGCATGAACACTACCATACCTTGCTGTTGTCATATATCTGCTGTGCTGCCATGCCATTATGTGCCACTGTATTGACACCATGTGTCCATGGTCTATGTCCTCAGAATTCTGCAACAGAAACATACACAGGTCTGTGACACACCTGTCATTCTGTAACACTCATGCCAGTACATCATGCAAGATAAGATACACAAAGTTTGCTGTGTAGTCATGCCACATGCCAGCATACAATACCTGTTGTGGGCCACAACAAGTGGCATGGAAAAACAATACAGCACTACACAATTGCATGTCAAGTAATAAAGTCACCCTGTGCATCAGACACATAGATGCATTTTCCTGCATCAATGGCACAGTTGACAGGGATGTGGCACAGGTATCATCCCATGCACAGTGTGTGTTGTGGGGGTGCTGGAAGCCTAGGCTGTGCCAAACAGTTGACAGCATGTTTGTAACTCATGAAGGGGTGTGGGTTAGATGGGCCATGGACAGGTGCAGTGTGTGTTTGTAGGTGATCTTCATGTGACAGTGTTTTTTGAGTGTGTGCATGTACACAGACAAGCCCAGTGCTAGCCCTACATTTGAAAATGGTGGACAGCTGTGGATCATAACATGGTAGAGTGGACAGATCACTGTCTACAGCCATGAACACGGGAACTGGCTCTGCCAGGAGTAGCACTGGCACCACTATGCCCAAGGTCAGATAGATTGCTAGTACCTGATGGTGACTGCTATCTGCTGGGGCTGTGTCCCCCAATAGACCACACAAAACCATGTTCCCATGGCCTGCCATGTCATGGTGTGTACAGCACACTTCATTCTGTAGTGCTGGAGGTACTGCCACTACAGGAGTGTGACTGTTCACAGCCACATGGACCCTCACAGATAGTGTTGCTGACCTACATCCACATGTCCGATGCCCAAATCTACTGAGATGTTCCAGCACAGACAATGTGCAGTCCAAGACAGACACTGTCTCAGCCCACCGTCTTTCCACTGCATTAATGAACCGATCCAGGGTGTCCCCCAATGCGGTGAAGGCACTAATGGATATCAGACTGTGCTGCATCCATAACTCTAAGCATACGTCTGTCTGGCTCTGATATGCTAATTGCAGCCAAATCATCTGGATTGCACTATCATTAGCCAATGACATGCCACCACAGTGCAATATATAAGGCCTTCATCTAGACCCGGGCCCCTTTCATAGCTGTTCAGATGGACAGTACTAAGGCTTGGCAATTACAGCATCACAAAGGGTATGTATCATAACTGTTAATTGTAGAGATTTATGCAGTACGTCCACAGTTTCACCTAATATGTTTGGTTAGTGTCCCATGACATTGTGGTCAAATGTCATATCACTGGCAATTCATTGGGGGTTGATGTGAGTAATGAAAGAAACACATCTGAGTGTCAGACACCATACCCATCAGAATATGCATGCCAATGCAATAGCTGTTATTCTATCACCTGACTATCTTTGTAAGAACACACTCTAAAACATGTCCCTAATGCTGGGCCTTTGCCCCCACATTAAGTATGGCTGTGTTCAGATTCCTTGTTCTAAGGGGTTGGGGTGGTATGGTAGGTCTGTAGCAGCTACCTTTATGTACAGCTGTGTGTGCTACAGGCTGCAGTTGCTGCTGCAGGCTAGAACACATAGGTGGGAGTGTGAACACTTTGGAGGACAGCAAGCTGTATGTGTATGTGTGGTAGCTGTGTCTGCCCTGTCATTATGGCAGATCTAAGATAAGGGTACTCTTTACAGTCCAATCAAGGCATGTGATTAAGTAATGTCTGTTATGCAACAGTGCCAGTACCAGAGTAGTAGGCAACATATAGTTAGGCTATACAGATATGTGCAGTGTGTCCCTATCTGCAGGCCTTTGACTTGCAAAACTGGGTAGTGGTTCATTAATTAGCAGTAACCTGTCGATTATGAATGCATGACTCAGTCATTACTTGCTGTCATCACAATAATGTAACTGAACTGCAACACAAAACTGGATTTGAACCCAGGAAGGTGTGTGGCAAAATGTACTGCAAGCTAGGCATTTAACACACTGAGCTACTGAGTCACTGCTGATTGCTGACTGACTATTTACCTAGAGCTCACCTGGAACCAAAATATGACCTGGTAGTAGTACTACAGTTTTATACTAAACTGCAGTGACAGTAGAACACACATGCATGAAATGCAAGCATGACAGAGATAATGGGTAATCTATACATTAGTATATTGAATGCAGGTGTACACAATACATTGTTAGTGGGCTGAAATATTTGTGAAGTCAACAAAGAATATCAGATCATGGAGTGGGCTACCTCAACAATGTACCTTGCTTACCTGCTGTTCGTGGATGACTATGTGAACAATACTGGCCTCGAAACAGCCTTGAACAGTACTATATGTCTTAAACAATAAATTTGGCAACCATTATATTTGCATTCTACAGTTATTACAGTATTATACTTGGCTGCAGCACCTGACCTTATAGCCTGAATGCATACAGCTGTACTACAATGGTCAGAACAGGACAATCCTGATGTACACCATTTGCCTTGGTGTTATTGGTATTGGTTCATGTGTTATTGCACAACAATTGGCATTATTCATTTCTTGCAAAACAGCTCTAATCACACACTTATTGCACAACAGACTGTATTGTATATATGGTAATGCAGTTACTGGTATTGTTTTGAGTTTTTATTGCATAACAGTTGTTATTATTCAGGTCTTGCTATACAGCTCTACTTCTACAGTTATTGTACTTCAGACTTTATTGCATATACTTTAATGCAGTTAATGGTATTGTTTCATGTTTTTATTGCACTACAGCTCTAAGTCCACATTTATTGCAATGCAAACATTACTGTATATACTTTATTGCAGTTAATGTTTTACTCTTTCTTGCTTATTTCACTACAGTTAACATAATGCATCTTTTCTCATCACACTCATGGTGCTACCTGGCCAAGCACCTGGCATGCACCTTGATGTTGCAAGCTCTCTCCTCTGCAGCTGTTGGGAGAGAAACACACCATTATGCATACCAGTTTAGCAGACATTCAGATTAGATATTGGTGAAACAAAGGTAAAATTACTTACATATTTGTAAGTTCTCTTATCAGATGGTCCCAGGCCTCTGCCTTGCACTCCAAGCCCTGGAAGCCTCCCTGCAGCAGCTGGTCATCATGGTTTTTTTTTATTAGTAGTCCAACCATGACCCTGGGCTCCAGAATGCTGCAAAGCTTCACCCGAAAGTGTGAACCCTCACCAGTGCCTGCCATAGTACCTTTCAGAGACAGAACTCCAATGGATTCTGTTGTATTCCTGCCTATTGGGCTTAATATAGGCTATTTTCCCACATTTACACTCCATTGGGCAACATTTAAAAAAGTGCCACATTGCTTAGTAGTGCATAAACCAAAGCAGCTGAGCTGAACAGTGCGAAAACCTGCAGAACCATATGCTTGGCAATGCTTAGCAGTGAGCAAAGCAGCCAAGCAAAGCCAAGCAGTGCATCAACATTTTCAGCAGTTATCATGTTCATGTAGTGCTTAGCAGGTCTTAGCAGAACTTAGCAGAGCACAGTGGCCCATAATTTAAAATAATTGGTATAATTTATATTTCAAAAATTAATGCTTATTTTCCTTTCCTTGTATTCAAACCCTGAACCTACTGCACATGAGGCCATAACTCTAACTATTTAGCTGCATGGATATGTAGAGTTCTGCTATACCTTTACATATACCTCTGAGCTACCTATAAGCACTGCTGAGCATAGCGCCACACCATGCAAACTCGTTCAGCTACACTTAAACATGACATTTAAATGAATATTTAAATGCATCTGGTTTCTATTTTTAGATGTGTGGCAGGTGTCTCGGTGCAACTTAACATTGCTGTGCTCCACACTGTGCAAACATGATATGCTTGAAAAAAAAAATTGGAATAATACAAATGGACAGTGCAGGGAGTGTCTTACTCATCTGCAGACACAGGTAGCACTACACTCCCTACACTGATTCAATAAATGTGTTCCCCGGCTCTTTCTTGGCAATGCATCATGATTAATATGCATGGCGTGGTGCTGAAGGGGAACCATGTACACAGACATGGTAACATTCCAGGTATGCTAGTGTTGGCGAACTTATGGCATTGAGCTTGAGGCTATGACTTTGACACCAAGCATCTATCTCTGTGAGGCCCTTTTGTAAAATGTCTACATCATTAGGTGATTGTTTGCAGTCATCTGTGAACTTTGCTAGCCAAAGACCTTTTGTGTTGGCCTGCACTTTAGAGAAGTAGATGCCGAACAGGAAAGGACCCAGGACCGAACCCTGTGATACTCCACTCGTCACTGGTCTGAAGTCGGACTTGGAGTCGGCTACTTTTACTGTGTGGGTTCTGTCAGTGAGCCAGTTGGCCACCCATCTTGTGACATAGGGATTTATGCCCAGTTTAGTGAGTTTATCTATAATTCCAGAGTGGGGAATGGTATTGAAAGCCTAGGCGAGGTTGAGATAGAGAGTGTGCACTACCTTGCCCTTGTCTATGGCTCTAGTGACTGCTTCAAAGAAGTCAATCAGGTTTAGTAGACATGATCTCAAACTCAAACTGAGTGTGGCCCAGGGTTTGGAGGTTACCTATGTCTTTGTTTATAAGCTCCAAGATGATATGTTCTATGGCCTTGCAGACCATGCTCATTAGGCTAATGGGGTAGTAGTTCCTGGGGTCCGTGGTGGCACCCCCTTTGTGGAGTGGGATAACCATCACTATGCGTCATTAGTAGACACATAGCCTGAGGTGAGGCTATGATTGAACATGGTAATTAGGTGGGGTGCCAGATCTTTCTGTAGTTCGTGCAGTACACAGCCTGGGATGTTGTCTGGTCCCATGGATGCTGTGTTCTTGGCTTTGTAGAGTGTGGTCTTTACTTGTTCATCCATGATTACAGGGGCTTTTGCATTCTTCCGATATTAAGATGGGCTCTTTGGAGGGTGAGGGGGGAATAAAGGTAGCACTGAACCTATCTGCAAGGATATTGGCAATATCGGTTGGTTCTGTATATTTAGTGCCATTGTGCTGTAGCTCAGAGCACATCTGAGTGTTGCCATTGAGATTCTTGACATAACTGTAGAATGCTTTGTGGCTGTCTTTGGAATCAGTGGCGATTTTTTTTTGTAACTGGCTTTGGAGGATTTTATGAGGGATCTCAGCATCTTGCTGAGGCTGACCAGGGAGTTCCTCCAATTTTGGGATTTTACTCTTTTTTGCAACAGCTTCTTCCTTCTGTTGTAGAGTTTGTTTATGGCAAGGGACCACCAGATTGGCTTCCTTTTTTTGGAGGATAGTGTCTTGGTTCTGTTGGAGATGGCATGATTCATGCACTTGTTTATGTGCTCATACAGTGCACTTGTGTAAGATTCAGCAGTCGTTCCTCTATTTTCCATCTGCATGGGTGTCGTGAAGTTTGCCATGTCTGTCTTAAGAAGCATGAAGTTGGCTTTGGAGTAGCTTTTGATGGTGGTTTCCTTAATGGGGGTGGGGGTGAGATATGGATTTCTAGGGAGATTAGCTTCTGGTTGGATCTGACCAGCAAGGAGTTGACCTCTGGTATGGAACACCAGTTACCCATATTGGTAATGACCAGGTCCAGGATATTGCTGCCCCTGGTAGGGGAGTGGACAAGTTGATCTAAGGCATTGGAATTTATGAATTCCAGAAAACGTTGAGCGAATGAGTTGGTACATGAGTAGTTTTCCCAGCTGATGGTGGGGGAGTTGAAATGGCCCATAATTAAGGTATTGGGTTGTACCTTAATATTTTCCAGCATCTTAAGAAATGAAGGGTGGGAATCCTGGAGCATGGTGGGGTATCAGTAACAAGCTACAACTTGAATTGCAGTCTTGCCCAGTGTTAGTTGCACTTGGATAATTTCGGATACATTATGTTGAGCAACTAGCCTGGAGGTGTGGATATCGTTAATGAGTATGGACATGCCTCTGCCTTTAGTGTTTCGGTCCAGGTTAGGTGGCCAAAAGGTGTGGTATGAATTATAGCCTGGTAATGCAGGGGTGCTCTCTGGAGCCTTGAACCAGGTATGTGTCACTCCACAGATGATGATGTTCTCCATTTTAAGGAGTGCCTTGAGTGAGCGCATTTGGAGGTTTAGACGTCTAGCACTGAGTAGCATTACCATCAGAGTTTGCTTGCTTGTACCTGTTATGGTGGTGAATTTAGCATTTAAACATTGCCTAAAAAGGCACTATAGGGGTGTCAAGAGCCTTATCCAGTATCCGGAATCCCAGGGGTGACAGGTGCAGGCCATGTCTGATAAAGCATCATAGTCTGTTGACCATGTTGTCCCAGGCAGACAGATACTGGATCCCCTTAGAATGACACCAGAAGCATAGCCAATTGTTGAAGTCAATCATTTTGTTCTTGTACTGTGGTATCATTCTGGGTGATGGCAGGATGCTACTCAGGGCTAGGGTCATACCTACCTGGGTTACAAGATCTGAGAGCACCTCCATGTCTCTTTTCATGTAGTCCAAGGAGGTATGTCTCAGGTCATTCACACCAACACGGACAATGAAAGAGTCATATTTGTACTTGTTGTGGAGTGACCTGAGTGCATGCATTATGTAGCAGATCCTGGCACTAAACAGGCAGCTGACAGTAACTTTCTCCTTGTTTAGCCTGGTGAGTGGAACATCAGTGTGCTTGCCTATAGAGTCACCTAAGACTAGTGTGCTGAGTTATGAACCTAGAAGATGGCTAGTATAACAGCAGGTTGCAACAGGAAAGGTTAGCTGCAGGATGGAAAGGCTGCCACTTAATGTTGGCAATTTGCAGTATTTTACCAAAAACCACAAATGTATGAGGAAAAGACCAGACATATGGGGCGCAATGCTGAACATTCTGCAAAAACTTGTACAGGGAGAGGTATGCAGACTATTACCCTGTGTGTCATGTTACATCATGTACCCCAGTCACATCATATGACCCAACCTCTTAGAGCAAAAATCTGAACAAAGCCATGAATACAAGTGGGACAAAGGCCCAAACATAGGGGCAATGTATAAATATTGCTCTTACAAACTTAGAAAGTTGATATAATAACAGGTCTTTCATTACCATTAATTTCCTGATGGGTATGGAGTCTGAAACTCAAATGTCTGTCATTATTTCTAACTTCAATCTATAATGATTTGCCACTAATTTTCCAGAAAAACCACACTTTTATAAAAAATGGACCAAAACTATGAGGCAAAAACATGGACATTCTATGAAAATCTATACATTTGAGAGGCATGAGTCACATATTAACTACAGCAAACAACCGGGGAATGCCTTGGCCAAGTGCAGGGAAGTACAGTACTACAGAAACAGGTGCAGCCAATGTCTGCAGCATACAAAATGCCGGACCAGAGTACCAATAGCTCTGGCCTGGAGACACCTTGTAAGTACTGACAGTCATGCTGGGCAAGCTCCTACACTTAGCTTGCCTGAGCACAAGTCTGTTGCCTCTTCCTCACAAAGATCTGCTATGTGAAAATATGTCTGTAAATACAGACAGCTACCTATACATATCTGTCTGTCTCTATCCCCCTCACACATGATTAGTGTATCTATCAATATGTGGCAGATATATATATATATATATATATATATATATATATATATATATATATATATATATATATGATAATGCTATATAAAGTAAAATGATACACAGACTCTTCACATATATCTACTTAATACATTTACATAATGTACACACAGCAACAGGCAAGAAGACATCCCTGTTATGAGTGTATATATATATATATATATATATATATATATATATATATATAAACGTGTGGGAATGTAAGAATGTCTCCACAAACCCCTGAATGCTGGGGTTATCTGCACATACACATCACAGCAGTTATCTGATGGGACCAGACCAAGGCTGCCATAGTATATAATCCACTCACCCACAAACCCCTGTGCCTGCGGAATGTCATCCCATAGACAGACACAGTTGAGCAGGTTTTGTAATGTACAATGTTTGCAATGCATGCCTTGGATAAGCCATATTGTCCCTGGCCATATGTCTGCCTATCTAACTTCAACTAGCCACATATGGCCATACTGCTAACTGCATACACATAGCAGGGCTATTAACAGGTATATCACTCTTATGACACTAGATACAATAACGGTACCAAGCAGTATCACTCTGCAGGCCACATATGCTGTCTAACACAAGGCTACTTTCTATACTCCACAAGTACTGTGCCTGTATTCACACATAAAACAGATATCACCTGTGGCGTGTGCAATAAATACTCTAAGCTACAGTGTGTATAGTGTGTACTACCTAGATAGGTAGGGGTTCTAATTTCACATTAGCCAACTGGTGTGGTTTTGTGTGTGTGTGTGTGTGTGTGTGTGTGTGTGTGTGTGTGTGTGTGTGTGTGTGTGTGTGTGTGTGTGTAAATATATCCCCTTGCAGCAGTATAGACATGCCCATATATCCTATCTCTGTGCCATGATTATGCATTTTAAGGCCCTGTGACTACCTGCTGGCCTCTAAATTGCCCTCCTTTACAAGGCCTGCTGATGTCATCAACCTTAAGATTAGTGGCTGACAGCCTAACATCAGATAAACTCTGTGGCACATGCAATAAGCACTGCAAGCTATATTGTATAATACTAGATAGGTAGGCATTCTACTCTAACATCAGCCAGCTCTGTGTGTGTGAGTAAATATATACCCCTTGCAGTGCTATAGACAAGCCTGTATGGCCTATCTCTGTGCAATGCTTATCTACCTGCTGGCCTCTACATTGTCATCCTTTACAAGGTCTGCTGATGTCATACACCTTAAGAGTGCTGGCTGACTGTCTAATATCAGATAACTCTGTGGCGCATGCGATAAGTACTGCAAGCGTAGATAGGCAGGGGTTCTCTTTTCACATCAGCCAACTCATATGTGTGTGTAAATATATCCCCTTGCAATATTACAGACATGCCAGTATGGCCTATCTATGTGCAATGGTTATGCATTTTATGGTGCTGTGACTACCAGCTGTCCCTAAATTGCCCCTTCTGGGAAAAGCATGACTGATGTCCACCACCTGTCTGACCCGGACACAGGATATTTGCATAACCACATCACCACACCTTGTTGATTTGTAGATTCAGAAAATCCAGGTGACACTTAACAAGGGTATCAGACCTTAACACAAAGTATGAATGCATGAGTAAGCTGACAGCCAACATTGCCCCTGATAGACTGTTCTACACATATGCAGCTAGGGAGCCCTGCATGAACACTACCATACCTTGCTGTTGTCATATATCTGCTGTGCTGCCATGCCATTATGTGCAACTTTATTGACACCATGTGTGAATGGTTTATGTCCTCAGAATCCTGCAACAGAAACATACACAGGTCTGTGACACACCTGTCATTCTGTAACACTCATGCCAGTACATCATGCAAGATAAGATACACAAAGTTTGATGTGTAGTCATGCCACATGCCAGCATACAATACCTGTTGTGGGCCACAACAAGTGGCATGGAAAAACAATACAGCACTACACAATTGCATGTCAAGTAATAAAGTCACCCTATGCATCAGACACATAGATGCATTTTCCTGCATCAATGGCACAGTTGACAGGGATGTGGCACAGGTATCATCCCATGCACAGTGTGTGTTGTGGGGGTGCTGGAAGCCTAGGCTGTGCCAAACAGTTGACAGCATGTTTGTAACTCATGAAGGGGTGTGGGTTAGATGGGCCATGGACAGGTGCAGTGTGTGTTTGTAGGTGACCTGCATGTGACAGTGTTTTTTGAGTGTGTGCATGTACACAGACAAGCCCAGTGCTAGCCCTACATTTGAAAATGGTGGACAGCTGTGGATCATAACATGGTAGAGTGGACAGATCACTG
Organism: Protopterus annectens; assembly: GCF_019279795.1. Classification (NCBI taxonomy): domain Eukaryota; kingdom Metazoa; phylum Chordata; order Ceratodontiformes; family Protopteridae; genus Protopterus; species Protopterus annectens. Next base: position 1,291,001,220 of record NC_056733.1, on the reverse strand, counting down.
TCTACAGCCATGAACACGGGAACTGGCTCTGCCAGGAGTAGCACTGGCACCACTATGCCCAAGGTCAGATGGATTGCTAGTACCTGATGGTGACTGCTATCTGCTGGGGCTGTGTCCCCCAATAGACCACACAAAACCATGTTCCCATGGCCTGCCATGTCATGGTGTGTACAGCACACTTCTTTCTGTAGTGCTGGAGGTACTGCCACTACAGGAGTGTGACTGTTCACAGCCACGTGGACCCTCACAGATAGTGTTGCTGACCTACATCCACATATCCGATGCCCAACTCTACTGAGATGTTCCAGCACAGACAATGTGCAGTCCAAGACAGACACTGTCTCAGCCCACCGTCTTTCCACTGCATTAATGAACCGATCCAGGGTGTCCCTCAATGCGGTGAAGGCACTAATGGATATCAGACTGTGCTGCATCCATAACTCTAAGCATACATCTGTCTCGCTCTGATATGCTAATTGCAGCCAAATCAGCTGGATTGCCCTATCATTAGCCAATGACATGCCACCACAGTGCAATATATAAGGCCTTCATCTAGACCCGGGCCCCTTTCATAGCTGTTCAGATGGACAGTACTAAGGCTTGGCAAATACAGCATCACAAAGGGTATGTATCATAACTGTTAATTGTAGAGATTTATGCAGTACGTCCACAGTTTCACCTAATATGTTTGGTTAGTGTCCCATGACATTGTGGTCAAATGTCATATCACTGGCAAATCATTGGGGTTGATGTCAGTAATGAAAGAAACACATCTGAGTGTCAGACACCATACCCATCAGAATATGCATGCCAATGCAATAGCTGTTATTCTATCACCTGACTATCTTTGTAAGAACACACTCTAAAACATGTCCCTAATGCTGGGCCTTTGCCCCCACATTAAGTATGGCTGTGTTCAGATTCCTTGGTCTAGGGGATTGGGGTGGTATGGTAGGTCTGTAGCAGCTACCTTTATGTACAGCTGTGTGTGCTACAGGCTGCAGTTGCTGCTGCAGGCTAGAACACATAGGTGGGAGTGTGAACACTTTGGAGGACAGCAAGCTGTATGTGTATGTGTGGTAGCTGTGTCTGCCCAGTCATTATGGCAGATCTAAGATAAGGGTACTCTTAACAGTCCAATCAAGGCATGTGATTAAGTAATGTCTGTTATGCAACAGTGCCAGTACCAGAGTAGTAGGCAACATATAGTTAGGCTATGCAGATATGTGCAGTGTGTCCCTATCTGCAGGCCTTTGACTTGCAAAACTGGGTAGTGGTTCATTAATTAGCAGTAACCTGTCGATTATGAATGCATGACTCAGTCATTACTTGCTGTCATCACAATAATGTAACTGAACTGCAACACAAAACTGGATTTGAACCCAGGAAGGTGTGTGTGGCAAAATGTACTGCAAGCTAGGCATTTAACACACTGAGCTACTGAGTCACTGCTGATTGCTGACTGACTATTTACCTAGAGCTCACCTGGAACCAAAATATGACCTGGTAGTAGTACTACAGTTTTATACTAAACTGCAGTGACAGTAGAACACACATGCATGAAATGCAAGCATGACAGAGATAATGGGTAATCTATACATTAGTATATTGAATGCAGGTGTACACAATATATTGTTAGTGGGTTGAAATATTTGTGAAGTCAACAAAGAATATCAGATCATGGAGTGGGCTACCTCAACAATATACCTTGCTTACCTGCTGTTTGTGGATGACAGAGCATTATGTGAACAATACTGGCCTAGAAACAGCCTTGAACAGTACTATATGTCTTAAACAATACATTTGGCAACCATTATACTTACATTCTACAGTTATTACAGTATTATACTTGACTGCAGCACCTGACCTTATAGCCTGAATGCATACAGCTGTCCTGCAATGGTCAGAACAGGACAATCCTGATGTACACCATTTGCCTTGGTGTTACTGGTATTGGTTCATGTGTTATTGCACAACAATTGGCATTATTCATTTCTTGCAAAACAGCTCTAATCACACACTTATTGCACAACAGACTGTATTGTATATATGGTAATGCAGTTACTGGTATTGTTTTGAGTTTTTATTGCATAACAGTTGTTATTATTCAGGTCTTGCTATACAGCTCTACTTCTACAGTTATTGTACTTCAGACTTTATTGTATATACTTTAATGCAGTTAATGGTATTGTTTCATGTTTTTATTGCACTACAGCTCTAAGTCCACATTTATTGCAATGCAAACATTACTGTATATACTTTATTGCAGTTAATGCTTTACTCTTTCTTGCTTATTTCACTACAGTTAACATAATACATCTTTTCTCATCACACTCATGGTGCTACCTGGCCAAGCACCTGGCATGCACCTTGATGTTGCAAGCTCTCTCCTCTGCAGCTGTTGGGAGAGAAACACACCATTATGCATACCAGTTTAGCAGACATTCAGATTAGATATTGGTGAAACAAAGGTAAAATTACTTACATATTTGTAAGTTCCCTTATCAGATGGTCCCAGGCCTCTGCCTTGCACTCCAAGCCCTGGAAGCCTCCCTGCAGCAGCTGGTCATCATGTTTTTTTTTATTAGTAGTCCAACCATGACCCTGGGCTCCAGAATGCTGCAAAGCTTCACCCAAAGGTGTGAACCCTCACCAGTGCCTGCCATAGTACCTTTCAGAGACAGAACTCCAATGGATTCTGTTGTATTCCTGCCTATTGGGCTTAATATAGGCTATTTTCCCACATTTACACTCCATTGGTCAACATTTAAAACAGTGCCACATTGCTTAGTAGTGCATAAACCAAAGCAGCTGAGCTGAACAGTGCGAAAACCTGCAGAACCATATGCTTGGCAATGCAAAGCAGTGAGCAAAGCAGCCGAGCAAAGCCAAGCAGTGCATAAACATTTTCAGCAGTTATCATGTTTATGTAGTGCTTAGCAGGTCTTAGCAGAACTTAGCAGAGCACAGTTGCCCATAATTTAAAATAATTGGTATAATTTATATTTCAAAAATTAATGCTTATTTTCCTTTCCTTGTATTCAAACCCTGAACCTACTGCACATGAGGCCATAACTCTAACTATTTAGCTGCATGGATATGTAGAGTTCTGCTATACCTTTACATATACCTCTGAACTACCTATAAGCACTGCTGAGCATAGCGCCACACCATGCAAACTCATTCAGCTACACTTAAACATGACATTTAAATGAATATTTAAATGCATCCGGTTTCTATTTTTAGATGTGTGGCAGGTGTCTCGGTGCAGCTTAACATTGCTGTGCTCCACACTGTGCAAACATGATATGCTTGAAAAAAAAAAATTGGAATAATACAAATGGACAGTGCAGGGAGTGTCTTACTCATCTGCAGATACAGGTAGCACTACACTCCCTACACTGATTCAATAAATGTGTTCCCCGGCTCTTTCTTGGCAATGCATCATGATTAATATGCATGGCGTGGTGCTGAAGGGGAACCATGTACACAGACATGGTAACATTCCACGTATGCTAGTGTTGGCGAACTTATGACATGCGTGTCAAAGGTGACACGCCAGAACATTTTGGGTGACACACCAGCGTTCACCAACATCCGAGTTAACAAAGAAACTGCTTTTGCATTTGTTGCTTGTGTGACGTGCATTGAGTTATTTTGTGCCAGGAGCCAGTTCAACAACACTGCTGCAGAGGTAAGGAAGTCATTAACCTCAAAGACTATTTTAGTATAATTTCTCAATAGAATCTGCAAAGGCAAGTAAGTAGTCTGCATTTCTAGGAGTGTGCTGTTTTACATTCCTTTCAACTGTCCCTCTTAATCCCTTCTAAAACTGGCAACTTTTTACATTTAATGATAGTACTAGTAGTTTAAAACTATCCATGTCTCTTATTTCTAGATTTCTCCCTGATTCTGTTGAGATTTATTCCTGATGTATTGAGAACCATGCTGTTTTATTTATTTATTTATTTATTTATTTAATTTTATTTTTTGTTTGGGGGGATGACACGCAAGCAGTGTCAAGTTAGGAATTTTCTGAATTTTTGACTCACAGAACCCAAAAGGTTTGCCATCACTGGTATAGCCTCTACACTGTGCCTAAATGGAGTTTATTTAATCCTGGGGATTATCTATCTCCCCAGACATCTCATCAGGTGGCAGAGCTTGTATCTCCAATTTTGTGTCACCCCAAGATGCCATTTGAGAGGGCAATAATAATACTCTCCTTTATTCATCAACCCACACACCACATCAGGCGTCAGTAGTATGTGTCCCCTTATGTTTCATTCCAGTTGCACTTTAAGATGGTATTGATAACACCCTTCTATAATGCAATTCCAAGTACCTGATCAGGTGGTGTTGCTAATGCCTTTCAACTGTTGAGAATTTCACAAAATGTACAAAATTTTGCCTCATATCTTTGGTTTATTCCTCATAAAATTTATGTTTTTCTGGCAATTCACTGAGGATTAAGACACTAAATGTCTATTTATTTATTATTTATTGACATTTGTTCAACGGGAAAGTCCAGCAGAGACAAATGTACTGATTTTTAGTGAAGGCCCATGGAGAAAAGCTCCGGTGCTATTACATAGAACTAATCAGACACGATAATATAAAATCTAAAACCAAACAAAGTAACAGATAGACAGAAACATTACAATAGATAAAAGAAAAAAGAACATCAGCCAGCAACAGATTACAAATCAGTACACTATGAATGGAAATTATTTTGGTACAAGGGTAAGTAAGGAAAATCACTTAGTAGAAGCATTAAAGCAGCAGTAACTGAAGAAGGGAGAGAGGATGATGGACAGGAAAGAGTAATGAAGAACGAGGAAATGACGGGAGGTAGAATGAGGAGGATTGGACAGAGATACCAAGGTAATGGAAGAACGAGAAGGTACAAGTAGTGAAAAAACAGGATGAGATGAGAATATAATAATGCATGGAAAAGGAAGTGAGGGGCGGAGAGATTCTAGTTTCAGCCTGGATTTGAGCAGGAGCAGTTTGAAGATTTTGTTAAGTACTCCTTTAAGTTATGTTTAAAGGCTGAGGGCTTTGGATTAGCTCTGATTATTGGAGGTAAGCAGTTCCAGGTTTTAGCAACAGGATAAGAAAGTAGACTTTGTCCTGCTTTATTTATTAGGTATATGTATGAAGAGCATACCTCCCAACTGTACCAAATTAATCATTTTTTACCAAGTTTTGGGGTCCTACTAATGGGGTGCTAAGATTCCTAAGTGGCACCCCTTCATTTCTGACTTTTTCCCAGTGTTTATTTATTTTTTAAATGTTTTCTCCCTTTTTGAGCTGACATCATCATGTGCACAATGACATCAGCTCCATCGGGGCTACCAGCCTGTCGGAATTCAGCACAGTGCACACATTTCCTTCCAGCTGGTTTGAATGGATGTATTGTACACATTCCTCGAGCGGGAAGAAATAATTTAATTTTATTCAAATGGATTCTCCTTCCTTTTGGCTGCACTTGCGACCGACGAGCTGGAAGGATGACATGAATGACATGGATAGGATTCTTTTTTATTATCTGAAGTGGCACTTCCTGGATTTATTTTTATTCTGCACTTGTGAGCGAGAAACAAACGAGCTACCTTGTGATTGAGAAAAGAACCAAACTAGGTCCAGGGTGACATGAATGGACTCTGGCTGAAGTAGGAACATTTTTATTTTGTGTGTGTGTGTGTGTGTGTGTGTGTGTGTGTGTGTGTGTGTGTGTGTGTGTGTGTGTGTGTGTGTGTGTGTCTTGGTGTTTCATTTGCATCTTCTCCATTTTCCACTGCTGCTGTGAAAAGCAATCTCATTTTCTCTTTTTCTTTTTTTAGTATTCAGTTTTTTTAATGAGCAGTTTCAGAAGAGCTGCTTTAGTTGAGAACCTATGTATAATCTTACACTGAAATACATTTTTACACAAAATCCAGTAATATAGCTTTGCAACACTTCTGTTCAATGCATTCATTTTCAGTTTACTAAACTATACAGCATTTTGCATATATGGCAGTTTTATTAAAATTCAGGTTTCTTGAAATTAAAAATATACAGTATTTATTTATACACACTTTGCTGTCTGTATTGCCTACTTCACATGGACAATTTTCAGTGGAGTCAAGGGGAAAAATACCCATAAAATTGACTTTTCTTCTGTAAGTGTAGAAGGAGACCCAGATACAGATAATCAGCATACACACACACACACACACACACACACACACACACACACACACACGCGCGCTCAAACCTTGTACCTTGGGTAAAAGGTAAAAAGAACCTAAATTCCATAGCCTCCACCACTTGTGTCTTTATGTCTTATATTTTTTTATCTATTCCTCATAAAATCTGTGGTTTTCAAGATTTTTGTGACAAATCACTAAATGATTGAATTCACTAAATAATGACAGGCATTTGAATTTCAGACTTCATATTCTCCAGAAAATAAATGGTAACACAAAACATTTTATTCTAGTGATTTTCTAAGTTTATAAGATCAGTATTTGACATTTGTCCCTATTTTGGGACTGTATTCGCCCATTATAGGCTTTGTCCAGGTTTTTTGTGCAAAAAGGTTGAGATCTATGGTGAGATAAAAGTGAGAACTAAATTCACTAAATGATAGCCATTTAAGTCTTCCTAACTTTCAAGAAACTGCTGATTTGGCATAGTAGTATGTTGCTCTGACTATAGGGCACAAGGCCCTGGGTCCAATACATGGCAGTGAAATGCATCGTGGTAACAACATTTTATTCTAGCAACTTTCCAAAATGTTTGTCCCCCCCAAAAATAAATTGAAATTGAAAATAAGTGCGAGAAACTGTGCAAGATGCCTATGGCTTATACTAATGTCATTATATAGATATATATATATATATATATATATATATATATATATATATATATATATATATATATATATATTATGTGGGTGTGGACTGTGGAAGTAGACTTTTATGATGGAGATGTTCTGAATTGGGCAGTCTTGTCATTATTGGTTCATGCATTTTGTTTCATTGCCTACTGGAAAAATGTTCAAACAATAAATTTAAAATGCACTCTGTCTAACAGGTGTGCTGTATTATACAAGGAATACAATTTAATAAAGTCAGGAAGTTGTATCAGAGAACACATGTATGTTTCTTGCTTTTGAAAATGGCCCAAAGGTAATCTTTATCCACCAACGGCCAGATGCATTTTCTTTGGATGTGGTGTGGTTGGGTTCAATGCTGTTTTAATGAATGTGAGTTTCAAGGGTAGCGAAGTTTTAATGCCAAGTCTGTTTTCATTGTGAGACAGTATTGCTTTGTTTAGCAGCTTTGTTTAGCAGATTATTAGTGTTTGTGCATTGTACTATAAAATGTAAAAATAAAATCCAAATAATCATTGTAGAAGTAAATCAGTATGCATGCATTAGTGTTTATGGTAAATGGGGCAAAATAGACAGGAAATGGGACATTGGAATGGCTGCAGGGGGGACTCTGGTGCCATATTTCGGTTGTCTGTTTTTCAGTTTGCGTTTGAAAGTTGGTATCCCACAATCCCACTGGAGTGGGCAGGGTTACATAATTATGTATGCAAATTTGATCTTAATCACCGTACAGATCTGCACCTATTTTTTATGGGCCTTGTCCAGATTTTTGATGTTTTATGCAGAGTAGTTGTTTATCTTCAATTCTTAGAGATCCGTTTGTATTACTGTGGAATATGAAATTGGTGGCTGGGCAGGCATCAGGTTTATGTATAATTTTATAGGCAGTTATAAGTTGTAGGTAGCTAAGATATTTTAGGACTTCAAGCCATTTAACAAGGTGCATAGATATACAGTGATGAGTATGATATTTTACATTAGATGCAAATTTTGCAATTTTATTTTACACATTTGTCTTTGTTTTTAGTGAAGCTTGTATATTGGTGAGAATGGGGGCTCCTTATAGGACTAAAGGTAACAGGTAGGTTAGTGCAAGAGTTTGTTTGGTAGGTTTCTGTAGGAATTGTTTACTGTTGTATAGAATCCTGAACTCCTGATGTTTTTTTAATGCTATTATGAATGCTATTATGAATCTGAAGGTCAAACTTACGGTTTTAATCTATTGTCACTCTATATCATAGTATGAGAAACTGCTTCAATTACTCTATTATTTTTTGAAATGATTACAAAATTGGTTTTATTAATGGTAGAGGCTTTGTGGTGAAAAGAAGGAGCTTACATTTAATGGGATTAAGTAACAACTAGGAAGTACTAAGCCAGATTTCTACAGAATTGAATGCTTTTTGAATACGTTGTTATAGGGGTGGCAGACTGTCAGAGGAGATGATCATAGCTGAATCATCTACATATTGAATTAGGGTGCCAAGACAGAAGGAGTATGAAGGTTATTGATAAACACATTAAAAAGGAGGGGGGTCCAAGAACTGATCCTTGGCCAACCCCAGTGACATCTATTTGATAGGTACCTAGTAAACTATTTGAGACATGTGGATGATAGGCCAAGAGTAGATAGCTGCTGTAGTAATTTGGGATGAGAGATGGTGTAAAAAGCTTTTGTGAGGTCAAGAAATAGTGAAGGGACATGTTTGCCAGAGTTCCTTGCAGTGTTAACTGTTTCCATAAAGGACAGTAAAGCAGTTGTTATACTGTGTCCTGGTTTAAAGCCATGCTGAGTAGGGGTTAGTAGTTCTTTGTGAAGGAGGTAACTAAAAAATTGTTTATATATGCATTTTTTGAGAAGTGAGAGTGGAGACAGGATGGCATTGAATTTATAGTTATATATTTCAGTAGAACTGCCTCCTTTGTGTAGGGTGATGATGAAGAACTTTTTTTCCAAAGGGTTGGGACATGGGCTTCAGTGATGGATCTATTTATGAGAATGCTAAGAGGGTAGGCTATAGCTTCTGCAGGCATTTTTAGATATTCACCGGGAAGGTTATCTGTTGAGATAGAGCATGATTTGAGTGTAAAGAGAAGTTTTTCATGGTATTAGTGGGAACATGTTGTAGTGTAAAAGTAGAACAAATTATAGAGGATGTATTTGAAGTATTGAAAGTAGTAAAAGTAGATGGAGAAATCATAGTAGGACGTTGCTGAAGTGGTACTTGAGAATCTTGGGAAGGACAGCAACATGGATTAGAAGTGTGAGTAGTGACACTGTATATACTTTCAGTGATATGGGGGTTAAAGCTGAATGCAGTTTGGCAAGGAGATTTTCTGGACATGGGGTGGGATTATTTTTGGTTCCAGGGTTAAGTAATGATGAAATGGAAGACAAGAATTTCTGGGGATTTTGTTTATTATGGGTTTGTAGGTAGGTATAATGGTCTTTATTATATTGGTTACATGCTTTTTTATTTTGCTATGAAATTGCCTGTACTTTTGTAAGAGTATATTAGTCTTATTTTCCAGACAGTGCTTCTATGCTTTATTCCTATTAGACATAAGTTGTTGGGTTAGTTTTTATAGCTATGGGGCATGGTGAATTTTAATTATTTTTCTACAAAGAGCTGCAACACTACTGAGTACACCTAAACCTGTAGTATTAAAGTAGTTAACTATTTCATCTAGGAGTAGTATTTTAGGACAGTCCAGTCCATTTTCTTTAAAATTTCAATGAAAGATAGTTGGTTAAAGTTTGATAGGTTCCTTGGTGTTCTGTATTGATGTCCCTTAAATAGGTGGAAGATTGCTCTGAGAATGTAAGCTGGAAAGTGATAACTTAATGTGTCAGGAAGTGTTCCAACATTAATTATTTTAGTAAGTTTATTTACCAAAATCCAGTCTAGGATAGAGACCTGATTGTTATTGCATCTTGTAGGTGTTGTGATGACCTGTGTAAATCCATAAATATTTATGGTAGAGGAAGGGAAGGTAGTAGAGAAGTTTTGCCAGTTGATATAAACATTGTTTAAGATGATTGTTTCTTTAATGATTGCATTAGAAATCCAGGGAATGATATCTTCAAGGATTGATTTATTATTACCAGGGGGTATATGCAACACTACGGTGTGTAAGATTTTTGTCTTGTTTAATTTTTAGAAGGAGATAAAAATTTCTGCTTTTGCAAATTGTGGAATAGACAGTGAGTAGGAAATCATAGTGTATAAATTAATATAGTGCTATTCCAACTGCTTTTTATGCATTCTCTCTAGGACAAAAAGTGTAGCAATATGTAAAACAAATAAATCTTCAGATCAGATTCTGATGAAGTCCAGTTTACTGGGACGAAAGTGCTAAATAAACTTTTAACTTTAGCTGGTTGAGTTGTTGTCCATTCATCCAACTCCCTTCTGTGTTATTATTTTTCTAAGTCTGGCTTTTGTGTAGATTTAAAACAACTCCAACAAAAAAGTATCATCCCATGGACTTCATGTTATATTTATTGAAAACTTTAATAATTAAAACAATAAAATTAAATAGATTGGGCGCTTTCATATAGAACTAGTACATCTTCAGAATCATCATCTTTTTGTCAAAGAACTCCTTTTATATAATTGAAAATATCTTATTAATTGATTAAACAAGATTCTTAAAGGAACATACATGTAAAATAACAGCAACAAAACCCATTTCTCTAAAAGACTCTAGAACGTCATTAAGTAGCTATTAATAGATTAAAAATGTGTTTGTAAAGTAATTAACATGAATGCAATACTTTTTTGTTGGAGTTATGCATTCTGTCTACCATAATTATATTATAGCCAGGGAGATAAAAATTAGTGTATTTGATATTATGTTTGAGACTACTCTCTTTATGATGACAAACATTTAAGATTCTGACTTTATTTATTCCAGAAAACGCATACTAAAGCAACACCTATCATTCCTTCAGCTTTTAAGTTTATATGAGAAATTTTAAAATCCATGCCAGCTTTGGACCCTTGTTTCCACACTTTTTTTGGCTTTGTCCAGAATTCTTGTGATAGAACATTAAGAAATAAGCTAGTCACCTATGCCCACACTTCAAGGTATTGATGATAATACCCCCATTATGAATCCCCCCATGAGCCTCATCAGCTGATGGTGTTAGCAGCTGCTCATCACGCAAATCCCTGGATGCACTTTGAGATAGCAGTGATAATATCCCCCATTATTAATCACCCCGTAAACCTCATTAAATGGTGGTTTTAGTACCTTTATGTGTCAAATTAGAATGCACTTTGAGGTTCTAATGATATTGCCCCATTAGACATCTTGCCATACACCTCATTAGGTGGTATTGTTAATATACCTCACCAAGTGCTACCTTAGGATGCACATTGCATTTGTGATGATAATGCCCTAATTATGCATCACCAAATGTACCTCATGATGTCCTATTGCTATTATCCCCAGTTACGTGTTGCACCTGGATGCACTTTGAAGGGGTGATGATGTACATCACCACATGTACCTAAACAGTTTGAAGTGTGAATACTCTGTTTATTTGTCACTCTAGGATGCACTTTGAGAAAGTATTGATAATACCACCCCCATTATACATGATCCCAGCCATCAGATTGGGTGGTGGTGTCAAGCCCCCATTATGTATTACCCCAATATGCACTTTGAGGTATTGTTCATAATACCCCACATTATACATCACCCCATGAACCTCATCAAGCTGCAGTGCTAATACTCCCATTATGTGTCATCCTGGGCTTCACTTAGATGTGGCAGTAATAATTACTTCCATTATGTATCTCCCAATGAACCTTATCAGGTGGCAGAGCAAATATCCACATTTTTGTGTCTCCCCAGGATGCACTTTGAGTTTGTGATGAGATCATACCAGAAACCTCATCAATTTGTGGACTAACACCCTCTGTTACTTGTTAACCCAGGATATACTTTGAGTTGGCAATGATAATTCCCCATTACCCATCACTTCTCAGAACTCATCAGGTAGCAGTGACAACAGCTCCCATTACATGTCTGCCAGTGATGCATTTTGAGGTAGCAATGATAATAACCCTTTTATAGATCACCTCATAAACCTCCATTATGCATCACCTCAGACTCCTCAATCCAACATCTGTCAGCCTGGGAAGAAATGGTTGATAGGCCACACTGCTTTGCCAGAGATGGTCTGCACCTGTCTCCTCTAGGCTTTCAGATGTTGGCAAAGGCATTAGCCACCCATATTGTGCCTTTTTTAGGCAATGTCAAAATAACCAACCTCCCAACATAACAAAATCCTCTCTAGATAAACTCAAGGTACTGCTGCTTAATGCTAGGAGTCTAACCAATAAACTGCACTCCTCACTTTGGAAGATCCTGACATCTGTGCAATCACCAAGACATGGTTCAAAGGTGCAGAAAGCACCCTGGCTGTCCAGGGCTACAATGCCTTCCATACATTCAGACTACAAACTGAGCAGGAAATAAGCAAAGGAGAAAATGTAACCATCTTCATTAAGGATAAGTACATCTCGAGACTGGTCAAACAGTATGACTGTGTTGAACTACTCCATGTCCAATTAACTATAGGCACAGCCCCCTACCACATCATAGCTAGCTTTAGTTCCCTCACCATAAAACAAGAAAAGCATACTACATACCAGGACTTACTGAAGTCACTTGCCATATAGCCCAACACCTTACTCATGGGTGATCTTAATTATCCTACCATCGATTAGGAAACATACATGTCCACAAACATGCTGGTTTACAGGTTCTTGGACTTTGTCAATGCAAATGGTCTGGAACAACTAATCAGCCCACCCACAAGAAGCTCAAATGTCCTGGAAATAGTACTCACAAATATGGGAGAGCATTGCACCCTCCCACCTCATGTAATGTCCTCCCTGGTAAGATTAGACCATAAATCAGTCTCCTTTGATGTAATTATAAGACCAAATACCCAATCAAGCTAAAAAATGCTTAAGAATTTTTCAAAGACAAAATACCTCCTACTAAGTGATGGTATAAGAAGTTTCAAAGCCCTCTCAAAGGCAGATAATGTGGACTCCTATGCAGAGGTGTATACCAATGCCCTGTATTAACAATTAAGCAGTTGTATAGACTTGCCTAACAAACAAGCCAACCTGGTGGACTCCAAGTATAAACAGACTAAACAACAAAAAAAATAAACTAATAGGTTCATAGATGTGCACTAGGCTAATGGTCCTGGAGCCTTTACAAGCCTAGCCCATAGGGTTACCCTGGCATCATGCCACCCGACATTAATTCCCAGTGCCTCTGTCGAGTAGAGCCACTGGAGTGATCCCCAGGGTGAATTTTGTATTTCCCATCCTCACATCAAGATTTCTCTTGAACAGAGCCAGTGAGGTGCTCTGATTGACATATGTGGGAAGTCTATTCCATAGCATGGGCAGTCTCTGGGTTATGAACCTGCCTGTCCAGCATGTTCTGATGATTGTGGTAATGAGGTTGAGGTCTCTGGTGCATGTGGTGTGGAGGGACTGGGATTTCTTTAGATGTAGCATTTCTAATAGAGCTGGGTGAGACATGGCTTTGTAAGTCAAACAGAGATCGCCTCTAAGTAGATGATATGAGACAGAGAATAGTTGGAGTTTTTTTAGTCTGTCCATATAGGACAAGTGTTTAAGGCCTAGGATCATCTTTGTGAGGTACTTTTGTGGCCTTTCCAGTTGTTGCAGGTGTCTAGTGAGGTACATGCCAAATGGGACATTATACTAGATGCTTGGCCTAATGAAGGAAGAGTAGAGGGAGATAATGACCTCTTTCTTCCTGGATGCAAAACCCTTAGTAATGAGATGTGCCACATAGAAGGACTTTCTGACTACAGTGGCAATGTGGTGGTCAAAAGAGAGGCTGCTGTCAACCTGTGTTTCCAGATCTCTTATTTCGCCTTCTGTGTTCAGTGGGCTACCATTGATGTGGTAATCCATAGGAACTGAGTTTTTTCCCAAAGGGGATGATGACACATTTTTTGGCAATGAGTTTAAGGCCATGGTTTTGACACCAGTCATTGGTCTCAGTGAAGCCTTTCTGCAGGATGTCAACATCACTTGGGGAGTTAACAATAGCTCGCAACTTGCAATTGTGTATGAACTTTGTCGGCCAGAGGCCCATGTGTTGGCCTGGACTTCAGAGAAGTAGATACCAAACAGGAAAGGACCCAGGACCAAACCCTGTGGGACTCCACTCATGACTGGTCAGCAGTCAAACTTGGAGTCAGCTACTTTCACACTGTGGGTTCTATCTGTGAGCCAGTTTGCAACCCACCTAGTGATATAGGGGTTGATGCCTAGCTTAGTGAGTTTTTCTATGATTCCTGAGTGGAGAATGGTGTCAAAGGCCTTGGCCTGATCAAGGTAGGCTGTATGAACCACCTTGCCTTCATTCACAGCTCTAGTGACTGACTCAAAGAGGTCGACCAGGTTGAGCAGGCATGATCTGCTCTTCACAAAATCAAACTGTGTGGGATCCAGAGTTTGGAGATTCCCTATATACTTGTGTATTAGGTCCATGATGATGCGTTTCATAGCTTTGCATATCAGACTCATCAGGCTGATGGGGCAGTAGTTCCCATGGTCTGTAGTTGCTCCTCTTTTGTGGAGAGGGATGACTGCAGCAGTGTGCCATTCGGTAGGGACAAAGCCTGAGGTGAGGCTGTAACTGAACAAGGCACACAGGTGTGGTGCCATTTCACTCTGTATTTCATGTAGAACACAGCCAGGGATATTGTCAGGTCCCATAGAAACTGTATTCCTGGCCTTGAACAGTGCTGACAATATCCCTGGCTGTGATCTACATGAACACAGCCAGGGATATTGTCAGGTCCCATAGAAACTGTATTCCTGGCCTTGAACAGTGCTGACAATATCCCTGGCTGTGATCTACATGAACACAGCCAGGGGTCAGATCCTATATAAACTGTATTCCTGGCCTTGAACAGTGCTGACAATATCCCTGGCTGTGATCTACATGAACACAGCCAGGGATATTGTCAGGTCCCATAGAAACTGTATTCCTGGCCTTGAACAGTGCTGATGTGCAGCAGTAATACTGGGTGCCTGGCAGTCTACTGGTATTGTGATTGGTCCTTTGGGACGATAGGGGTAATGTTCGCACTGAATCTGTTGGCCAGTATATCGGCAATAGGATGGAGAAAACAGACAGCACAACCTTCTTGGTGCTTTTGTTTGTTTTAATAAAAATGAACTTCATCAGAAAACACACCCATAACAATTATTACATTCAAATAACTTATTCAAATGATCACATGATAAAATTCAACCAATGAATGCATCATACAATGTGCATATATCACAGTGTTAAATGTAAAAACATAATTAAAGCCTTTGTGCTTGTAAAAACACTTGATATTAATCATATCATTTAAGCAGGAAGCTGGTCAGCCTTTAACAAAATCCTCCATAAGGTTTCCCGGCAATCTAACACAGTTTTAAAATCTCCACTGAATACGTCATTATTGACCCTTTCCAATACGAAAAATGAAAATTTCTTAAAGCTAGGGCACACAACAGAGTGTCTGGCTAACGCATTTGACATTTCTTTCTTACGAATGGCCAAAATATGTTCATATATACATTTATTAAGAGCTCTTATGGTCTTCCCAATATAAAAATGTTCACATGAGTTGCAAAAAGCTGAATACACGACATTAGTAGTGTTGCAAGTACAAATGCTGGGCGATAGTCTATATACACAGTTGGTGAAGTTATTTAATAACACTGGGCTCAGTTACATGAAAATGTTGGTGGAGCATTACAAGGCTGAATTGGTTACACTAAGAGGCCAAATGGAGTCTTTGGACAACAAAATTAGAGTTGCTGAGGTTTCTGGGTCCCTTTCTTCCTTGTATTTTGGGATCACAGCCAAAATAGAGAGACATAGGGCTTCAGTCATCGTACATAAACAAGCTAAACTTAAGAGAGACCTTGCTGCTTATGCCGCTAATTCAGCATATTTAGTTAAATCTTCTAAAGACATTAAGGGCAGCTTGGTCAATGACAAGGGCAATGTGGTTCACTCGAGTCATTTAGGTACATCTTCTGGTTGCAATTCTTTAGTGACCACTTCAACAGCTGGTTCTGGGCTAGTTATTAGTGGGGGTGTTCACAGAAACAATGTTAGTGCCTCTACTTCGTCTGCCCAGCTAGTTTCAGTTGTTAATAATGCTGGTCCTTTTTTGATGGATAGTACTGGCAACAAAAAGACTCCAAAGTGGTCCAACAAGGTTCAAACGTGAAGCAAAGGGAAAGGCAAGGGTCGCAAGAAGAATTAGACTTTTTAATTAATGTGCACAATTTGACTGGTGAACCTTTGTCAGATGATATGGTTTCTGTACTCCAAAGAGGTTTCAATTATTCCATCAAATACAGTAAATTTAGCTAGATTGATAGTAGATTTAAAATTGCACTTGAGAAAGCTTAATTTAAAGTACATTTTTGATGGAGTTGTTGGGTCTGTTTCATATGACCCTGGTGTCAAGAAAAAGTGTGTACAGCCCTATATTAAATTCTACTTTATTAGTTTTTGGCAATTTATGTGAACAAGAATTTAGGAAGTTAAAGGTTGGCCACAACATATTAAATCTTCCTCCAGGTGAATTATCAGCTTTGGATTATATGGCAGCCAATAGATATTGTCGTGTAATGAAAGCCAATAAAGGTGGTTCAGTTGTCGTTATAAAGTCTGCTGATTATCATATGGCAATAAATACTTTACTGGATGATGTCACTTGTTATGGGAAAGTTTCTGTGGATTTCATTACACAAAGTTTTCTTACACTTGACACCTGCTTATTTGATTTTTTCAGCCAAGGCAATTTTGATTTTTCTGTTTATAATTTTTTGTTAATTGAACATCCTAACCTGGAGACAATATTTGGCACCCCAAAGGTACACAAGAACAGGGATTGCCCTCCTTTTAGACCAATAGTGTCTGCCAGTTTTTCTAAAAAGGAATCCATCTCAATTTGGCTGGACAAACTTTTGAATCCTATAGTACAGAATTCCAAATGTCATCTCCGGGATTCATGGCACCTTTTGGAATTGTTGAGTCAACTTGGTAATTTTGATTTTGTCATTCAAATTTGCATCTTTGGATGTTGTCTCTCTCTCACTATACTTGTATTGATCAAGACACCGGCATAGAGTATATGGGAGAATATTTAAGTCAATATACCAGTTTAGACACCAATCTTGTTAATACCATCTGTATTTTGATGGAACTTGTGTTTGAAAATAATTTTTCAGGGTTGAGGTTGATCTGTTCCAACAAATATCGGGTGTTGCAATGGGGTCCCGGGTATCACCTAGTTTTGCGAATTTGGTGATGGCGATGTGGGAGATGAAATTTCTTATCACACATCCTTTAGCCAAAAATATTTTATTTTATAGGCGTTACATAGATGACCTGATATTTTTATGGAAAGGAGATCAAGATACTTTTCTATCATTTGTTCAAGATTTAAACTGTACTACTGAATTTTTGAGATTCACTGTGTGTTGCTTTGGTGACAGCATTGATTTTTTAGATTTACATCTGACTTTCAATCAAAATGATTTGACTTTTGAAAGTAGTATTTTTAGAAAATCCACATTTGTTAATCAGTACTTACACCATGATAGTTTATACCTCAGTTATACGAAAAAAAAGGGGTTGTGAAAGGACAATTCATCAGGTTAAGTCGTTTGACGAGTAAGGACGATTGCTTTTTGAATGAAGTACGTAAGCTTTGTGGCTTTTTTATGCAAAGGGGATATGAATTATCTTGGTTAGAGAACATTATCAGTGAGGTCACCAAGCTAAGGGTACATAAAGCTTGACCAATTTTGAAGTATACAAGAGATAGTGTTCACCACTGTTCTAATGTTTTGACGAAAACCATTGACCACTATTCTTTGGCTTTTCCTATTCCCATCACTAATGAAATGATGTTCATTAAGAACATTATTTTAAATAATTGGAAGGTCATTTTAGGTAACTCTGAACTTTCCAGGATTATAGGTGATAGACCTATCTTCACCTATAAAAAGATTGTTAATATTAAAATGATCTTGGAAAGGGGTTCTAGACACACTAGAGCTATATGTGATTATAATTTTGGTATCTGTCCTTGTGGGACACGTAAACAGTGTAGATACATTACACTATGGGGACATCTACAGTAGTATTCAAGCATATGAACAAAGTGGTTGCAGGTAAAGGGCATTATATTTGCAACGCTACTAATGTTGTGTATTTAGCTTTTTGCAACTCATGTGAACATTTTTATATTGGGAAGACCATTAGAGCTTTAAACAAATGTATATATGAACATATTATGGCCATTCGTAAGAAAGAAATGTCAAATGCGTTAGCTAGACACTCTGTTGTATGGCCTAGCTTTAAGAAATTTTCATATTTCATATTGGAAAGGGTTAATAATGATGTATTCAGTGGAGATTTTAAAACTGTGTTAGAATGCAATGGAAAACCTTATGGAGGATTTTGTTAAAGGCTGACCAGCTTCCTGGTTTAAATAATATGATTAATGTCAAGTGTTTTGTACAAGCACAAAGGCTTTAATTATGTTTTTACATTCAACACTGTGATATATACACATTGTATGGTGCAGTCATTGGTTGAATTTTATCATGTGACCATTTAAATAAGTTATTTGAATGTAATAATTGTTATGGGTGTGTTTTCTGATGAAGTTCATTTTTATTAAAAACAAATGAAAGTGCTAAGAAGGTTATGTTGTCTGTTTTCTCCAAACTACTGGCAGTTTTGTGATTTGGTTTGTGTTTGTGTGCTGTGGAGTATATCGGCAATATCTGTTGGCTCGGTATAAGAGGCACCATTGTGCAGTAGCGCAGAGCAAATCTGGGTATTGCCATGGAGATTCTTTACATAACTAAAGAAGGCCTTTTGGTTGTCTTTACTATCTGCTGAAATTCTGTTTTCATAGCTAGCTTTACAGGATTTGATGAGGGATCTCAACTTTTTGTTAAGGCTGATAAGGGAGTTTTTCCAATCTTGGGACTTCACCTTATTCTGCATTAGTTTCTTCCTGCTGTTGTAGAGTTTGTTTGTGGCAGGGGACCATCCGATTGGCTTCCTTTTTTGGAGGGAGAGGTTCTTGGTTCTATTGGGTATGGTGAGATCCATGCATTTCTGTACATGTTCGTATAGTGCACTGGTGTATGATTCGGCAGTCATGCAACTATTCTCCATTTGCATGGGTGCCATGAAGTTAGCCACCTCTGTTTTTAGGAGCCCAAAGTTACCATTGGAGAAGTTTTTCATGGTGGTTACCTTTGCAGGGTGGGGTGGGAGGGATGTGGATTTCGAAGGTGACTAGTTTATTGTCGGCTCTAACCATGGAGGAGTTGACTACTGGTGTAGAGCAATGGTCACCCATGTTAGTAATGGCCAGGTCAAGGATGTTGCTATCTCTAGTGGTGATAAGAATAAGCTGGTCCAGGGCATTGGAATTAATGAATTCCATGAAATGTTGGGCAAGTGTATTGGTACATGAGTAGTTTTCCCAGTTAATGGAGGGGTAGTTGAAGTTGCCCAGTATGAGAGTGTTAGGTTGGACCCCAATATTCTCCAGGGTGCTTAGGAACATGGAGTGTGAGTCTTGGGACATGGTTGGGGACCTATAGCAGGCTATGACCTCAACTGCTGTCTTACCTAATGTTAGCTGCACCTGAAGTATTGCTATGCATTATGTTGGGCTACCAGTCTGGAGATGTGTGCATCCTTTATGAATATGAAAACAGCAGCACCTTTGGAGCTTTGGTCCAAGTTCTGGGGCCAAAATGTATGGAATGAGTTATAGCATGGCAGTGCAGGGGTGCTTTCTGCTGCTTTGAACCAGGTCTCTGTTACAACACAAATGTCACTGTTCTCCATTTTAAGGGGTGCTTCGAGTGAGTGCATTTTGAGATTAAGACTTCTAGCATTGAGCAGCATGACAACAGATTGGATTTGTTTGTAGCTGTTACAGTAGTAATCTGGTCTTTGGAACACCTCCTAAAAAGGCACTAGAGGGGTGGCAAGAGCCTTGGCTAGTATCCGGAAGCCCAGGGGTGACAGATGCAGACCATCTCTGGCAAAGCATCGAGGACTGTCAATCATGTCATCCCAGGCAGACAGATACTGGATCCCCTTGGAATGACACCAGAAATGTAGCCAGTTGTTGAAATCAATCATTTTCTGCTTGTACTGTGGTATCATTCTGGGTGATTGTAGGATGCTGCTCAGGGCTAGAGTCATACCCGCCTGGGCTACATAATCCAAGAACTCCTCCATGTCCCTTTTCATGTAGTCCAGGGAGCTATGTCTCAGGTCATTCACACCCACATCTACAATGACAGAGTCATATTTGTACCTGTTGTTGAGGGACCTGAGTGCATGTGTTATGTGATGGATCCTGGCATCTGACAGGTAGCTGATTGTTACTTTCTCTTTATTCATCCTAGTGAGTGAGACATCAGTGTGCCTCACTATCAAGTCACCTATGACTAGTGTTTTGGGCATGCTGTTTTGCCTTAGGGGCTTTGGTTGAGTGGCACACTGTTTAGGAGAGTTATGTGTCTAATGATTAGTGTTGTGATGTTGTGGTTGAGTGCGTTTCTGCCTTGGAGGCTTCTTCTGTTTGGGTAGATTTTTATTGAGAACCTCCTTGAAGGTGGGTGTGTGGTTTGTGTTTTTATGTAAAGGCAATGCTGGTGTGTGTTCTGGAAGGCTATGTGTCAATGTGGTATGGTGCAAGTGTTGGCCTTCTCCTCTTGACCAGCTCTTCCGGTCTTGACTGGAGAGTGCATGGCTTCCAATTTAGATATATAAGTGCTTCTCTCACAAGTCTGAGTGTTGAGAGGTAAGAGGAGAGGGTTGCCAGTGTGCATGAGGCAGTTGCCACATTGCCTCAGGGTGCCCAAGTTCACCAGGTTAATAGGAGGAAGCACAGGGAACTGACCTTTAGACATGCCTGGAGGGGTGGGCATTAAGAATAAGTACTGGAGCTGTTTCCTTGTAGAACGTTTAGTGCTGGTAGCACTTTTGTGTGCTACAATAATTGCTACAAGAAGTCTGGTAAAGTGCTAGACTAATAAGCTAGTAAAAGTGCAGGAAAGGAGAGAACTAGCAGATCTAAGGGAAAATTGAAGAACAGACTTTTTGGCACTGCTCAGAAGCTTACAAACAGTCCTGGATAGAGCAAATCTGTAACTGGACTAGACTATTTACAGGAAAAGAGGAAAACAAGTGCAAATGCGGGCTTTTAAACCAGAAAGTTGAAAGAGATGGACAAACTGTCCAAACACCCAATAAACTACACTTTCTTGGCCAGAAACCACTCCTCTTGTAGTAGATAGGAACCTAGTGCTTACCACTCCCACTGATAAGCTTCCCTCCAACACAGAAAGGCTTGGGTGGGGGGGGCTCAGAAGCTTACAGTCATGGATACAACAAATCTGTATCTGGACTAGACTAGTTAAAGAAAAGCCGGGAAACAGGCTTAGAACTTTTTTTTTTACAGAAAAGCAGCTAAAACAGCACTAAAAACAATTCAAATGCTGTGCAAGCTAGAACACTTAAGTTGTAGCAATATTAAAGCAAATACAGTTTAAATAAATGCAATCTATTCAAATAGTATTCTGAACTGAATTCAATTTTTGTTTTATTCAACTCTGAACAGTTAAAAAGTGCCACAAAATATACTTATCAGCTCTATATTTCCAGGTTGTTTGATAAGCGCACTCAGTCAGAAGACAAGGAGACTGTAGCAATGGTAGATTCTAGCAAAGTGTTTTTTTTGTTTGTTTGTTTTTTTTGTTAGTTAAGTGGAAAGGGAGAAAGGAGGAACAGAAGATAATTCAAGGTTAAGAAACTGAAACTAAGTGGGTTGACCATCTCAAATGTTCTATCTGTATTAGGTAGAATGATCTAATGACACTAGATTGGGAGGAGTGTCCCAGATCAAATTTATAGTAGGGGCGGGCAACTGCAAAGCCACCAAGTATAAGAACAAGACACCAATAGGGAGAGAAAGTGGGAAAGTATTACAGCTAGCTACTACCTACACTATTTAGGTAGAACACACTACAGAAATGTTTATCACAGCAGAAAAACATCAGTTAACCACCAAATAAAAGTTTTACACAGATAGAGGAGCAAGGAGACTCTAGAGAATGCTTTTAACTGTAAACAAATCAGTTATATGGTACACTCCTTGGCAGGAAAGCAAAACAAACAGATGTTTAACAAATGGAGAAAAATTCCAGTTAATACCTTAGACACAATGAAACTAGCTAGCAAAGATTCACAAACAAGGTAACAGTAAAAAGCCTATTTATCAGGCCCTGTAAGGCAGACAATTTTAGTACAACCATGCAGATTAGTTTATAGCTATAAAATACAATAAAAAGTATGCATCAGACAATAAAAAGTGCTATAAATATTTAGAATAAGCAATAACTAGTAAAAATAAGCAAAAAAACTGGATACTTATTGCTATATATCACAGATCAGAGTTTTGGTCAGTGACCCTCCTCTGTTTAGCTCTGTGTGAAATGACAGAAACACTCACAAGACAACTTTTTAAGTAACAGAAGGTTGAAACCTGAAACAATAAAAAAAAAAGATTAAAAGAATTAATGAGATGCTTACTCCAAGCCCTAGACCAGGCAACCTTAACCAGCCAATGACCATAAATACTACACTCTCACTGAAGTGGAGAATGGCTTTTGCTAAACTAAGATGGCCTGGAAAATGTGCTCAGAACACACAGCCTCTGCAAACAAACAGCTAGGCCCAGAAACACAATCCTGAATATGGACAATGCTACAGCTACTACCTACACTATTTTAGGCAGAAAACACTACAAAAATGTTTATCACAGCAGAAAAACAGCAGTGAGCCACTAAATTAAAGTTTTAAACAAATAAAGGCACAAGGAGACTCTGGAGAATGCTTTTAACTGCAAACAAATCAGTTATATGATACACTCATTGGCAGGAAATCAGAACAAGCAAACAGATGTTTAACAAATGGAGAAAATTTCCAGGTAATACCTCACACACAATGAAACTAGCTAGAAAAGATTTACAAACAGTTTGACAGTAAAAAAAAATATTTATCAGGCTCTGTAAGGCGGACAATTTTAGTACAGCCGTGCAGATTAGTTTATAACTATAAAATAGTGTAAAATGTATGCAGCAGACAATAAAAAGTACTATAAATATCTAGAATAAGCAATAACTAGTAAAAGTAAACAAAAACAAAACAGGATATTTGTTGTTTATATATCACAGATCAGAGTTTTCTCCTCTGTTTAGCTCTCTGTGAAATGGCAGAAACACTCACAAGGTACCTTCACACTAGACTCCCACTGAAGTGGAGAATGGCTTTTGCTAAATTAATATGGCCTAGAAAATGTGGTCAGAACACACAGCCTCTGCAAAGAAACAACTAGGCCCAGAAACACAATCCTGAATATGGACAATGCTACAGCTACTACCTACACTATTTTAGGCAAAAAACACTACAGAAATGTTTATCAAAGCAGAAAAACAGCAGCGAGCCACTAAATGAAAGTTTTAAACAGATAAAGGCACAAGGAGATGCTAGAGAATGCTTTTAACTGCAAACAAGTCAGTTATATGATATACTCCTTGGCAGGAAATCAGAGCAAACAAACAGATGTTTAACAAATGGAGAAAATTTCCAGGTAATACCTCACACACAATGAAACTAGCTAGAAAAGATTTACAAACAGTTTGACAGTAAAAAAATTATTTATCAGGCCCTGTAAGGCAGACAATTTTAGTACAACCATGCAGATTAGTTTATAGCTGAAAAATACATTAAAAGTATGCAGCAGACAATAAAAAGTGCTATCAATATCTAGAATAAGCAATAACTAGTAAAATATGCAAACAAAAAAACAGGATACTTATTGTTATATGTCACAGATTAGAGTTTTGGCCAGTGCCCCTTCTCTGTTTAGCTCTGTATGAAATGGCAGAAACACTCACAAGGTAACTTCTTAAGTAACAGAAGGTTGAAACCTGAAACAACTTTAAAAAAAAAAAGCTTAAAAGAACCAATGAGGTGCTTAATCCAAGCCCTAGACCAGGCAACCCTAACCAGCCAATGACCATAATTACTGCACTCTCACTGAAGTGGAGAATGGATTTTGCTAAACTAAGATGGCCTGGAAAATGTGCTCAGAACACACAGCCTCTGCAAACAAACAACTAGGCCCAGAAACACAATTCTGAATATGGACAATGCTACAGCTACTACCTACACTATTTTAGGCAGGAAACACTACAGAGATGTCCAAGAACAAGAAGAAAATGGCTCAGCAGAGGAAGAAATTCCTCTGTATCTTAAACAGATTAGACATCTTGTCAAGTCGTCCAAAGCTAATTATGAAGCAGAAATAGCCTCCCTAGCTATGGATATTCACTAGGCATTATTTAAGTATGTCTGAAATATGAAATCTAAAAGGTAATACCCAGCTATGCACTGAAATACTTGTGGATGGCACCACCCATGCTCTACCACAGGTAATAGGCAACTTTCTAGTTGGCAGATTTGGAGCAAACCTCACCCCCCCTGTCCCCTCCAGTCATCCCCGAAGGTATACCTGACATCATTCTTCAGCCTATTATCTCAGGAGTCAGGTCATCTTGATGGTCTCCAAGGCCAAAAGCACAGCATCAATGGGACAAGACAACATCCCAGGTTGCCTTTTAAACAACTTAAAACATGACCTAGCAGACCCACTTGGATTCTTGCTCAACCATAGCCAGCAAACTGGCTGTGTTCCAGTAGAATGGAGTACAGCAACATAATCCCTCTGGAAAAAGAAGAACCATCAATTAACCCTGAGAATTATAGGCGCAAAAACTTGACTAGTCTCATCTGTAAGGCCATGTAAAGAATAATTATGAACCGAATGGACAGATCATAAATCAGCAAGCATAAGGGAGTAGTATTGCTGGAAATGACTTCATCCTGAAATCTTGATGAGTACCTTCATGAACTGGACCCTGTTTTTCACCAAATCTCACCAAGACAACCTCTCAAACTCAGGAACCTCACATGGCCTTCCTGAAAACATTGGAGGGGATAAATGTATCTCCAAACACCATCATACTAGGTGACTTCAACTACCCTAATATAGACTGGGAACACTACTCAAGCCCAATCACTCTAGCCCAAAGGTTCCTGGAGTTCATAAACTCAAATGCCATGGAACAACTAGTCACCATCCCCACAAGAGGAGAAAACATACTTGATCTCATCATCACGAACATGGGATCACAATGTTCAACACCGGAAGTATACCCCTCACTGGTGAGATCAGATCATAAACTAATCTCGCTGGAGGTCCTCATCCGCCCCACCTGAAATAAAAAAGACCACAGTGAAAAACTTCTCAAAAGCCGACTTCACACTTCTAAATACTAGTGTGGTCTCCTTTAAGGCCCCTGAGCCAGTGGTAAACATTACTCAAACCGCTGAATCACTTACAAATGCCTTCTACCAGCACCTACAGGACTGCATGGATCAGGCAATCCCAAACAAAACTAAGACTCTTTGTACCAAAGGCAAGCGTCCAGTCTGGTGGACCCCAGCCATAAACAAGCTCTACAACAAAAGGAGGAAGCTGCTACAAGATAGAGCAAAATCCTTGAAAGGTAAGACACCTTTGATCATTATAAGTAAAAAACTAAGAGCTCTCATAAAATCATCCAAGGCAAATTTTGA